>NC_084663.1:13357877-13660907 GCF_028389875.1 Rhea pennata
AACCACTTCACAGACTTTCTAACTATCATAACAGGCATAAAATATGCTGAGGGCTCCAGAAGGCCTGCCAGTACATTGCACTGGTTTGCCCTAGCTATGCTGGGTCCCATTTAATGCATTCCTTGCATTTAACCCTGCTTTTTAGTCCATACAGCATAAGCTACTGTGTTAATTCCTCAGGTAACATTTAAAGAACGTTTGAAGATTGTGCAAAAGACCCTTCTTTGGTGAAGGGCCACAGCAATTGCATCTTGCTTATATAGATGAGGTGCTACTTCTCCTCCCTCAAACATATTTATTAAGGCTGAAAATGATAATTGCATGCAAACGTATAGGTTTACGTATTCACTCAATTACATCAGATTTTCATTATCCAAAGTCCTTAACTCCTTGCTCTTCTTTCTTCTCCTCACACTCTCCTTTTTAGTTTATTTTCTTTAATAATTTTTCTCCACTGTAACCATCTCTTTGCTCAGGGGCCCTCTAGTTTTCTCTCTTTGGCTGCAACATGTCAGGTGTTATGCTATAGGAAGAGCTTCATCATTCGGAGCTACTCATGCTATGGGAAAATGCTAGTTGACTAGATCGCCAGCTAGAGACCCCTTATTTCCAGCCTGAACCTACCGGGAACCCTATGATACAGGAAATGTACTTATCCACAGCTTATTAGAAAGTTTTATTGCACACTGTCATTTTAAATAATTTTTAAACTTACGGTTTGCACTTATGTTACTATAAAAAGCCCTCAGACAGTGAATCCCCTTGCCTTTGGGCTTGTATCTATCAACCCCATCTCATATTTGTCAGTTCTGTTGTGTTACTCTGGTTCAGTCCAAGGCAGCTAGGTTAATATTGTTCTCCAGTTTTACACGCGTCAGGAGAGCTGATGGCTGCAATGAACGTGTATATAAAATTGCACACCGTTAGAAGATTGTTGACACCAGATATTGTGATAAAACTTTGAGAAAGAGAGAGCCAGAGCTTCTGGATGTATGTCTAAATGATAACATCCCAGACACAGCTAGGCTCAGAAGTCAAAATCAGCTGTGCACTGTAGCTCAACTGGGTAATGGGCAGAGGCTTAGAGCACAGGATTTTTCTGTATCAGGGTTTTGGGGAGATTTTCTTTGCAAGTCTACACATGTGCCACATAGTTCATCCTTAAAGAAAGGGCAGTAGCATGTTTCACAAGTGTCTTAAACCTTCACATTCAGAGCATTAAGGGAAAAGAAAGAAGGGATCCTTTCACGGGAATGCTGTCCAAATAAGCGGTTCCCCTTGCAGAACTAAAATACTTTTGATTCAGCTCCTCTCATTCTCCTCTACTTCAGCCCTTGCTCTACCGTAGAGATCTTAAATCATTGCACAGTGTAAATGCACTGTCTTCCCCCTTCGATTGACCTTTTCCAAACCTCGTCTTTCTCCATCAGATGCACATAGATTTTTCTTTTCTCCTCAAGTTTCTCTGCTTGCCCTTGCAATTCCATCCCAACTCTGCTCTTCACCTTGCTCCCTTCTTTCGCTCTTCCCCTTAAAGCTGTTTTCTCCTCACAATACAATCTACAGTATGTGTGGGGAGGTAAGGAGTGTTAGAGCTTTTAGTCTCCCAAATCATTTGATATTTGTTTTTCACCTCTATACTCACTTTTTATGTTCATCTCCAGCAATTTCATTTGAGGCTCTCCAGTTTGGCTCATCTCTCTTAAGCTCTGTGAAAGCAGTCCCTGATGTTTTCAGACATATCAAATGCTGGATCCTTTTCCTCCGCTCTCTTTCTTGAAAATTCTTCCCGTGGCTGGTCCTTTTTTCTGGTTTTTCTCCTATCTGTTTAATCCTTTCTGTGTATTTCAAGATTTCTCCACCACCACCACACCTCATAGCAGCATGTCTACCCTGTATAGTCTCCTTTAACAAACTCTAGTAGCATCACACAGACCTGCTCTAATAATCCCTATTTGTCTCCTCCTGCACAAACCAAGGTGTTACTGTTTCTTTCTCTTCATAGTTCCCTGGGCACTAGTTCAAACTCCATTTGGCTTAAACAAGTCATTTCTCCTCCAGTTTTCTTCTAGCACCCACTTTTCCCATCACCGTGGTTGCTGCCACCAGCTGTCACTGATGCCTGTTCCCTTCCACTTCCACTTCTCTAGATGCTCTGATTCAGAGTAGACAGATCTTGCAGATCTCATCTGATAAGCATCAAAGCTTGATCTGAGAATTGTTGTCCATCTTGCATCTCATTTCACCTTCACAAATTAAATCTCGTCTTGCTTGTACCCATGAGAGAACAGCTGCCCTCTAGGCTTTTCCAAGTCTCTTCATTCTTCTATTCTCATCTTTCCTCTTGCTGTGCAACTACACAATTACATGTCTTCAGCTTCTGGGTCCTCCACGGTCTCACTTTCATCATGAGATGTAAATTTTTGCATGACTGACCTGTTGTGTCAGCCTTCACTGTCCTCTCCAATTTTTAAGGCCAACCTTATGATTTCTTCCATGCTGCCCCTCAGGCTTGCGAGTTTTCTCCATGATCCTTCCACAGCCGTTTCACTATTGCTTATACCTCTCCTTAAAGAGCTTTCCTTCACCATGACGCTTAAAAAAAATCACTGTTGTCCGGCCTGCAGATACTTCATGACTATTTGCTACCACAGAGCAGGATTAAGAGCTCTGCACGCTCCCATCTCTGGCTCCAGGGAGGGGTTTTGCTTTGTACAGCCTCTAACACAACAGGTCCTGGATGAGAAGCCTGAGAGAGGTCCCTAAGCAGCACGTAACAAAAGCTGCACCTCAAGCAAGCAAATGCCTTAAAAGCTTTCCAGGTCCCACATGACAAGATAAAGACCAAGACCAAGTGGGCAAAGTGGCGGCGGCGGCGATTTGCAGGGCAAAGATGGAACAATTAGCAGGGAATCATTAGCAAAAATGCTACCTCACTTTGAGGAGATGAGTAAGTGCAGTATAAGGGACATTTTTAAGCTAGCCTGGCCCCAAACACAGCAGTGAGACGGTTGTTTTCTTTAACCTGCTGAGCCCTGAAGCCCTCCACTGGCCAAGGGTGAGTTACCGTACACAGGGAGCGAGGAGGAGGGATCAGTCTCTCTCCATTCAGAAGCACTGTTTGGACCACTGAAGCTGTCTTTCATCCATACACGTACCAGCTAATTATCTTTTAATTTCTAAAGTAAGCTTGTTTAACTACAATTATGAGTAAAAAGGGGCACTCCACAGAAATGAGTGGATAGACTATTGAAAGATCCCATTTTAACAGCTAACTGGAACTATCCTTCCCCTACTGCAAGACTCTGCTCCGGCTTTCTAAGCACCCAGCACTCCTCCGCTCTACTTACTCCCCTGCTCATACCTTCCTGCCCACTTCTGTGTTAGTGATTTACAAGCAAGGTCAGAGAAGCAGCTCTTTACTACAGCTAAATAAATAAACAAACATTTTCCCAGACATGCTCAATAATATATGGAAGCTGAGAAACAGCAGACCATGACCCAGCTGAAGCCAGTCAGCCCACATTCCCATCCGAGCCAAGAGACGTGTGTTCAAAGCACATGGTTGCTTTGGGAAGGTATGCAGCTTTTGATTCACAAGCTCCTGCTGAGTCCACGAGCTCCTGCAAAGCTAAAGAAATCCCTTTTTAGGTAATAATGCTCTAGAAAAACATGAAGATATTAAGAAAAAAATCACTGTACAATCATTTCAGGCATTTACACTTTGCAGTTAAACTGTGTTTAGGAGTATGCTATCTCTGCTGTCTCCAGTTTAGAGCTGTGTGGTTGAGAAATGATACCAGTTTAAAATGAGTATAAATAAATGCTATTAACATACAGCATATAAACTTCCTATACTTACTGTGAAACAAGTTAAATAACTTAAGAAGTTGTTATGCACAAAATACACTATATTCCCACTACGACCAAAACATCAAACCCAGGAAAGTCCGAAAGCCCTATCCAGCTGTGACCTCAGTGCTCCTTCTTAAGCGCTTGTTTTCCAAAAAGGCCTGACACCATTTGGAAGATGACAGATCTGTTCTCTGAGAAATCTCTTTTCAACGGCAAGCGGGAGATACTGGCCAAGTTTGACTCGTAGCAGCGGTGCGTCCATGTGGTGGAACTCTCCCCCTTCTGGTTGGTGTTAGGATTCCTTCAGGGAACATGACCCAGCTTCACTTTACCCACCCTGCCCTCAGTTCCTGCAGCCTGATATCTTACTTTTACTCATGAGTAGGTCCATAACTTACCATCAAGCCATCCTGCTGCAATGCAACCCCTCCAATCACCTATTGGTCCTGCTTGGCTCATACACACCAAAATTGCCACAACAAATTTCCCTTTCTAATTTGGCTGAGGCAAATGACAGTGCGAGGCCATGAACCATTATTGGACAGCTTTTAATCCCCTACATCTCTCTCTCAAAAACAGCTCTGATGGGTGGCCAGGGAAGGACAGCTACTAGCAGAAAAAAAGATTCTAATGTCAGATCATGAACTTGCGAGGACTGTTTAAGGTATCAAAAACTGCAGACAGGTTTGAGAAAAAGGCACTTGCACTTCTGAAATTACTCCATTCTCACCCATCGTATCTGATGCCATACCTGCTTAAACAAACATTACCATGCTGGCCAGCAAGATGTGAGACTAAGAACATTCAATCGAAAGCAACCAACTGGGTGGCTAAAAGGATGAGGAAAAATAACAAATGCAGATACATGATTTAGTCAAGATGAAATTCAACACCACAGAATATTGTTGTGATTGTAGTTACTTAGTAAGAACTATGTGAAAAAAGCTACTAACCTGGCAGCAGTCAGGGGGAGGAAAAAAAAAGCAAGTTACAAGAAGATGTTGAGTCTCAAAAGAAGGTGGGAGGAAGAGAGCTGGGAACATCCAACACCACCAACCACCAGAGCAAGGGTGTCCCATGTGCACAGCAGTGGCATAAACTGAAGCTCTGAATGACTGTCCACATTACTAGCTTCTTGGACAACAGGACTACTTCACTTCATAACCCCCTGTAACAGGTTACACAGTCAGTCAGCCACTGTATACCCAAGAGGTATCACTAGCCAGTTCAGTCTGTCAAGCTGCAAGTATTTCTCTTATCAGAGGGAAGGGAGAAGAGGCAGTACTTCCTCAGTTTAATATATTAAACTAACCAAACATAGCTGCTCAGCAAATCAGACTTCAGTCTGACTGTAACAAAATCCAGGTAGGGCTGTGCATTTATTACTGCCTAAGGCACTGGATTGCCTTAGTTAACATATTTCCATCCGCGTATTAAAACTTACGAACTCACTAATTTCAAACAACTTGCTGCATTATAAAGGCAGTTTGTATTCATAATTACTGTTACTTACTCAAATCATTTTGAAAGGTTAAAATTGAAAAAAAAAATCAGTTAAGACTGAAAAATTACCTGTAAGATTTTTCTGTCTTGGCGCGTTCATCAGTTTTCCCAAAAATGTACCAGCCAGTGTTGGCTTGTTTCCGTACAGATTGTGCTTTCATTTGTTAACTGCCAGAAGTTTTTTGACAGGTTAAGAATAAGATAGGGATGCAAAGTAGTTGCAATATAGGTGTCAAGTTTATGAATTCAAAACAAATTGTTGTAAGTACTACTTAAACATCTATGATCATATTTTGCTTAATTTATTTCTTCTGTCAAAAATCATAATACTGAATTCTTACATTTTTGCACACGCTCCCCTGAGAGCAAACTGATCTTTAGTACCCCGGTTCCCGTTGAATGCCCCTCTCGGGCAACAGCCCTGCCCTTCTGTCCTTCCCACTGGGCAGAAGGGCGTCATTCACCTCCTCGGAGATGCTGCCCTTCCACTCCCAACCTCACTACTACTCCGCCTCCGGATCCAGCTGCATTTGCTGCATGTAAGGCCTTTCACGCCAGTGTTGTGTAAGCCAGCAAGTCAGCTACTAAACTCAAATAGGGTTTTCAAAGTTCTTTTTATTCATTTATTCCTCCTCTGCAAGTACAAATCAACATAACAAAAAGCCTTTATGCCTGGGTCATTATACCTTATATCCTTCCCAGTGCTCGTAAGCTTTTCTTAACCCAGCTAAACTGCCAAATCAGACTGGGAGGAGTAGTCTTGTTTGCTGTACACCGTGGATGCTGACAATCCATCCCCTTCTTCTTCCAGCCAGAAGGTCTAAGGTTCAGCTCCTGTTTCTTCTGTGATTTAGCAGTACAAAGAATTAATGTTTTCAGATTGCAAATAATAATAAAGCATCTTTTATACTGTTTTCTCCTGGACTCCAGTGTTATGATCTTTACTTTTACCAGGTTATTTCTCTGCTTTAACAATCATAATTGCTCTGACCAAGTGTCAGAATTGCCCAACTATCTTGCATAAAGTAGATACATTAATCAGGAGCTGAATAAATTATGAATGGCTACGACTGGGTTTGAGGTGGCTTGCCTGCCATGGGCCACAGAATCGCAACGGATCTCTCCCAATCTTCTCCCACTCGTGCAGCCATCTTAACTCGATCTTCAGGCACAGGGAACAGCAGACGCGCCAAGGTACAGGCACTGCCTAGCTCTTTCTCTGCAGCCCAAAGCCCACTCTAGGCTCTAAAGAAAGTGGCTTTAAATACTGGACAACTCTCCTTCCATCTTCCCCAAATAATACAGGAACAGCCATCTGTTGCTAACAGTACAATATTATCAAATATGTGAGAAGCACATGAAATAAATGAGATACATTGCATTAAGTGACCTTGATATAAACTATTTCCACAGCAATGGTAATATTACTTGAAAAACATGAAATTTTTAGTTACTATATATTAAAGCATACGTCACCACTTCATACAAATGCTGTGTGGCACAGTGGGAATTACAACTTCCAACACGTAGTTTAATGCTCACATGCAAATACACAAGTGTTCAAGTGTCAGAACACTCAGCTTAAAGACAGTATCATCCAGAGCTAAATGCAAGTACTCCAGCAGCCGGGAGTTCGCGTACTGCCCAGCCACTATGCTGTCTAAATTGCTGTTTATCTGCATTCACTCTTTTAGTGATTTGTTTCCAAACAAATCCAGGACTTCAATATACAAGAAACCCCAGAAGCAATCTTTCCAGATTTCTCATAGCAACTGCACAGAACAAAGTTAGAAACTTCTTTAAAGAAATTTGCATGAAAATACTACAGACTTCACTAATAGACAAATAAGAAGTAATGTTCTACTGAGTCACTAAGAAGTAGGAAACAACTCGCCAAATCAGTACAACAAAACCTAAAAATGCCACTAACTAGAAATAGCCAATGAAGTTAGCAGTGGCCAGCTTCCTTCCATGACTCAAGGGTATTTACATTTCCAAATCATAGAGAACTTTAATTTTTCTCTTCATGTGACATTCAGTGACTGTTTTGTTCAATATTAGCACAGTTAGACCATTTAATAAGTATAATACCCAATGAACATACAAGCCAGTGCAGTGGTTATCAATAAAAATAGCTTGGCTGAACAGTGTGACTGGTTTTTGAGCTACGGTGATCAGCTGTGCATCTGATCAAAGCTGCAGTTTTGAGAGCGAAGTTGAAGACTGCTTTGGGGGAAAAGAGCACAAAAGACTGCAGCTGAACGAATGAAAGAATATTCTACCATGGATTTCAATACATATTAAAAAGATTACTTGGTCTAGATCTGTATTCACTGTTAATTTGCAAACTGCAATAGAATATTCTAAACCCCTCTGATTCAATTTCAGTTAAACCACAGCAAAGAAATGTTCACTTTTTTGAAGCAGCAGCTGATAGACTGGGTAACACTCTACAGTTATGATGGGGAATCACCCAGCATACAGCCCCCAGCCATGCATACAACTCTGTACCAACCACAAATGTGAATCTAGAAAGTAATGACATAGTGCAGCTTATGCTTTACACTTAAATCTGTCAGTTTACCTGAAATGAAAAAAATAGGTGAAACTATGTCACTTGGATGAATATAAGCAGATAACAGTGAGTTGTTAAACAGGTCAAAGGACACAAAGGTCAATACAGGACAATCTGAGTTTCATACTGCTGAAACAAACAAAACCTGAGATTTTCTACAGTGAACAATCTGAAATACTATACAAAATCCAGGCAAATCTAAGAAAAAAATATAAACCTGAAGGTACTGTAATTATATGTTTTCCAGATGGCCTTTCTATATCACAGACACGTTTTTGTCAGCCATTGCTCTAAGTGAAATGCAAATATGAAAATTGGAGTATCTACAATCTGTACACTTTTCTACTAGAAAAATATGGAAATGACCCTTTAATTATACATCTAAACTGTATTTGGAAATTTTCTTTATAGCTTTATAACAATTTGGACTGTTCCAGTGACACTGACAGCACGTGACGCATTACAAAAATGCGAGAGGTCCTTAGGAGGGTGGCAGTCAGAGCTAACCTTCTTCAACGCACGCGCAGGGGAACAAAGTTCAGGCCCCCTCTGCTCTGCCAACTGCACGACATTACAGCTATCTATCCGAACTGCTTACAAAGCAGGCAGCCAGATGATAGATGTTAGCCCAACTTGCACGTACCACTGAGAAATTTATTAAGCATAATTGCAAAACCATATCCATGGCAAGTTAAGGTATTGTAGAGCGTTCAGTTCCTTCAGAGAGCTCTCCAGCTAGGCAGCTTGTAGTATGTGTCAAATGCAGGCCAATTACTCCACAGTCAAAGACAGTAATTGCAGGCTGTGTACCTCGTGGGAGTTTCAACGAGGCAGATATCTGAGTGTAAGTCTCCCTTAGCAGACAAGCCCTAACGTTACCTGTAGTCGATAACACCTCATCTTTCCCTGGCTAAAGTTCAGATTAATAGGTAGTTCCACACATGGGTAAATTCACTATTTGAAATAAATATTTCTCCTCTAAACATTCATCTTTACTTTTCTGGCATTATTGCTAGCCAGAATTTCTTAAGTAGTTACTGAAAATAAATTCCAGAGAGTCAATATATTTTTTTGTACTAGATCTATAAACTAAGACTTACTGCCACCCTTCACACTATTTTAGTTTGCTTCTGAATACGTTTTTTTCATAAGAGTAAAAACACCCATAAAGAGATTTTGGAGTTTCTTTAATTTAAAGATTCTATTACAGAAAATTTTAAGCGAAGAATCCTTATAAGGATTAACTCTTGGCATAATAAATTGCCAAGGTACAGTGTAGCTGCAGGGGCTCTGTGTGAACCTTCATATAAATTGCTTTCTTACATACACACTTGCTGAACAACAGAGATTTATCAGTGTGAGAGAAGACAGTGGTATTTAAACAGTCCTTTTACCAACGTGTCCTGGTTTACCCAAATTAGAAATGCACCATATTAAAATTGTAAAACACTTATTACAGAAAGTTACTAGAGATAAATTTTCCACAGATTGCCACTGATGAAACATTAAGATGAGAACTGAGGAGTGTTGGTTATGCAGAATGGTTTCTCTTTTACTGGCAGGTCAAATATACTAGAAACATACAAATATTTTTGATAATCTAATTCCAGATGAAGTCGAAACACTGAAGTAACATACACAGGCTAAGAGAATTCAATATTGTTCCAAGGCACTTACTGAATCTCCATGATTAGATGAAAACCAGAACAAATTAGGTCTGACAATTAAACAGTATATAATATAAAAATAACCTTTTGCTTACAATTTACAAAATGTATTACAATCTTTATCTCTGCTAACCTGCAATTCTGGCTGTGTGTGTCCAGCAATTTTTGTAAAAAACCCCAGAAACTATTTTCTAAAACTTCAGGGCAAATAATTTACAAATAAGGTACACAAAAATTTAGACCATGCAGAGATTTCTTACATCTTCTGTTAATATTTTATGATTGCAACTTTATCAAATTATATACTTACTTGCCCTGTACATATACAAAATAATGCATACATGGTAATCAAACATTAGCAAAAAGTAGTCCATAAACACAATCTGTCAAAAGTATTACTATATTAACATATGTCTACAAGCAGCGTGTAACAGGGTTAAAAGACATTAAGGCAATAATACTTGAAGTTACAAAATCAATCATATGTAATACTTTCTCCTAAGTGTAATAAGGCAGGTAGATGGCCCCAGCAAAAAGTTAAGTTGTAATACTGGAATCCACTGTTGTGAACCATGTTTAAGGTTTTATGTGGGATGTACTGTAGAAGTGTACCATTTTGCAGTTAGATCTACACTGCTCTGCGTTAGTTGCCCCTGAAGGAGTGGAACACTATTTTTCTAATTCTCAGCGGCATTTGAGTTTTCCAGTATAGTTTATTGACAGTATGTCCATTGGTTCTTGGATCATGTCCATTCTGAAGGTGGCTCTCTTGGTCCTCTTGGCTTTCCACAGCGGTTACCAAAACCTAACGGAACAAAAATATTTAATACTTTGGTCAACTTATACAATGCAATCTCTCAAAGATTCAGAAGAATCACTGTAAGAGATGTTCCAGCTCTAACATAAGAGGTTTATCTCCAGGGCTAGAAAAATACTTTGTAGTATTAAGAATTCTCAAGGCAATAAGGCCACAGGAAATACCACCATGAAGAACTTGGATATACTTACATTTCATTGTTCAAATATCACTTGGAAGGTACTTTTCAATAAATGCAGTATTATAGCCTTTGTATTATTTATTTATTTTTCTTTCCCTATATACCAAAGTAATCTTCCAAGATCTTATTTCTGAAGGTTTTCAAAGATCTGCAGTGATTACACCCTAACTGACTAATTCTGTATTTCATAGAGACTGTAAGGACATGAATGAAAGTGCCTAAATCACTCATTCTGGGTATGATTCTTACAAGTGATGCTGAAGAGACAAAGCAAGCTTGTTTGGCTGGGTTCTACACCTGAACACCTTGGAGGAGGTGGTGGTGGCAGCTATCCACAATATTACCGTTAATGAAACTTTTGTTTAAATTATCAAGTGGTCAATTATGAATGAACTGTAATTACCAATATCTGTTACTTCTGCAGGAAATTCTGAAATATGACCTCTTGTATCAGCGGAACCAGAAAAAGAAATTTGAGGTAAAACATCAGTTGGTGTTTTGTTGCTTCCTTCAGGATGATCTGGAAAACATACACATACATCTTAAAAATAACATTCACACAAAATACTGACTAAATGAAAGTTACATTAAGTTAAGCTCAGTCCAACACACAACTTGCACAAATAGTGTTTACAAAAAAGTTAAAAAGCAATTTTACTCATTTCTTGATAATGTAGTTCAAAATTGTATATGATGCAGATATTCAGCAATTAGTGACATATTCCTGTTTGACAGATACGGATTTTCTTAAATCAGCTTGAAGGGATTCTTAAAATCACAAGTAGTTTCTATTTCTAGCAAGAGTTGACCATACCTTTTAATAAATCACTACAAATACATCTGCTCATGTTTTTTCTAAACTGAATTAGGTGCTTAAGAACACGTGATAAATAATATTTTGCATTATTTTAAACTGAAAAGCATTATTATATAAATCAGAATTCAATATTTTCAATCTTTATTTTAGTGTACCAAAGATTTTCTTTTTAATATTAATTTTCAAATTAGACCTTTTTTGCACTGGAAAAATAAAACTTCAAAAACAGTCATATCAGAAATGCCAATGTTTTGAAAATTTACTTAATATACTTGAGAGCTAAAGCCAAAATTAGCCAAATTTTATTCAGAAGAAAAACATGTATTTTTATGTACAAGATTAGCTTCGTGCAAGATTACTGCAATTTTTAAAGATTTGCCAATGAAAGTAAAGCATCCTGGGTTGGAAGTAGCTTTTAAAGTAATCACATATTTATACATTTATCTCAATACTAGATCATAAAATATTTGAATTTCCAGAAAAAGAAACTGTTTTTTTTCTAATCTATTAAAAATACTCCAAGTCAAAATACTATCACTTCAAATGGTTAAGTTACTTGAACTTGGAAAGTTCAAGTAACTTTAAAAGTTACCCTCTTAAAGTTAACCCTCTTAAAGGGTTACTGACAACAAATTAAAAAAAAAAAGTAGTCTTTCATTAAAAAAAAAAAATCAGTTACTTACCAGCTAGTACAGGTGAAGCTGTTTTCAAACCCTGTTAATAAAAAATATTTCAAATAGTTCTACAAAATGCTTCCAAAATACTGAAAAAATAGAAACAAAGATGAAGAAAACCATCCCATCTTTAAAAAATACAAAAATTTGGGGAAATATCTGTTTACTCCTACCTTTATGACTTGCTATAACACTGCCAAAAATGATGCTATAGTAATTAATATAAAATTTACCATCTGAACCTTTAATTAAAATTTCATTAAGAAACAAGATCATGTCACATTACAGATCTGCAGAATTAAGATCTCTCACACTAGATTGTAGTCCTTAAAAATTTGTATCTACCTTTTTTTGCCAATTTAATTTAATGGAGGCAGCTGTTAAAGTGATTTGGAGGTATGTTGAAAAAGATGGGACTGTAAGGGACTGTTCATATTCTTCTCAATTTACCAGTTGTTTGTACTTCACGTTGTAGAGCAATGAGAAAGGTACTGACATGTGAAATGCGAAACCTGATGGGCTGAAGAGGAATTGTTTAAAATAAACACGGATAGAAGGGAAAACCTTCAAGCAGTGGAACAGGTTGCCCAGAGTCTATGTGTAGCCTCCATCCTTGCATGTTTTTAAGATACAACTAGACAAAGCCCTGACTCCATAGTTGAGCCTGCTTTGCGCAGGAGGTTGGACTAGATGCCTACTGAGGTCCTTTCCAGTCTGAATTATTCTATGATCTAAGTTTAAGCTATTATACATTAAGGGCAGAGATTATGCTCTGTCAAAGCAGCATATTTACACTTTTTAACAAAACTATAATTTAATGTGTACTAAAGTTAACTTGGAGAAACAGATTGTCTTTTAGTAAAGAAGAGATGTTCTCAACACATCAATTCACCAGCTAAAGCAGCGCAAAGACTAGCTACCTACAGATCGGCAACAGCTGCAGCTTTTCATATATAAGTATTTGACTTTTTACTGTAGCTTCCAGCCAAACTAGAAAAGAATGATCAGTACAGGCTTATGACCTCTACTTACTGCAGAGACTGTTCGCTCAGGGAGATGCTGATCATGTAGTATGCTCCACTCAGACTGTGCAATCGTAACTGGCTTCGGCAAGGGTGTGTCTACAAAAAATTAAAGCAAGCTCAACATATTTGAATTTTATTCATGATGAGGCTTTTTAACAGCATTAAAAACGTGTTATAGATCAACTTTATAAAGAGTTTTATTTCTTGCTTTCATACAGAAGAGAAGTCCAAGAACTATTATTCCCTTTCCACAGTATTATGTCCAAAGGAAGGATCACTTTGGCTTTAAACTCTCCAGGTTTATGATGATCACAGGAAATATTTAGAATACTGCAACATTTTTTATACTGAAAAACATTTTTTTTTTTAACTTGCCTGGCTAAAAGTTTTTGGAAAAGTGACACTAAGTCAAAAACCTCAGTAAATATCTATTGCACATACTAACTTTTTGAAGATACCAAACATCAACACTCAATTTTTATTCATCATCCTTAATACTCTGCCATTCCTGGCTTGATGAATGAAACATTAACATAAAAGCACATGATATCTAGGTGTCAATTTTCCTCTTTCAACTACTCTTTGCAGATAGATGCACAGTAAACAGTGTTAAAATTAAACTGGGCTTGTTCACTAGTTGAAATGCCATAATCTTTCCTTTTTCACCCTCTCTTCTCCCTTATTCTTTGTGCAGGAAAGGGGAATCTGATAAGCACCATTCATGTGTTTGCCGCCTCCCTGACTGGGAACAGTAGAAATTGCCAGGGAATCTCCTAACTGAAAATATTTTTATCTCCTTTCCATACTGTTCACAGTGGAAACCATCTTCACTGAAATTGATACTGAAGCTTTTAATATACTTAAAACAAAACAAAACATTTAGCTTCCTTTCTCAGAAGCAGAGGAACAATTTGACTATATTCAAGGGCTTGTAAAAGTTTCCAATCAACTTCAAAATAAGCCATCAAATGTGTTAGATTTTGTTGAATATCTCAGTTTCTCAAACACTTTAAGATTCTCCAAAACAACAGAAGCATTCAAATACAACACTGAAATGCACTTAACATCTTATTCCTAACTATCACATAACTAAAAGAAAAAACTCACTCTGTTCAGTTGCTAATACAAATGATTCTGGTGTTCTTTCTGGGAGCGGGGGAGAGGAATCTTCACTAGTATCAGCATCTAAATCAAATATCACATTTATATAGGTTAAAAACACAGTTAAGTTATTCTCCTAAATTTTTACAAGTTAATTTTTTTGCTATGTGAGATCTTGCTAAATTGGTAGGAAGTTTAGCGCAAATGGAGAATAGGAATGGTTATAAAAACATTTTATTTTACCATGCTAACTCCCTGGGTACAGTGATCACTTTGCATTATGGGGTTAGTACCATAACGTACATACCTCTGTGTGACAGAGGAAGGGAAAAGAGAATACATTTCTAGTCTAAGCATTTAGAGGAAAACTCAGCATCTCCAATAAACATCTTCTCTTCATTCTTTCAGCAACAGCATGTAAACAGAAGAACCTATGCTGGAGAGGTATCATTTGCTTCTTGAGCTAAGTGCTAATAACTATAACCACAGCAGTTATTGTAATTTAACTGCAGTTCTTTACATGTCTATCTGCAGCCAATGCAAACACAAGAGTTAGGTGCAGCAGAACACACTGCCTTCTTGAACTATTGTGCAGATACAGGTGGTAACTATACACAGTTTGTGCCTACCAACTGAACCATGGATGAAGCTGCCATAGTCACTGCTCCCAAACCACAGAAAGAAGCTTGTTGAAATATGTATGTAATCTTCTGTTATGCTGAAGATAGGAACCTACTCCCAATAAGCAATGATTTTTGTTTTTCTTTTCCAAGTGATTCTAACCATACTTACCTCTGAACCTCTGACATGGCATGGCAATAGACTGCAAAGTGCAAGTATATTAAGCAATTTGCTTTTCAGGATTGTAGTGTGTGACATTTAGTTCAAGGGATGCTTCACATGAACCACTTAACTAAAATCCAAAGGCTCAGTTAGCTTGCCAAACCTATCTCAGGGCCCATCCAGGCTGGCTCCCACACCACAGATGTAAATTAATTAAACACTGCAGCAGGAGGTTTCACAGCCGTAACGGCAGAGAGGAGCCAGAGGAGATGGCCTTGAGCCTTGTTGATAATCAATCCTGTCCACAGCCTGTTCCTTTTGGTGCTCAAGAGAACATTATACGAGTTGTTCTGACAGCAGAAGCCCCACTTCTACTAAGAAATTTAGAGGAGAAATTGAAGGTTTAAAATATTTCAAGGTAACTGCTGCCATGAGAATGAGATCTCATCTGGCCACTGTATTCTACACCATATTCATGAAAGAAGATATTTTTAAACTAATGAAGCCATGAAGCTTGCTATGACTGTCACCATGCCAACAGCAGGTACAGGAACTCAATCAGGTTTTACAAGCCAGTGTTGAAAGAGATTGCTCCCGGAATGCTGCTAATTCCATGTTTACTGTATTTTTTTTTTTTTTTAAAGCCAATTATTGGAACAATCTCTGTCAAATCTGCAAATAGAGTTACAATGAAGCAAACTATCCTGGACTAATTGTGAAAGATAGAACTCAAGATAGAGCCAATTACTTTGCATTTAACTTCAGTTATGAAAAAAAAAAGTAATCATGTGGTAAGATCATGCAAACCAACTGTTGTCATTAACTAATGCACTGGTAACCTCATAGGCTAGCTTCATTGATGACTCCACCCACATCTAAAGTTTCAGACAGAAGAGTCCTGAAACAGTACAAAAATGAAAAAAAAAAAAAAAAAACACTGTACAATTTGGCTTAGGACCACGAGTGCAAAAGTATCTGACCCTAGATTCTTGAATTTGAGAATGATTACAAGACCTGCATATGACTTTAAAATGGATACATTTAGGATACTACAAAGAGAACAGAAAAACCCTCAAAAAAAGAGATAAATGATAAAAATTTAATTTTTATCTTCATTTAAGTAATTAAGCCATTTCTGTGAAATCTGTTGCATACCAGTAGCATATCTTCTACAAAGTCTGTACTGCCATTTTAGAATGTTTTTGATACACATTTGATGTGTTCCGAGTGACATTTCTCTCATTCTTTATCATAATATTTATAATATATCATTTAGATTTTATTTGTATATTCTTTTAGCATCTACATAAAGAGATGAGTACAGAAGTAACAATTTTCAAACAATGACAGACAGTGATTGCCCTGGGAAACAAGGAAAAAATCTGGCAATATTGGAAAAATACTATACTAAATATTCAAGGAGGACTGCTTGGTGTAAATGTTAAGGCAGCTATGCAGTAAAGGACTTGGCCTCTACTATGTAAAGGATTTTAAAGAGTTTCAGGATTAAAACTGCAAAGGTGCAACTGTTGTTTCACATATATAAATAAATTAGTATCAGCTAATCTATAGAAACAGATCATTTTAAAGCTGTAAATAGCTCATATTTCTGTCTTTTGATGAAAACTCAGTTCACAAGTATTTGCAAGTAAGCCTACCCACATCATAAATTGAAACCCAAATCCCACATCAGAAAAAGTCATATAAAATACAGAGACACCTGAAGTAAGGCCATCGCTGTGAAGAGCTCCTAGTGCAAGCATCAGATCCAAATACAGAAGTACATATTATCCTTTAACCTCCACAGCCTTTCTTCTTTCTTTATTAGATTTTGTATAAGGAGTTGATATAGCCTATTTTTTTCTCAGTTATGTCCTCTGACCTACATGTCCCAGTCTAAACAAAATCTAACTCTGTGCATTTAGGATTCATTTTACCTTCAATATAGGACATGCTCTTTGCAGAACCAGAGCCTTGTCTCATTTTTGAGCATGAAAAGCTTGCTCAAAAAATTCAAAAAAGCAGTTAAAGATTTGAAGTATCTGAATGGTTTTCAAAGCATTGTTCAAACCACTGGTTCAACTAGTTACCAGCTCAGAATTTGGCTTTTTCTTAGATGAACTGCATTATTACTTTGCTCTCCCCCTGCCCTGTACAGGTAAAGAGGAAAGCAGAACTAAACCTATTAACAACGCTGTTAAAATGCAGAAGCCAAATCATGAGGAACTTCAAAGACTAGTACAATGAAAGACATTACATATACATTTTTAGGACCAGTATAGTCAACGAGTTGTTGATATTTGTGTTTTAAAAATGCTTATCCAAGCCTCGTTTACCAAAACTACCATTATTACACAGACACGTGAAAACAAAGCAGTCAAAAGACAGAAGACAAAAGCAGACAGAAGACAAAATGAAATGCCAACTGCTGCACAAGAAGAAAACAGGGCATCTAGTAAGCACAGAAACAAGCAATTAATAATGCACTCACACCTTTCAGTAAAGCATTTGAGGCAATTTTTCAAGTTCATAATGCCAGAAATGTATCAGATATAGCTCATGGACAAAAAGAAAACTGGGAGGAAAGGTGTTAGACTTTTTCTGCAGCTAACATACTACTTAGTTTGTTTAAACTTACATTTAGAAAATTTCATTGTAAAGAAGCTTATATTGTCCAACACTATAAATACAACCATATTAAAAAGTAACACTTCGGAAATTCAGCGAAACCTACCTTTGCCATCTTCAGAACACATTGCAGCTGGTAAGTCTTGCCTAGCAATAGACATTGGCAATACTTTTCTGGCAGAAATGTTTTCAGTATTAGTGGCAGCAGAAACTGTGGCACTTGCGGTTGAAATATTGGATGGGCTTTTGGTCATGGCTCCGTCAAAGTTTACCTCATCTGTGTCAGAATCATCTGAATGAAGAGGATTAGTGAAACAGAGGGGTGCTCGAACAGCAAGAGTAGAATGATCAACTTTATCACTGCAAGGAAGTTCAACTGTGGCATTTGATACTAGAGAGACTGATTTAACACCATGACATAAGATGTCTGAAGATGTGTCTTCAGACACTGATGTACGCAATGCATTTTCAGGTCTATGCAGTGACCACATGGCTTGTCCCTTTTCTATTAGAGGCAAACGATCTGGTCTTGGTGGAGTATCAGAAACTTGTTGACTCTGTAGATTTTCTGGTGAAGGTATTAAGGCTGTGTTAGACTGTGGCATACTGCATTCCATACATGAGTTTTGAGAAGCATCTACAAATGAATCCCCTGAAATCTGCTCCTGTGGCTTAAAGCTCTTATCAGTTACACAGGATGAAACAGGCTTAATTTTAATGGCATGTCCCCTGTACAAGAGTGAGTTCCCATCAAAGCTTCTTGGTCCCTCCTGAAGAGGTACTTTCTTGATTTCAAAACTTAAGTTGCGCTCCAGCCTTTTGTCTGCACGTTCATTAACTTCATTCTTCCCTGAATGTTCTGTTGATTTGTTATAATTCTCATTGAGGTCTGTTGAATGCTCTGATGAAAGCATGTGCAAAACTGGCTTTGGATGGTATCTATCATTGTCCTGCCACACTGTAGTTACTGTTGGATAGGCTGAAGGAGGAGATGGCGTTAAGATTGGTGGTACCGGCTGAGGCTCTGGAGGCTGCAAAATTTCTTCTTTAGCATCTCCTTCTACAAGGCAACTGCAGAAAAAAAAGAGTTCAAAGTTTTCTATATTTTGACAGTATTTTAGATAAATGTAGTAATGCTTTGAATATCAATATTGAACTCAGAGCAGCACTTCTACTTCATACAGACAGTGGTTATCAAATCTGATTAATGGGGCAGGCAGGAACTAAATCAACACAGCCAAAAAGCCCTTCAAAGGACTATCACAAAGACACACATTAAGGCCTCAACTAATGCTCATTGATGGTTTAAAGATTGTTCACATTCTTCCCCAGAAGGACTTTTTCACAGAATCTCTAAGATATTCAGGCCCTCTGGTGGCAGAACTCCAGTACTTCTTTCTTAACAAAAAGAGATTCAGAAGAACTCAGCATACAGAAATCAGTTTTCAATAAAGCTAGGAAAAAATTGTTATAAAAGTCTTACATAAACTGCAGTACAATCTGTTTGGTACCAAACATCTCCCTTCACACCCTCCATCTCTAGGAGGATTTTGATATTTGCATATTTGATAGTTTCTCCATAGCCATAAGACTAATGAGGCAGATTTAGCTGAAGTGAGGTGTATAACAACATTCACAGTAGAACACAGATACAAGCTACAGTGCATACTAGCAAGGTCACAGCACTTACAATAGTTCATCATAAGCACTGTTAAAAAAAAAAAAAAAAAAAAAAAAGAGAGAGAGAGCGCTATTTTGAAAAAGGGAGAAGTTTTTCCTGCATATGGTCAATTTACTTTTAGATTAAATACAGAATATTTTACTATGAACATCTTGCAGAGCTGACCAAGGGCTTGTATATAAACAGGAATTAGTCATTTTCACTCAGAGCCTTTAAAAACGATTCCTCTCATTACCTGATATTAACAACACAGTAATAGCTGAGGTACAAAACAATTCTGTGACAAGAATAGATATAGAATAGAATGGAATTATATTTTGGGAAGAGAGTTTCAGTCTCTTCAGGCTGTTGGATCATGAAAGGGAGGTAGAGCCCAAGGTCTGCCACTTACTTTATTCTCAAGGGATGGGAACGTCCTGTAGTCTAACCTTTATCTCCAGGAAAAGGTTCTGAGTCTCCTGCTGCAGAGCTGGATTGGGGTGTTCATGGTGCTCTCCAAAGAAATAGGCTTTTATTTGCAAATGACTTCAAGACTATGCCCCAAAAGCCAGAAAGCACAGACTTCTACGAAGATAAAAACTCTCTCACTACCTGCTAGATGACAGACCACTGTGACAGTATTCTGCTGCCTTTGTGTAAAACCTAGGAGAACGGAGATTAAATGCTCACCATGTGCCACCTATGCCACTATCTCCAGAAATATCTGAAACAACTTGTTTAACAATTTTCATGAAAACAATTATTGGATGGCCAGTTTTAAAAATTGTTTTCTGAAGTAACTGACATTGCAAGGAGAGAAAGGGTTCGAATATTTCCTGAGTTTGGCACTTGGCCCAAATATTTTCAAAAATAGTAATTTTAAAGCAAACACTTAAAGAAGTAAGCTTGAGCCTTATGGCTATTCCTTCTGGAAATTACAAACTCTGTATACTGTAACAAAAGAATAGTTTGTAGCAAGACAGAAAAAACCTTATTACAGGGAAAATATATTCAAATCTTATCCATTGAGTTTTTAAACAAAATCTGATATAAAGATTTAGCACCCATTCACCTTCATTAAATAGATTTCAAAATAAAATATAATCTTAAGATGAGTGCTAGCAATTAGATTAATTACTTAACTGTTGAAAATGCATGGTTTGTAAACCCTGAGGTGCCCACAGCCTATTTTCACAGTAGTCTATGAAAGCAAGATATTGTTACTAGGCTTGACATGATCTAAAGGAATCTGCAAAGCCAATGGAAAAACTTTCGGAGTATGGAAACCAATTAAGGCTGCAGTTTGCTGAAATAAAATATCCTGACAAGTTGAAGAGCCTTAGAGCATACCAAATGCTTCAGAAAGATGATCTGTCCAAAAGAACTTTCCTCCAAAAACGTACACAGGAAAAAACAAAACCAAAATGAAGTGGTAAAGATGCTCTGAAGTTTTTAAATGTTCTAAAATATTGAATATATTGCAGATAAAGCAAAACTAAAGCCATTCTAGCCTTAATGCAAAAGGACAATATTATTAAAATACAGCACACTTTACTTCAGATTTAAATGAAACTTGGCCATTGTTCAGATGAAAATCCTTAAGTAATCCCTGGTTATTCCTTGCAGCACACTGGAGGGTTCTATTATCAAATAAAGAGTGATGCCAAGGTCATGGAATGCAGCTGCTATAATCAACTAAAAATAGATATTAAGCTCTACATCATCTCTGATAATTAAAATAGGAAAATTAAACTCTACATAAGTGGGCTGTAGCTAGACAATCACATTATTGTACTTCAGTATTAAATCACTACCATCCATGTGGAGAAAAAAGCTGCAGTTCACTGAGGTTGTCACAAATTGTATTACAACAAATACATTTTACTAGAAAAAAAATTCTGTTCATTCCTTGTATTTTTGTATATATTCAGTTATAGAAGGATTTTTGAATTGCCAAATTCAACTCAAAGACTGCTAACTAACAAGTAACCAGTTAACAGCTTTTTTCTTAGGAAAATGTCAAAAGAGGGTTCTGCTGAGCTTGAAATGAAGCAGAATATATCACTCTTGAACTGTATTTTGATGTGGTCAGAGAAGTCCAAGCATAATTTGATGAAAAGATAAATTGCTAAAACATTTTATCTTCTCCTTAGGAGAAGAGCAGACACATCCTCACTGTACTATATTACTATAGAAAGCAAGTTGTATCTTTCCTTCTTGTGAGTTTACTTCTCAGTTTGTTTCCATTTCTTTCAAATTGCTTTGCCCTTTATGTCTATGTTTGAGAGTTTTCTGCAATCAAATTTGATTAAAACAAACTATTTTCCCAGATACTTTAGAATAAACTATGGAATATATAAATAAATGTTTCAAAGACTGTTCAACTAAAGGTATGCTCCCTCCAAATCCTGAAGTTGCAAATACATCTCTTGTAGACTTGGAGCAAAAGTTCCAGTTGTACATGTATATTTCTACACTGCAATTTAAAATTGTATTAGATATAAGGCTGTACATCAAAACTTACTTATGCCCTTTTCTTTCCTTAAGCTGAAAACAGCCAGAAAACTGGCACGCCCAACAAAATGCTTTTCAACTCCTCATTCCCCCAAAGACATTGAGATTTAAGTTCAAAGTGATTTTCGTAAGAAAGGTCATAAACTCCAAAGCCAAGTGATTCCCAGAATAAAGTGATGTTTACATAAGGAGTAATATTTTCTCTATTTTTTTTATGTTGACATCAAATACAGCTTCATTAACCCAAATAACTGTGTTCTAACATTGTACAGCAAATATTAATTACACAAAAGCAGTACAAGGTGATAACATAAAAGGCTGTAAAGTGATACTATTCAAGAACCTCTGTAAAACAAATACAACTAGATGCTTCACACCGGGTTTGTAAAGAAAGTGAAAAGAATAATTTTCAAAGAGATCTACTAGCATAAAAAGATACCTTTAACAGCTAAAAATTATGTTTTAGACAAAAAAGAAACCTACAAGAGTAGAAGTTATAGTTTGTGGTATTCCTTCCTCAAGGCTTTCCCAAGCCAGTGCAAGCACTAAAAAATGAGTATGCTCCCTGAATAAGCTTGTTGGCTTATACTGAAAAAACTCCTTAGTGGCATTTCATCCCTACTTAGTATGGACATGAGATTTAACTTGCTACAAATCTGAAGATATAAATTTAAAGATAATGCAGACACCGTCTGTCCTATGATCTCATCACTAACAAGAATAAAGACAGCCAAGAAAGCCCTGTTTATAGAAAAACTACTACAATGTACGAGTGGTTAGCTATTCAAAAACTGCTCTTAGTAGGACAATCAGGAAGGTTCAAAGCACCTGGTACTCAGAACTGCAAACTGGAGAAGTACCCTCAGCAGACCTGAGGCAGCCCTCCAAGTTTGATTTTCTTTCTCTCCAACCTACTCAGATAATGATATTGAACTACAATAAATGAGTTCAGCTCAAGCAGGCGATCTAACAAGGATGGTAGTCTGAGGTTTTCTTCCCCCTTGTGGACCAGTCCGGACACTGATATGAACTTAGTCCATTTACTCAAGTAAATATTTATTTTAGTCAGGTAGTTAGTACATATTGTCTAGTTGAATTTACATCAAAACAAGAACCAAACAAGCTATGAGATGTACTGGAATCTGTCCTGATATATGATCTGTCCTAAGTACCTCCAAGAGGTCTTTCACAGTCTTCTCATCACTGCATGCTTTATTGCCAAGCTTAGAAAAATTCTGAAACTGTAACTGCCTTAGCCACATGAGTGCTGATGAGATCAGAAGCATAACACTGCAGAGGAGGGAGCCACAGGAAAAACGTTACTATTTTTAGTGACTGTGGGCAATTGAAAGGCAAACTAACTAAGCATCTAACCTCTTCCCAGAACAAGCTATTCCATCAGTATTGACACACATCAAGATCATGTGTTTAACAGAAAAAAAGTGGGAGGAGGATGAAAGATAGGAAAGCTGAAAGAACATCCCGAAACATGCATTCTGAGAGCCTCTAGAGAAGCAAAGATCAAGGCGGGGGGAGGTAGTAGAGAACAGAGAAAACAAACCTATCCCTCAAAGAAGGCAATTTACTCTGTACAGATTAAACAAACAGATTAAATCATTTGCCATTTAATGAAGCCGGAAATAGAGCAATAAATGTGTACTGTCAAGTGCCACTGGAAGATCAGGAATCACCACACTGGATGAGAGACCATCCTTCAGCTAGGCAAGGAGACCACATGTTGGGAATGTCCCAGGAAAGACTAATCCCAGGTGACACTAAGTTCAGTTTGACCCCCAATAATTCCAGAGACGGAGCTGGCTTCCACCTATACTGTTATAAATTATGATATATACTGCGACTGTTATAAAGTTTAGTAAGCTCAAAAATTCATAGCAGAAATTAAAACTCCACTGAAATTTCCCTGTCCTAATTAGTCTCTTAAGACATAACAATGCTCTGTTTCTCTGCAAATGAGATGTCACCATACCATCTCAGTGAGTAGACTTAGGGCCCTCAGAAAAATAAAACCTAACAGAAGGCAGAATCATTACCATTTACCATGGCTTGGTCTGATAGTAATATGGGAGACAAACAACCTAAGGTCAAAATGCAAACCAATCTTCCTCCTCAGGAAGGATCATCTCAGGCAGGGTCACCTGAAATTAAGCTGGCAGATAGTACTGCTCAGCATTAGTCACCATCTTCCCTTCTGCTTTATAAAACAGCAACTGTTAACCCCTGTTCTTAAAAAAAAATAAAGAAGTTATTTTACTTTTTTTCATCTTCTAGAGCCAACAACAACATAACAACATGAAGATTTTGAAAGGTCTTATTCCTTCTTAAACACATCAGGGTTAGTAACTTGTTTCTAACCTCTTCAGAAACACCACAGAATTCACTTAAGTCTACATTTGGCTGGCAACCTAAAAATGTTAACAAAAAAAATATTTGCAGTAAATTGTCAGAGAAAATTCTAAATCAAATTAAAAATTCTGTTTAAACTGAGTATTTTTAATTATCTGTTGTGTGCAAACTAATCTCAAAGTCTTAGACACCATTTGAAAATATTCACTACAGAAAAGATGTAGTCCAACACATAAGATAGTTGTATAAAAGTATTTCTATAGTTATATAAATAAAAATAATACAAGGAACATAAAGTGGTCAAAATTGTTTGGGGTGGGGGAAAACTATAGATGCAGTAAGAATACATATCATGTTTAACAAAGATTTCTTCTTCATATTGGCATTAAGTTAAAATCTTTCATTAATTCTATTCTCCCATTCTCTCCTTAAAAAAAACTACGTCAAGCTATGCTAGAACATCTAGACGTTCCCAAGTTTTGTACATCCTAGGATGTACAAACTGACTCAATCAGGAGGCAGATTTGTAAAATTATCTCCCACAACAGCATGTTTATTAGTGGGTATTTTGAGCAGATATGTCTTTCCTCAGAAGCTTCTTCCATGGAGGATGCAGCTAAAAGACAGCTTTGCTAAACACTTCACCTTATGCAAGCAATCTTTCTGTTAACACCATATTATCTCCCAGACGTGAAAGTTTGAGTTTATGAAAATAAGCTCAAAAGACGCTAGGTTTTATAAAATATGAAAAGACTTCTAACTTAATCATGCAGCAAGTAAAGAACAATAAAATGCAGATAAGATACAGTAGATGTGTGCTATACAATGAATTATGTACATATTATTATTACAGAAATAGGTTCAAGGATAGAGGAACACTGGTTACCAGACTCCTGTCATCACCTTAAACCATATAACTGGATACAATCACATTACCTTCAACTTAAATAAGATAAAAGCTATCTTACACACCCAGCATGCTTCCCGCTACTGATCTGATGTTGCACTATTCCAGTTTGACTTTACACTAGAATATTAATTGTGTCATTCTAAATCTTTAGGAAATGCAAGCGCTTATTTTAAGTGGTAAGCAGTTGAAAGAACTCCAGAAGAAAATCTTGTTTAAAGCAGCAGGAGCTCCATCAAAGGCACCTACATTTTTCCAGTAGGTATCTAGGGAACTTAGGCACTTCAAGAAAGTTGCTTCCTTAGGTGTCTAATGCTCAGGCTGAGTACTGATGTTAGACAGACTGGATCTGTTACCTCACATTTATTTTTGGCTTCTTTTAAAATCAAGCCTACATATTTTAGAAACTAGATAGGATTGCCTACTTTTTTCTCTCTTGAATGAAAGAATTAGTGAGGTCAATCTTTTTACAACAAAAAAACATTTCATTACTGTACTCTAGGTCAATAATAATCCTCGTCTGTGAGGTAATATTTTCTTGAACAAACACATATTTTATATTGCATTTTTGCCTCCTCAAATTCATGCTCAGTCATTAGTTAAGCCTATTTTGAAAAGTCAGCGTATTGCTACTGTCATCTAGAAGACTTGGAATATAAATGGATCTAATATCTGTCCATGAAGAGCATGCTTGCCTGCCTGCATCTTGCCATGGCAAGATTGGTAAATTCAAATGCAGACTTTGCAAATAAAGTTTTGCATTTACAAAGCTAATTACAAGGCTTCTATTTCTATTATGTCTACTTTTATTGTGTCTGTCAATAGAAGTTGTATCTTAAGTATAGTATCAACTACTTTGATTCTACTCTATCTATGAAACAGGTCAATCTGTCAACTTAAAATAGTATATTTAAATAGTTAATTACCTGCGTGTCCGTGGAGGCTTTGGTGGTGGAGAGTCCTGTTTCTCAGCATCTGAAGAACTGACAGTATTCTCTGCATTATTTTCATCCTGATTAAAAGAAAAAGATTTAATTCATAGCTGATTTTTTTTTCATTCATTGCTGTAAAGCTGACAGAAACATAATACTTAAACTCTAAGGTCCAAATACCTATAATAACACATGAAAATAATGCATGGCAATACTTGATTTTTTTAGCCAGCATACACTGACATCACTTCCCAATTTACTCACAGTTAAGTTCTACACTAAATTCACAATAGTATTTTATATTTTGTGCCTCTAGTTTCAAATATTTCTGAGCAAACTTTGTTTTCCATATCATTGTATATGCCATTAGAGAAAGTTTTCAAAAACTAATCTTTCAGGTTATTAGTGAGCAAGCTCCTTTACCCCCTCCACAGTTTCATATACAGAGCACTTATTTTCTAATCAGTCTAATTATTTTCACTCATACAATCAGTCCATTTAACATTATACTCATCTACACTGCAATAAGAACATGAGATGTTCAGCAACTCTAATTCAACAAGTGGATTAGATTTAATGTACTGTTTTCAAACACTTTCAAACTGTCTCCCTTTCACGTACAATGAAGTTTAACACACTCTGCAGAGCACAAAGATTTTTATTTTATTTCAAGACCACCATTAGATACATGTAAACAGATGACGCAAAAAACTAAAACTGATATACCATTTCCATGCATGTGCCACAGCTGTAGATCCAACAAAACCAAGAAGGAGCTTAGTGCTACCTTGAGTTACTACGTATTCTATTTAAATTTTTTTATTGTAGGATTTTTTTCTTTTGAAAACTAATTAAAATAAGAAAAATATCTCAGAACCTAAGTAACTTATTTCAAAGTACAATATTGATTTTTAACAATGGGCCTTACTACCTTTCAGCATACCTGTTCAGGCTGGGTGAGACACTGACCTATACAACACAAGCAAAAGGAAATTCCTGTTATTTTCCGTTTCAAATCTAATAGTTACATTTGAATTAGAGAGCACCCTTTTTAAGGTTGGTAAACATTTTCAGCTTTGGAAGCTATATCATAACTTAGTTATTTCAACAACTAACTACCCTCACTTAAAAGTATACCTTGTAAACTCTAAATTTAATTTCCATTACACCAGTCATGTTAAACTGTTATCTTACCATTGTCTACTGGTGTGCAGTCTAGTATCAAACTCTACTCCTCAGTAATGCTAACTGAAATGAAGCTTTTCTAGTGAAGAATTAATCTTTTAATCATTCCTATTGTTCTTCACTGAAACTCAAGCCTCCATTAAGTAGCCATCCAATCCAATATTCCAGAAGCACTCCAGCAGAGGAAAATATTGTCTTACTCCTACTCTCTACTGCTCATATATCAATGGGCTGTGTTAGCCTTTTCAGCCAAATTACATCAGGGCATTCATCGTCCTGTTGATTATCAGTTGTAACTGCCAAGCTTTTTGGAGTGAGCTTCAATCAGCAGATAAAAGCCACTCACGTTTACATAGCCACAACCAAAGCAGGTGTCTAAGTTCTCATTACAGTCAACCAAGATTCACAGGTTTTGAGAGCTCACAGAACTAATCAAGGTGTCAGCCAGTAGGATGGGATGAAGGTAATAGATCAGCTGGCTCCACTGACTGTACTTGAAGTTTAGACATAACTCACATGCAAAGCCTCATTTCAATCTGAATTCTGCCCTTTTTGTTCCTGGATGTGAGCCTTTACATTCTGCACTATTGAAGCACACTCACACTCAACTTGCCAAATGATCCAGATCTTTCTGCATCCATGTCATCATATAGTGTTTCTCTTTAAGTCTTTGTCATCTCAAAACTATTCATAATAGAATGATTTTGGGTTTTCCAGGAGCAAAAGATTAAAATAAGCAGTAATGGTATCATGTCAACAGATCCTGTTGTCCCCTACTGAACTAAACTAGTATTCAGTAGACAGCTCTCAAATTGAAGCACACTGTGAATTAGATTTAATGCATTTAATTCTTCCTTTTTTTGGTATCATTTTAACTTAACTAAAACTGCGGTGATTGAAACAGTTCATGAGATGCTGACCAGTAAAATCAATACTATGTTTGCTGCATAAACTGAATGCAGGATCAGGTTTATTTTAACTAGGTACAACAGCACTTCAAGTCCTCTGACAGTTTTCCAGGCCTAATTCAAAAATAGTAAGGATTTAAAGAACTTCTTAAAAATGACAAATTATTATAGGCATTCTAATTTAAGAAGATCTTCACATCATACCCCTCAAATCCCCTCCATGCAAATATGCACAAAGCAATAGCTTCCCAACTTTTCTGCATTGGATCACAGGTGACTGTTCAGGCTGTTTTTGTTTTTAATATGCTTGAAAACAAATAGCATTGCCCGCACTCAGGGAAAAAGTCATACAGAAGGTTGGTGCCAAGAATGCTGAGGATCCCAGTGTCTAATATCAATAACACAGTTAGTTTCCTACCCATCTGCTGTTTCCCCTCTACCCTGACTTGTGCAAATAGGGTAACCTCTGAACCTGTCTGCTGTACAAGCACTACTACAGGTAGCACTAAAGGTATTGATACTGTATCAAAGAGATTCCCTTAATCATCTGTACTAGTAACCAGAGTTAGAAACCAACACAACTGCTTCCTGAGAAAAGGAATCATAGAATCAGTAAGGTTGGAAGGGACCTCTGGAGATCATCTAGTCCAACCTCCCGCTCAGCAGGGTCACCTAGAGCATGGTAGACAGGGTTGCATCCAGGCGGGCCTTGAAGATCTCCAGAGAAGGAGACTCCACCACCTCTCTGGGCAACCTGTGCCAGGGCTCTATCACTCTCACAGTGAAGAAATTCCCCCTCACGGTCAGGCAGAACTTCCTGTGCTTCAGTTTCTGCCCATTGCCTCTTGTCCTGTCACATGGGACAACTGAAAAGAGTTTGTTCCCGTCCCCTTGACACGCTCCCTTCAGGTACTTATAGAC
The DNA here is from genome assembly GCF_028389875.1 of Rhea pennata. Classification (NCBI taxonomy): domain Eukaryota; kingdom Metazoa; phylum Chordata; class Aves; order Rheiformes; family Rheidae; genus Rhea; species Rhea pennata. The sequence continues at coordinate 13,386,895 of NC_084663.1, forward strand.
ACAGATCAGATCCCCCCTCAGTTTTCTCTTCCCCAGGCTGAAGAGGCCCAGCTCTCGCAGCTGTTCCTCATAGGGCAGGTGCTCCAGCCCTCGGATCATCTTTGTAGTCCTACGCTGGACTCTCCCCAGTAGCTCCACGTCTCTCTTGTACTGGGGAGCCCAGAACTGGACACAGTCCTCGAGATGAGGCCTCCCCAGGGCTGAGTAAAGGGGCAGGATCACCTCCCTCCACCTGCTGGCAACACTCTTCCTAATGGTCCCAAGGAGACCATTGGCCTTCTTGGCCATAAGGGCACATTGCTGGCTCATGGTCCCCAGCTTGTACTGGTGCCTAGGGTTATTTCTCCCTAGGTGCAGGGCTCTGCACTTGCCCTTGTTGAACCTCAGGAGGTTCCTCTCCGCCCAGCTCTCCAGCCTGGCCAGGTCTCTCCAAATGGCAGCACAGCCTTCAGGTGCATCAGCCACTCCTCCCAGCTTGGTATTATCTGCAAACTTGCTGAGGAGGCACTCTGTCCCCTCATCCAGGTCGTTGATGAAGAAGTTGAACAGGATGGGACCCAGTACTGAGCCCTGGGGGATGCCACTAGCCACAGGCCTACAACTGGACTCCACGCCACTGATGATCAACCCTCTGAGCTCTGCCTTTCAGCCACTTCTCAATCCACCTCACTGTCCACTCATCTAACCCGCACTTCCTGAGCTTATCTAGGAGGATGTTATGGGAGACAGTGTCAAAAGCCTTGCTGAAGTCAAGAAACACAACATCCGCTGCTCTCCCCTCATCTACCCAGCCAGTCATTCCATCAGAGAAGGCTATCAGATTGGTTAAGCAGGATTTCCCCATGGTGAATCCATGCTGGCTACTCCTGATCACCTTCTTTTTCTCCATATGCCTGGAAATAACCTCCAGAATGAGCTGTTCCATCACCTTTCCAGGGATGGAGGTGAGGCTGACCAGCCTATAGTTGCCTCGGTCCTCCTCCTTGCCCTTCTTGAAGACTGGAGTGACACTGGCTTTCTTCCAGTCCTCAGGCACGTCTCCAGGTCTCCAGGACCTTTCAAAGATGATGGGAGAGCAGCCTGGCAACAACATCTGCCAGCTCCCTCAGTATCCATGGGTGCAACCCATCCGGGCCCATGGATTTGTGCATGTCTAGCTTGCCCAGAAGGTCTCTAATCCTATCCTCCTCAACCAAAGGAAAGTCTTCCCTTCTCCAGACTTTCTACCTCACATCCAGGCTGCAGGATTCCTGGGGATGCCCTTAGCAGTGAAGACTGAAGCAAAGAAGGCATTCAGTAATTCTGCCTTCTCTGTATCCCTTGTCACCAGGGCCCCCGCCCCATTCAGTAGCGGGCCCACATTTTCCCTAGTCCTCCTCTTGCTGACAATGTATTGGAAGAAGCCCTTCCTGTTGTCCTTGACATCCCTTGCCAGACTCAATTCCAGCTGGGCCTTAGCCTTCCTCGCCGCATCTCTACATACTCTGACTGCATTCCTGTAATTCTCCCAAGTAGCCTGTCCCCTCTTCCACATTCTGTGTACTTTCTTCTTCTCTCTGAATTTGGCCAAGAGCTCCTTGCTCGCCCATGAAGGTCTCCTGCCCCTTCTGCTGCACTTCTTACTCATAGGGATGCACCGCTCTTGAGCTTGGAGCAAGTGATGTTTGAATATTAGCCAACTCTCCTGGACCCCCCTTCCCTCTAGGGCCTTAACTTATGAGACTCCTCCAATCAGGTCTCTGAAGAGCCCAAAGTCCGCTCTCCTGAAGTCCAGGGTTGCAATCCTGCTTGTTGCCTTACTTCTTTCCTGCAGGATCCTGAACTCCACCATCTTGTGGTCACTGCAGCCAAGGCTGCCCCAACCCTCACATCTCTAACCAGTCCCTCTCTGTTGGTAAGGACAAGATCCAGCAGGACACCCTTCCTTGCAGGCTTCTCCACCATTTGTGACAAGAAGTTATCGTCAATGCGTTGCAGGAGCCTCCTGGACTGTTTGTGCCTTGCTGTGTAGTCCCTCCAGCAGATGTCAGGGTGGTTGAAGTCCCCCAAGTGAACCAGGGCCTGTGATCTAGAGGCTACCTCCAGCTGTCTACAGAAGGCCTCATCAACTTTCTCTTCCTGGTAAAGGAAGGGCTGTTCTGCCTTGTTTCAAGACCATAGCACATCAAGGCTTTACTAGGAACAGGTAGAACAGAAAGATACTAGAAAGAGCGAGACCTTCAGAGAAACAATTTCTCCCCCTTGCCAGTAACTTTGCTATCCTTCATCTGATCAGAAAAGCTTTCTGATTCAGTGATGAAGTTTTGAGGAATACCGATTTCAGATTTATGCACTCTGCTTTCTTCAAGGGAAAAGGTGTGCCTTTTGGCTGCAGCACAGACCTTAACTTGTCTAGAACATAGATCTGCAGCTGCATCTCTGTCCTTCCACATTTGTGGTGTGAACTATTTGTACACATAATATTTCCTGAGAAATGTTTTTCTTCCAGGGAGGGAAAAAACCCTATTGATAAAGGAGTTAACACATGTCAAAGTTTTCTAAACTCAATACACACACAGTAAGAAGCTCAGTTTCTAGTTGAGACAGGCAAAAGTAAAGAGTCACAAAGTACTCTGCCATTTTTGCTACTATTAATAAAGCATATGGATACACCTTGCAAAAAGTACCCACACTCAGGTGTCTGAAGCATGTATGGAACAAGAGTTTACATAATATTCCTTAAAGAAACAACTTCGGGTGCCAGATTAGGTCACACCAGCATAAACTTAGCTGCTGTGAGATACTACAAAATCAGTCTCTACTTTTAAAAATAAACTTCATAAATAGCCCTTCATTTAAATCAACTGATTTATTTACAGCTCTGTTTATGACAACTGCTCTGCTTAACAAGTTAGTTACTGCTGTCCTGTGATACAATACTTGTCATATTCAAAATTAGATTCACAAAATGGTACCTTTATATTCAACCCCCGCAAAGAAGCCAATAGTTGGCCCGTATTTTACACGCTGGGAATACTTCAGACCAGCTACATGTTCAAAAGCTTTTGTTTCCACATTAGGTTAAACGAGGATCAATTTACTCTGCTCAAGGCACTTTCAATCAAGAATAAGAATGTTATAGGAATTAGTCACAAAAAAAAAACCTCACTAATTTAACTAGTTCAGACTAGTTCAACTGACTGCCATTTGCTTTTAGACAACCTATATCTTAATGAAGTGAAGTGTATTTACTGACAAAGCTTTACAGGCATTAGCCAGATGCACTAACCCATATAGAAAAGTAAACAGTCCCCACATGCAAACTTTACTTAAAAATGCTGCAGCAGCATAGTTACTACTAGATCTCTTCTCCTTGTTAGTTTTTAACTGAAGAAATGTTGCTTGCTGAAGCCTCAGAGCAAATCCATTATGCATACTCAGTTCTGTATCATGAGAGGTAATGAACAATCAATATTTTGAGCATTCTTGAGTAACATCAGCTTGTCAATTCTGCTTTCTGTCAGGTATCAAAACATGTGAATGGGTAAATATGTAAAATTCCACAGAGTGGAAGAGAGGACATTCAACTTTAAAAGTGAATGTAGGGTATCTCACAGAGATGACCTCATCCACTGAGAACAGATGGCAGAATTAAGAAAAAACCCTTTCAGCCTTCCTAATCACAGCTTATCGGCATCAGTCAACACTCTGCTGCTTCTCTAGACAGATGTTGTATTGTAGAGTAGAACACAATTTAAGCAAAAAGCATCAGCTTAAAAAAAATATATATAGCCCACAAGGCTATCATGTAGAATTGATTTTTAAAATGGATTAGGAAACATACAATTTATTCTATGAAACAATTGTTCTCTGCTTTCTTATAAAATATCTCTCCTCTGTCCCATTACGGCAGGCTTCTTGCTGCAAGAACACAAAAGCATTAACAATACATGGGGAAAGAAAACAACAGGAGCTTTCCCCATATTTGCTTCTATCTGGATCAACTGCTGAACTGTTCAGGCATTCCAGTGGCCTTGCTGGGTTGATATGAAACAGCAGCTACTTGGACCAAATCAAAACACTGGTAGCGGTTAGGAACTTTTAGATATTCTCATAACTTCTGCACAACATTAAAATCTTTCCACTATTCTGTTAATCTTTGCCTAGAAATGTAACGAAAAGTGATAGAAAACATAAATTTATTTTGAGAACTATTATATTGGCAATATAAAAGTGTTCAGTTGAAAGAATCTACGCAATTAAGTGTAAAAGAAAGCTGTATTTACTATGTAACTTATTCACCTCATTAACTTTCAGTTTTTGAGCACTTGACATTGTTGATTAACAAAAATTTGAGGCAAATTCCACCAACCTTTTGGGTCTCTCCTATGTGGATTCTAGTGAAGTGCTATATTTTTATATGTATAAAAGGCTACATAAGAAGGATAAGATCAGAAAATCAACTACTCAGATTGAAAGTGTAGGTTACATCTGGTCTACAAGGATACAGAGTAACTGGTGTTCCTATGGTAACACAGTGACTAAAGAATTAAAGGTAGATGGTCTGTCCACATTCAACTTGCTAAGGAGACCTAAATTTTGACATCATCTCCCAATGGCAGACCTTTTCCCAGGTTCCTCCTCCAGCAATGAATCACAAGAGTTTGAGTTGTTGTTATTTTTGAGCTAGCAGAGAATCACAGTTTTAGACTGCGATTTTAGATTTTCCAGGTGTTCCTTAAGATACACAGTTTTCTTTTGGAACTCATACTAATTTAATTCAGAAACCTTTTGTGCTGGTAGAGAACTAGCAAATTCATTGCAAAGACTCTTCTAGAAGTAATGTGTTTCCCTTAAAAGGGACTTAACCATTCCTTTTTTTTCTTATCACAAAGCAGCATGGGAACCACAGAGCATCAGTAGATAAAAGGGAGAAATATTTCACACAAACAATTCACTGAAATGAATCTGATTAAATAAAATTTTCCAAGCATAGGCAGTAAGATAAATGCCTCTGAAGACATGTTTTTTTTAGAATGCTATAATAGCCAAAAGTATCTTTTGAAACTGCAAATAGTGAAGAGAACTTCAACAGTGAAGTCTTTTCACATATTTTTCAAAGCATTAATCTTTTTGAATATCAAAATTCTTCTATAACAGCTGATTCTTCTACAGCATCCTAAAAGGGTAAACAATTTCATCAACAGTACTGTCATATTTATAGAATAAAAGCAAGAGATACCTAAGAGTACTATCAATGTCATATTTTGCAGAAAATGTTTAATAAGTTTTAGTGGATAAGGGCAAAACAAAGACTTGCAGTTCTATAGCACGCTTGTTTTTGTTAACTGTCAAAATTCAACAAGAAATATTCTCAAGTACATAATAGACTAATGCATTTATTTTTAACTGGAATCATTTTTCCTTATTCCACATACAGAACATCCGAATTCATGGAATTTTATCCAACTCCCTAGATTATCTAAGGCAACCATAGTTAGTTTCAGATCACGGAGGTACCTCTCAAATACCTCATAAAATATTCTACTGGTACAAGTCTGACTTAATACCTTATTAGGTGATCAACATTTATATGCTCGTATCTATTTCATAGCATTCAAACACAGAACCAGATACAACTTGGTTTTGTAATTTATGATTTGCACATTCAGTATTATTTTATACATATTTATACTTCTAAACAGTCAAAACAAAAAGTACAACTGTACTGCAATAGTATACAATTACTTCACTATACTGTATCATCATATGTAGATTCCTGCAGGTTTTTGAGTCCTTAAATCAACTATTAGAATTTACAATTCAATCAGAATTGTATTTTAAATACTGCACAGAGTTTTTTGACATTTTACAGTATTGTTTCCAGCATGGCAGAGTTGGCAAGCTCACAAAAACACATGTTGAGGATTGTCTCAGCTACTTCCTTGTGAATACTACTACTCATTGCCAATCAGATTTAACTTTTTCCTGTGATGCTACTAGCAAACACTGTTTGCAAAACTTAGATAACTGAAACCTATCAAGCAACTGAAATGGAAAAAGCAACTGGACAGTAAAACCACAAAACCAACACTTAGCAGTATGATCTCCTGTAAAACTAACAATATAATGTCTAAAGTAGGCATATTCTTTTATTTGGAACTGTTTTCACCAAACAAAGTCCTGTAGTGTAGAGGACTGCACAACTGCCTCAGATTCCAAACCTTCAAAAAGTATGAAGCGAGGATTTTGGTTTATACTGAAGAAGTTTCGTAATATGAAAACAATTTTTGACTATCTTTTCAAGAGTTGTCCAAGGACCTCACCCTTAACATGATCACATTATTTACCCGTCAGATGGCTACTTGTTTTCCTGGCTGAAATCTGAGAAGCAGAACCATACAGACAATCCCCCGCTGCTGTTGTCAGTATGACTCAGACTAGCTACCACACAATTCTGAAGTAAACGAATAAAGGAATTTAAATCAAAATGATCAAGCATTCTGATATTTTAAATCCATCATAGCTACTGCTTCTGACACATGACCACTGCATGTGGACTTGGGCAACCACAGTGAAAAAGCAGCTAGAGCCTCCCTGCACTCTAAAGCTGTAGTTCGTAGAGCAAAGCAAGCAAGCAGATACTAAAGCACTGTGAGCAGAACAGTCAGCTTTGTTTCCACTGAACAACTAAATCCACATAGCTGCGCAATGCCTCCACTATAAACCGTGGGTGCATTTTATGACTTTACTAATATTAAGTATCATTTAGTTACAATTAAAGAAAATACTCCAAATTTAATCAGTGTCAAGGCCAGAAGATAAGATGCATTCAAACCATCCAAAAATTTCCCACGGGGATGCCAATTTCCTGCCCCTAGCACATGGTTAGAATAGGTTATCTTGAGATAACACATTTATTCCTATATACTTCTCACCCCCCTCCCCACAATCAGGAGGAATGAGGAATTTCTATAGGAATGTTTTCCTATAGGATCAATTCTAAAGACTGAAGGTTCACTACTAACAAAGTAAGAGCTAGGAAGCAAACTTAAGATCCTATACTATAATTTAATGAAGTACTTCAAAACTTTTCTGTACCAAAACTTATGTTTCATGCTAAAACAAACATTCTGGGACATATCCCCTAGTTAAACAGACTAGAACATTTTAGGTAATAACTTAAAAGGTGTTCTTTTTCCACAGTAATGTTACAGGTGTTATATACTGCATACATAATGTTATATTAATGTTATGTTACATTAACATGTGATATTATGTACTGCATACAAAATGTCCTCAAGGAGGAAAAAGAAAGTTTTTACAGAATAGCAAAAAACTCAATCTCAGCCTGAAAAAATTTAGAATTAGGTTGAACCTACAAGGAGATCCATAACTGGTTATGTGAGGTAGGAGATTATCTTATGGAACTTAAGCAAAGGCTAAGCCTACTCCAGTTAATTCCCTGAACGCAAAAACCTTAAGTAATAATTTTGTGTAGACACAGGCATTCCTTTTCTGTAATTTTTTTCAGTCCTTCTGTAGCAGTGCTCAAACTACAGTATGAAGACACATCATTTCCCAACATATGACATACTGCACCTTGTCAGATGAAAAGATCCATTTAGTCCTGTTTCCAGCAGGACCCAAAAGGAAGCATACAAGGAAGAATATAAGGACAAAGCAAGCATGTGGTGATCCCTCTTTAGAAGATTCTCCAACAGTTTGCAGTTCTGGAACTTCATAGGTCAGAGATTAGGTCTTTAAATAAACTTGTAGAAGATGACTCCATGGTGATGATATATTCACCTCAAAGCCACAGGCTTTCAGTGTTCAGTGGTAAGGAGCTCTGCAGCTTCATGTTCTGCTAAGAAATACCTCCTTTTACACTGAATCTGCTGGGTCTCACTGATACCTTATAAAAGGTTAACAGACATCAGCTATTCACTGTTACTTATTTTATTATTCACTCTATTTTTCCAGCCACTCCTTTTCCAAGTCCTACTCAGTCAAGCTGTTCTGTAGCTAAGAGTCTTCTGACACTTCTGATTCTCATCAAAACTTTTAATGCTTTAGTTCTATAATATTCTTCTGAAATAAGCAGACTATATCTGTGGAGAGTATTCAAGTTGCAAGTGTGCAAGGTATCCACACAACGACAGACTGCTTTCTACTCTCTACACCAAAATTAACAATGAGAAGTATCTATGTTTTAATGTGTTTTCCTTTGGTACATGGGTAGTGTATGAAAATTCCTGACAAAGGCTTTTATTTTTTTCCTCCCTTCTCCAAACTTTCCACTAAGTTCCAGCACAAACAGTATTTCAATACAACATATAAGCATAACAAGATCACTCAGTGTCAGCCCTACTCAACTACATCAAGGCTGTGTTGGGTCAAGAGCAAGGTTGAAAGCACTAGCATGTAATAACCAAGCCTCATAGAAGGGTGCTAACCTGTCAGATCAATGCCTGTGATCTACTGGTTTTAAAGTCAGGCTCAACTATAGCATTTTAAGGAGGAAAATAACAAAGTTTTTCCATTTCTAGATTTTAAGTTAAATATAGATCAGTTAGAGTTCATTTCAGCTGTAACTACCAAGTCACAGAATACAATACAACCACTGAGTTAGTGAATACAACTATGCTGTAGTGTGTGTGTATGTACACATATACACATATATGTATGTACTGATTTTAGGCTGGAGAGTTTAATTTGCTCTTTATCTTCTCAAAAGGCCAGGCTTAGACAATATTTTCATTTCCTGTTGATATTACCACTTTTCAGATAGGAAGTGCCAGTCAATGAAAGAGAACAAACCAATAAGTTGTTAAAGCGTCAACTACCATCACCTCACCAAGCTAAGCACACATTTCTCAGTATTTTAAATGCTGAGTTGAAGTCCTGTAATTCATCCATGTTAGTATTCCCTCTACTGCTTCCACCACTGCAATTGCATTTGGGATAAATGGTAAATATTTCTTTAACTCACTTCCAATCAAATCTTTAGTATACACTAAGTACAGGCTAATTGATCCTACTGAGGAAAAAAACAAAACAAAAAACACAACACAACACAGGTAGTCTAAACAAATTCTATATCTTCCTTAACACCACAGGACACTTAAAAACAGACTTTACAACAGAAATTGAATCAAAAGCTAACAAAGACTGAAATGCATATGGTGAAAAGCAAACATACCACTCCATCTGCAATTGTCCAGTCTGCACTACTTTCATATTTTTGCAGTTGCTTTTCAAATAGTTGCGCTATAGCTCGATGAACAAGTTCATACTGCTCCTATAATAGGTTACCAGATAAAAATTAGTGCATGCCATCTTTAAAAAGAATGATGGTATATTATTTATCATATGGTAAGATCCATTGTAAACTCTTACCTTTGTCTGCACTGCAGAATGCCTTTGTGTCCTCATTTCTTGTATTAAATTAAATACATTAAATTCTTCAGGTATTTTCTGAAATACAGAAGGTAATTATATTGACTTAAATGTTTGTCAGAATAGCAATACAGAAGGTGCCAAACATGCAAAACTATTTAACTTTTCTAGGTACAGCCGATCCATTCTCTCCCATCCAAATCTATTCAAAATTGTTTATAAGAACAAATCTCCTCTTGAACAGTTTTAAAAGCTTATTTTACACCAGATAAGAGCATTTATGGTATTTTGAAAATGAAACATCCAATGAAAGCATTGATATGACACTTGAACATTACTAATGCTTCATAACCTAAAAATTTCAGAATGAAATTATTCCTGTGCATTTGAAACCTGAGCTTAGGGTGGAGCTGTAAGATCAAGTAAAGATTGAAAAAGCTGAATTCAAAATCACTTTATATTGAAATATATTTAAATACAGATTATTTAGAACATTTACAGTGTCTTTTTTTTTTTAAGATAACTTACTTTCTTTTGACTATAAGTTAATACTAAAACATAACTGATAAAACTACTCATCCAACTTGACAAAAGAATTTTGGAATGTGCTAAAATATTTCACTATTTTAAAATATTTGGAAGCTTTCTTAAGCATTGTTATGAAATGATAGAATGCCACAGATTCGTTTTTGTAAGATTCCTTACCCCAGCTTTAAGTAAATTCCATGTATAATCTATAGCACAGATGGCTCCTGTTCTTCCACACCCCGCACTGTGAATATAAACAGTTAGGTTGTTAGAATTATTGCCCTTTTAACCATTTAAAATAAGTTGCACATTTCCAGAGTCCATGTGAAAACAAAAGAATCACTTCAGTTAAAATCCCTCAACTATCATTTTCATCTGGCTCTGTCTGACACTGTAATATGCTTTAAGATCAAAAATTTAGGGTAAAAGGAAGTAGGTTAAGTTTTCAAATGCATAGCCAATTGGAATTCCAATGATTAAAAAATGTTTGTGCTGACATTTTTATTGTCCCTTTCCTCACACTGTTACTAGTTACCACTGCTTCAATAGTTAGGATTTTTTCCAAGTATAATGATACATATGTTATATAGCAGAATAAAACACATTTAAAGAATCCTCACACTTCTGACTCAGTGTATCTGTATTTTATCTAACAAACTTAAATATGATAAAAAATGACAAAGTAACTGTTGCATTTAATTCTAATAGCATGAATTTCTCCATTTTATATATACAGTTATAATGCATACATATTCATTACATTATAATTATATTGTTTTAGTAAACTGGCTAAACAATTTTATTGACATTCAAGAGAGGACCAGGACAAAGTAGCTTTCTGTGCTAAATTCCTTGTGCATTTAGACTTTAATTGCTTTTAATTGCAAATTAAAAAAGCATGTGGCTAAAGACAGTAGATTTCTGTAGAGAATAAGCAAATTTGAGAGTTAACAGGTTCCCAACAATTTAACATTTGCAGGCTTATATATGGGAAAAATTGAATGATCAAATATTCTTGTATCTATGGATTTCCTTGACTGCTAATCAAAACCAGTAACATTTACTAACAGTTTCTTGCAAATACTAGTTTACACTGTCAAGCTTTGTGTTAAAAAAGTCACAGCTACACTCAGTTCTCTCAGCAGCAAAAAGAAGCAACTGCAATTCATATCTGAATAAAGACAAGCCAAAACCAAAAAGCAATAAAACCCAGTCATATTACTGGCAAATAACCTCTGACCAATGTTTTGAGGCAGCTACAAGTTGGTTTTCACTACAGAGCGCTAACAGACATGCCAAATTTGTCTTGTGTTAGATACCTAAAGGTAAAGGCTGTGGAGTTTTGTGGATAGTTGCATTGCCTGGGTCCAAGAAGGACAATTCTCCCTAGTCTATTAAGTCATTGCAACACCAAATGGTGCTAAAAAACAAACAAACAAACAAAAACAACAACCCACTCTCAAATATCAAAAGCAAGAACTTTCCAGAGAAATTGTCAGAGATTGTGAATTCATCAAAAACATTTCAAGGCAGTTTAGTTTCAGTCCCTCTGCTAGCCAAATTTCAGGTCAAAGATGGAACTGCTGCTCAGAAGCAGAGAATTCCCAACCAGAACCTACCAGAACCCTGATTAGGGTGACATATTAGAAGAAAAAAGTTCTTAGGCAGTGATGCAGTTCTTAGGTGTTGTATTCTCTTCTATAAAAAAGGGAATCTTCATTGCTAATCTGATTTGCAATGATCTTCAAAAGGTCTATTTCACCCTAATATAGATTAAATATTCAGCTTTAAGAACAGCAAAGTTATTTCCCTTTCAAAAAAAGTAACTGTTTTCCTGGTATTCTACCTTCAACTGAAGCAGCAGGAAAATTTCACCATGGCACAAGTTTTAAGACAATAAGGAATACATAGCTTTTAAGCCAAGTTCAGACATGAGGAAATAATTCCTTTGTAGAAAACTAAAAACAAGTTCAGTTTAGAATTGAATTAGTGTATCTTGTACCAAATGCTTAAACTTAAAAAATAAATACATTTGATACCTGCAGTGTATACAAATTGGCACATCTTCATGTTCCTGGTATTCTCGCATCAAGCTGATCATGTCCAGAATAGAATCAAAAGACGAAGGGACGTCATGGTCAGGCCAGTTAACGTAATGAAACTGATAGACGCTACGAGTCTCCTGAGGGGTTTGAGGGCAGGGAGGGAAAAAGATGTTAATGGTAATGTGTATTTGACCATTTTGTATGGGATAAATATTGCTATGAGGATTCATTTTTGCATAACTACTTTGCCAGATAAAAGATATTCTGTATGATGTAAGTTGCAACTTATATCACTTAAACAAGTGGGAAACCTGGAAGTGGTATTTTGGGTATTGCTGATGTTTAAGCAGTACGAGATATTTTATAGAATGGGTGAAAAAGACCTAATCAGTATGCATGTTAAAGGATCCACAACGTTGCACTTTTTAATAAGATTTTCCAGGGGTGGGGTGGGGGGGGAGGGGAAGGATTAAAAAGTGTCCCTACAGTCCTAAACTGAGAAAGGGGAATAAGAAGGCAAAAGACCACCATGAAAGGCTCTTTTTCCAATCTTACTCCAGTAACTTATATTAGGGGAGAAAAAAGTATTCTTTGGTAATTTGTCAGATTACAAAAAAAAGTTAGAAGGGGGAAATCAACACATACCCAAATTTGGACCCATTTGCAACAAAAGTAGGTAAACTTTTATTCTAGCCACTTCATGTTATAACAGCACTAAAGACAAGTCACAAAACAGACTTTAAAACACACTAGTTATTAAAGTACCTGAATTCCTGCAAAGACTATTAAATCGCCATTATCACCATTATCCAAACTATTCACAATCGAAGTAGCTTTACTGCACATTTCCAAGCTGCTGTCATACCTCTTGATCTAGCATACACCTTAGGCAGAGTACAAACTTTCTGATCCTTAAAGGTAACACGTTTCAGGACCTATGCTACTTTCTGTTAATAATAAACAGGGAACACCATAGTCCTTTTTTACAGCCACTTTTTAAGAAGGAACTTAGTGTTTTAGCTTCAAGTTCCAGTTAAACTGGTTTTCCTCTATAAATGTTAACAATAAAATTTCACAGAAGACAAAATTTCATTATTCTAAAAAAAAGAACAAAAAAAAAAACCAAAAAACCAAAAAAAACCACCACTCAAAAGGATATTACTTTACACTACAGATGTGCATTTTCTTCCCTAGCTGAAAGCCATACTTAAGACTTCTACAAGAGGAAAAGGCTGTAATTCAATACCAAAGAGTACGTTTTACTTTTGCAATGTTAAGTCCTTTCCCGCAAAAAGGACAGAGCCCACAAATTCCCTGAAGCAAATTTGCTCAGGTAAGCCTGAATAAATAACATTTTATTAGCTGTATAGGCTGAACACCCACATCATACCTTGTTAATCCTTTTAAATACTGCTTAGAGGAACGCAAATTTTGGGCTCTTTACTAAGATTGAAAGCACAGTGATAACTGTAGCTCTTCATTGCTTCTTTGTTTTTGCGTAATACAGAGCCATTTATAAAACAGAACTCACTGAAATCAAGTAGCTGAATATCATTTGCTAGTACAGCGTATACAAAGCAAAATATAAAAATGCTACAGTAACCAATTCTCATGAAGCTCAGATGCTAAAAATAAGATTTAAGTTCCGATTATGGATCTTCTCAGTTTTGTTTAAGCACACTATTTCAATAAATGTTGTTAAGACCACAGTTATCATTATGCAGTTATTTGTTGCTATCTGTAAAGAGTTTCATAGCATCAGTTATGAGCATTCAAAAGATGAATAGAAATGAACTGCTTAAATTCATGTGACTTATTGCAAAGACTTAGCAAGCTACTGCAGAGAAAAATTACCCCAAAATAGCATCTCATGAAGTAAATAGTTTTCACAAATGTTCTAGTCTCACTTACTGAAATGGAACAAAGCACTGCTGAAGAAAATGACTATAAGTGAGACTAACTTGTAATAAATCATTTTAAATATAAGATGCCAATTCAAATCATAGATATTCTGTAAAATAAACCATCAATCTCAGTATTTTTGCAGGAGAGGTACCTTTACAGTTAGTTTTTAATAACTGACATTTACTTTCCAGAAAAATAAATGACCATCTTAAATCAGTATTTAAGTGTAAGTTCACAGGGAATGATTAAATCAGTTGTTTTATGAACACTTACAGGCAATGCAAGTGATCTTATTTCACTGAACAGATGACATAATCCCTTTTCACTAATTAATGTACCTGATACTCAGTTTTTGAAGAAGGTCTAACATTTTACAGAAGTTTTTTCTGTCACAGGATTTTAATTAAGTTGAATGAACTCTCTTACTTCCAGAAAGAGACTAGTTATAATCATTTATAGTTTTCAAATTAGGAAATATTGAATTTCAAAGTCTGAGTTCACTATTAAAAATATATTTCTATTTTGATCCTTACGTATATTGCAAATATTGTCCCCAGACTTCTCCTGTAAAAGTTCATCAAGCAAAAAGACAACACACCAACTTAAACAAGAACATATCATGTTTTTTTTTTTTAATAAATATTTCAGTTCTGAAAGGAATTACAAGCTTAATTACAAGTTAGACTGAGAAACACTGGAAGGTCACTAAGTTGTCATTCTTCACAGAACTGCGGAACAGTTGAGTTTGGAATGGACCTCTGGAAAGCATCTGGTTCAATTCCCGCTGCAGATCATTCAGGACCATGTCCAGTCAGGTTTTGAATATATATAACAATGGAGATTCCACCACCTCTCTTGGCAATGAGTTCCACGACCCTCACAATAAAAAGGTGTTTTCTTATATTCATGGAATTTCCTGTGTTTCAATTTGTGCCTATTGCCTCTCACTGTCATTAGGCACCATTGAGAAGAGCCTGCCTCTGCCTTCCTTATATCCTCCTTTCAGATATTTAAATGCATTCATAAGACCATTCCTGAGCCTTCTCTTCTCCAAGCTGAACAGGCCCCAGCTCCCTCCTCACACAAGGGATGCTCTTATCCCTTAATCATCTTTGTGGCCCTTCGCTGGACTCACTCAAGTAGATTCATGTCTATCTTGTACTGGGGAGCCCAAAACCAGGCATGGCGCTCCAGACGCAGCCTCAAGTGCCAAGTGGAGGGGAAGGATTGCCTCCCTCAACCTGCTGGCAATGCTTTGCCTAATACAACCCAGAATACTTTCTTTAACACAAGGACTCATTGCTTGCTTATGTTCAAACTTGCATTATTTGTATTTGTCAATACAAGTGTATGACTGAATATCAGAATATCTTTTAACATCATAAAATTCTCCTGCCAATAAAAGAATGTCTGTGGAGAGAGCTGTAACAAGTATGTATATTTTACTCATAAGGATGTTAACAGAAGGAAACACCATTTTTGACAAGCTTCATTTAGTTTGTGGTCATAGTTTCAGTTGATATAACCAGTAAAATTCAATCCTTGCAGAAGCTTTCTTAGTTGTTAATGCATGATATTAAAGACCATAAAACCTTTGACTAACCAAGGATAAAAATAAGAACAAAATCAGCAGTTTCATATATTTGCTTCTTAAATACTAAGGTCACTTCAACATCATTTCTAAGCTTGATGATTTACATATGTACAGAATCAGCCTCTAAGCAAGCAAGGAACTTTTTGTGAGTTGCCTCGGTTATGTGCCACTTTTGATAAACTGAAACTAGTGTCAAATCAAAGTTGAGATCAGAAGTTCCCACATACTCACATTCTGAAATTCAAGTAATAATGTTCTAATGAAGTAGTCCGTTCTTGCTTGCTCAGCTTCCTAAGTTAGAGAAAACAGTAATAAAGGAGAAGAGATGAATATGCAGCACAGGGGACATAAAACTCCAAATTCACACTCCAGTCATTTTTCTTTTTTAATAAAGTTCCTTTGTTTTTATATTTATGATTTGTCCAAAAGGTAGGCAATCAAAATGTTAATTTCAAAAGAGCAGCGATTTACTTAGTTGTATACAATATACCCACAAAACATTGTTTACTTCGACTTGAAACAAAAATGTGGGTTCTCAATCCAGTAATCTCTACCCTGCTCATTATACTGTTAATAGAACTTTGTAATAGTATTTCAGAATATTTCTCTTCCACTGTTTCTCTGTGCATTAGTTTTGTTTAGATATCGTTTTACAGTCATCCTTCTATAACACTTCTGTTCTATAAACTTTGGCTTCTTTTCTCCTATCACTCTAAAGTCTCACGATATCCCCATGTCAATTTTTTCCCTTCAAGTATTTTAAAGCATAGACGTACCTGACTAGACCATTAGAAATATTATTTTGGTTGTGGCCAAAAAGCCCAACTTCCAGGCTCCTAGAACTTCCCAATACATTTTTGAAACAGCAGGAAAGGTTTATACTCTATACACCAAGCAATGTTACTGTATTTAAAACATCATTAATCCCACAATTCAAAGATGTCTTAATAAGCTTGAGTGTTACTGCTTTCCACAGTGAATTTAAGAGATTGCATACAGGCCTTAATATGCTTCTTTCTTCCACAAGGAACTTATTCTCGATCAAGAAAACAACTGCTTGTGATACATTGTAGGTTTTAAGTAGACTACTGCATAGCTAACAGCAACATAGTCCACATGCACCGTTGGACCCAGTGGTTAGACATGCTAAGCTACAGCTAGAAGTAAGTCAACTAAAATGTACATTCAACTCCTGTTCTCAAATGCTGCTGCAGTACCTGCCAACTATGAAACCATCATCCACTAGGTACAGGACAAAAGAACGAAAAAAAAAATCAATTTTCAAATCAATTTTTATGGTAGAAAAAAAGTACTCTCAGCAGCATAAGATTCAATCTTTTAAACGTATGCTTTCTTGACAAGGTATACTTGAAATGTATTAATTCTTATTAGAATTGGCTTTCAAGATAGGATTAAGAACAGCTTGTTGAGCTGGCATGCTAGCTCTTTCTGAACACATTAAAGCGTTTCAGGCAAAAATTAGCAGCAGCTCCTGTCCAAACCTACATATTTTTGAACTAAGGAGAAAACAGGACAGTTTTGAGATTCAGTTAGGGATTTACAATTCCACTGCTTCAAAATAAATAGACAGCTAAGACCAGTCTTGAGCTCCAGTGTTAAGACTTCACAGTAAGATCATTTATTCTGATTAGATGATTGTATTGGATGCTTTAGTGTCAGGCTTCATTTGTATCATAGTAGCATCTAACAACACTCAAAATTTTGTTTCTGAGCAGTTCTACTTCCAGCAAACCAGTCTTAGTGTATCTAAAGAGAAAGACTCATACAAGGCATCAGTTAAGAGCATGCTGTAGGGTCATCAGGTGAGTGGCAATTGCTCTTCTTTTCGCATATGTTTCCATTCCTCATTTTGGGACTAGACGTGTGCCAGTGAGAGTCATAAATGAGTCTGTACAGGAAACTACATTAGCTGAAAACTAATCCAGAAACTTTATGATCTATTTCTTTTTTGGTGAAAGTAGTACCAATTTTGTGGAAGGGATACCATCAATAGGACACTAACAGCATCACATAGGAAACAAGAAAACTCTTCCTCACAGGCATGCAATATTACACATTAATGAAAACAAACAAGTCAACAAGATACGTTAACTAAATGCATTACAATATACTACTGATTCTCTGTAGATTGAATGCCATAAAGAAGTACTGAAATAACTGAGGAGAGCATAGTGTTAGGGCTGCTCCACCAACCTGTCAGCATAGCAGTAAGTGCAAACTGAGAGGGGAGACTATGAAAACTCATCATCTAAATCAGCCTCAGATTAAGAATAGACCAAGATAAATTCATATCTTTTTAAATTTATGCAGTGATCCTGGCAATCCTCCCACATTTATTTTGGTATCTATGTTCCTTCATACATTATCCTCATCCATACCTTGAATATGTCACATGCAATGAAGTGAAATGCTGCTGCTATTTAAGAGGTCCTCATGTGAAATGGTAATTGCAATATGACTTCTTCTACTTTCCAGCATTCTCTAGAGACAACTGCAAAAGTTCATTGGGGTTTCACAGACTATACTCTCACATGATGCTGAGATGGCAGTTGCCAAGTGAAGGATTATTTTGAATTCCTTACTGTGCTTGGCATAGAAGATGCATAGAATCACCCACAGTCCCTCCTTCCTCATATTTACATTAATCTGCCAGAAATCTTCAAGCCACTATTTGTGAGATAGTACCAAAACTGGAAGAGGATGCAGCAATTATGCTCAGAGATCAGACTTCCTGAAACTACTTGCACAAAATACAATGGAGACAGTCACATTTCTCCATTTTCTGCAATCATCTTGTAGCTTGTTTAAGCAGTTACCCCAGGGAATACTTCAGGAAAAGCTTCAGACCACATCATGCTCTACTAGTCATTATTGTTTTGCTTTAGAAGTCAACAACACAAGCAAAGGAAGTATTAAAAAAAAAAAAAAAAAGATGTCACCAACAGAAATAACTTTAAAATATTTAGAAGTCTAGTTTCCATTTTCTCTGTTTATGTGGCGCTTTTTAAATTTCATGTAGCTTAAAGAAAATATCTAATTCAAGTTCCTCTTATTCACATCTCCAGAATGCATAAGTCATAGCACAACAGAGAAACAACTGCATTAATATTATTTGAGTATGGTACAGACATTCAGAACTACATTATATAAACCTGAATAAGTTACATACAGGCAGATAGAAAACCAAAGCATATGGGTTCCTACTTTTTTTAAAAAGGGACAGAGCTTTCAAAAACAAATAGGTTAGATTCACACATTGCTTTCCTTAGAATCTTGGTGTAAAATTTGGTTCTGAACAATTAAAAAAGCATTTGTTTTGTACTACAAGGTCTGATATGAAATGAATAGTTATTTTAAGTTGCAATAGCATTAAATCCTTTGAATTCATTAAAGTTCAACACTTACACAAGAAACACGAAATGGTCCAAAAGTTACAGCTGGTTCTCCATACAAAGGCCAGTAACGTTCACATTTTTTCTGTTAAAGCAAAGAATCAATTTAATTCATGTATCATATTGAAAAATAACTAACAGACACAGAGCAGAAGAGTTGATAATCTCTGATTCCTTATTCTCTCTCTTTTATTTGGTGTCTCCCCTTAAGACCTGGTCCTATAACTGTTAAATGAAAGCTGAAATTCTTCCAAGACAGCAATTCTTCTCAGACAGATGTCTTTTCTTTGGGTATGCAAAGCGGTGAGAAAAAAGAAAGAAAGAAAAGAAAAAAAAAAAAATAGAACAGGAATATACACATCCAAAAGAGTCTTTTTAAATTAGGACATGAACTCTATGACTGCCTACGTTTGTGCAAGCATGCATCACATAAAGGGAAGGAACAAGAGCTAAATCATCTTTTGTGCAAGTTCAAAGGGTTAATGATTTTGGACAATGTTTGATCTTAAGACCTCCTAAGGTCTTAAGACAACCTTTAGGAGACAGATTTTAAGTAGATTTTCTTCTTTTTCCCCAGTCGCAATTAACAGAAAATTCTGAAGGATTCAGGATTTTGATAATGGGACTACAACCCATAGAACAGAATAATTCCATAGTGATATGACCAGTTACAGATTGTTAGCACAGTTCTGCATACAAAGATGAGTGTATATTCCACTAAAGACCCCTACATATCAATGTAAACACTATTACCAGAACACAGAATCAAAAAGCAGTTGCTTTCATTATTTTCTATGCATACAAATATAGATGGTAAGTATTCTCATTCAATCTGGCAAGATCATTTTTATAGTTATGGATTTGGAACGTGAGCCCTCACAGGTAGTAGCATTTGTCCCAGGTGGGCAATGATCATTTACTTTTGTATTTAGTATACATACCCTTCCCATTTCAAACTCTCGACAGGCCATTACAATTATCTGAAAAGAAAGAACAAGATACTAGAAGTTAGCTGGATTTAGATCAAGTATATTCACACACCAAAAGTCCTTTTCCACTCAAGCAATCACTGATTTTCTTCAACTAGCTTTTCCAGAAGAGACCTATAACAGCATTTTCTATTCTGAAGATGCATGTTCTTTTAATTTTAAAATAGTGTCCAAGTTTTATCCCATACAAAATAATCCACAACACTAGTACACTATCTTAAATCTAGCAGTCTTTATTTGAATTCACTGCCATCCTCTACAAACATCTTACTCATTCTGTAATTTGAAATTGAATCTACAGTCTACACTTAACCATAAAATACGGAATCATTTACTCACTGTAAGAAAACACAGCTATATCTGGTAAAGATAACACAGACTGCTTAGAAGTGGTGCAAAAATCTATTTTAGACATGAGAATCGAATTTTAAATGAAGTTTTCAAGTATATTAATCTGATTAACACAACAAAAAAGTTAATTGTTTCAATATTAAGCAACCACAACTTAAGTATCTGGTAAAACAGAAAACCAAACTATTTTCGGAAAAAAATACCGGTTGCACATAATACATACGTGCTATTAAAACTGGGTAACTCATAAGAATAACTGTTGAAACAGATGTAGAACATATAAATCAATGCTTAATCCAAAATTAGCACAAGTAGAAAGGAAGGTTTTTATTTTGTTTGAAATGCTACTTTGACCTGATCTGGTTAGTCAACATTAAGTTGGAGAAATTAGGTCTTCTACAGGAGAGACTTGATTCAAGTACTGACCTATTCATAAGAGCACATGATTGTTTTACTGACAGTCACTAAATTGAATATATAAAATTAATGATATACAGAATGCTATTTAGATCATGAAATTAAGATTTGAGAGTAACTCCTGCTAAAAATGGTAAGTTACTGTCAGCACTCTTGATACCAATAGAGAGCTCAGAATAAAGATGTGAAATCACTTTTCTATGAAATTTGGTAATAGTTGTTTTTGGGGAGTGGGGTGTTTAAAGCAGGTACTTACAGCAACATTGTATTCCCATATCATCCTCCAAAAGTCTATTACTGTGTTTGCTAATGGCCCCTGGGTAGCAACATATGCTTTTGGCCCATGTACTCCCTAGGATTGCACAAAGGAACACGTAAGTTTTATACAGAAAATTTGCATTGAATAGAAGTCTTCAGGTTACAATGAAGTAAAATTAGAATATCAATCTTCCAATCTGACAGAAAGGGTGAAGATGAAATATGAATCCCATTTAAGTTAATGGAAATCTTGTTGGTGATTTCAAGAGGGTCCAAGATTATAACAGCTACCTTGCCTCAAGAGACTAACAGAAAATATTAACTTAATATTTTCTGTATGTTCCAATTCTGAAGATTTCCTTTAAGCATGCATTGACTTCTTTATTACCCAAGTATCTAATGATCAAAATTTGGATGTACACTTCCTGTCAAATCTTTCTGCTAAAAAGCACTGCCATGAACAAATTCGTGTTCCCCCCCTCTCAATAGTATCACATTTAAAAAAATCCATTTTTAAAAAAAAAAATCTGTTTTATACGAAACCTGAAAACATTTCTGTTAATATAAGTGTTTGGCATTTCAAGTTAAATATTTAAGAAATGAGATTTACATCTCATTTTTCCTAAGTAAGCATTAAGCAGTAGAAGCAGCATCAGAATAAAACCACAGGCAAAATCCAAGAAAATCAAGAGAACTTGCACTTTGAAATTGTACAAACAGGAGCATAACAGATTTTCAGCCAAATTCTGATTTGGTTTTAAGAATGTTAGATACAATTCCATTGCTACATTTCTCCTGTGAGCAGTCAGGAATACTTATTAACACACATGCTATATACAATTTATCAAACACCTCATTTATGATCTCTAAAAATAGTTTCTCTTCTAAGATCTATTTTTAACAGGATGTTTCAACAAAATCGTATTTGAATTTTGCAATTGTATAAAGTTCCAATTTGGTTGTCTGCCAATTGAAAACGAAATATTTTATACTGCATTACAGAGAATGAAATTAGAACTTAAAGATTGCTTTATACATGCTTTCACATATGAAAATTTACTCAAATTGTATTAAAAGAACGTCTTCCCATATAGCTTTGAATTCTTGTCTCAAACTACAATATTAAAACTGCACCACTCTGAAATAAAAGCTTGAAAAGGGAATTTTAACATAGTTAGATTTTAATACACACCTTAATAAAGTTTGCATTGATGTAGTCTGAATCTTGTGGAGGAGTCTTTAAAGTTAGTTTAACCCGGCTGTGATCAACTAAAGAAAACACAGTATTTTTAAAAAAGGAAGCATTACAAGATGCATTAATCCCTATGTGTAACAATAATATGTATTACTAGGACAAATTAATCTTTTTTAAAAAATTCCTTGAAGACAAAGACCATAGAAACAGACAAGTCAGTTAATAAAATTAATTCTGGGTAAGTCAGCTCAGGTGGTAACAAGAAGAGCTACTACTGCTATGTGCTTCTGACACTCAAACTGCCAGAGAAGCATCTACTATAATTTCAAGTGATTCATGACAAAAAAGAAAAATTCAATTGACTGAAGCAAAATTGTAGTTGCACAGTTTTAACAGAGATCATGACAGTCAGTATTAAAGAAAGTTTACTATGCCCATTTAAAGAAAGCAGAAGGAATAATAAATAAAATAATAATAAAAAAAAAGCAGCACAGTAGAAGCAGTAGACAAGTCTCAAAGTCCTGCCAAGGAAGAGCTTATTAACTATTATACAACGAAACATGTTCTAGGTTTATTGCTTCGGCACAGACTGGCACCTCCACCTAAATACTAGTCTCCTCAAACACTAGGCTTGGTGCTTCACTGGAGCACAAGTACATGTAATTTCTAAACCAGAAACAGTATAGATAGATATTTAGAGGTTTGTGAAATTCCACATTTCTAGCTCAATCATTAGCAATTGTCTTGGAGAAAGTTTTCCTATAAAAACAGCAGATCTTTGGACATTAAAATCCTCAGCAATCTTTTAAAAATATGCTTTATTGTTTAGTGACAGAATAAATTAAACAGCTTGGAATTCTTTTCTGTAGTGAAAATTAGCATTATCTTAATACTGTGGCTAACTGACAATTCTTAAAGAGAGAGCAAGTGTTTAGCAGGTCTGCCAATCCCTCCACGTCATTTTGATACCAACACTTCCCAGCTGGCACAAAAAAGCATTCCAACTCTGTAATAAAGGCTCTTGAGACTATAGTTTAAAGGTAGAGTTTATTGCCAAAAGTGTTGCTCCAGGCTCTGATAAACAGTAAAAATATCAGCACTAGATAATCAGAGCACGCAGGCATACAATAATCTAGAACACACAGAAATTCACTGCAGTTTACTACCAGAAAGCCTCTTGAAAACAAAAACTAAAGTATATTTAAGACCATTCTTAACTTCAAACAAATACCCAAAGCTGCTCAAAGTCATATCTACAGTTAATGTTGTTATTTGCTAGTTTTCCTCATACTGTGACTGTAATGCTCCTAAGCTGGGGCTGGGAAGTGGAGATGTTAGGCACCTGGTTGAGTTCTAGAATTATTTTGAGTCAAAATTAAAATGACAGCCTGACATGGCTCTGTAACCTAACAAACAATTTCTTTCAACAATGGCTCTCCTAATAAAATATACAAATGCTTAGTTACTTTGCCTTTCAAGTTAATGTTTTTATCAAAGTTATTTTTCTACAAATTATCACTAAATTTGCCTTTTAGTAGAAAAAAGGGCAAATTCACAACACATTAAGTGTAACAAACATTCTCCTTTATTCTCTATTAACACATAAATCAGACTCACATGGTAAAATGTCCTTATATCTATTCTTTTTAACATTTTCTTCTTTTTCTCCAGTGGCTGTTGGATAGATCTTTTCTGTTCTGTACTTTGTTGATAATCTTCTTAACCTCTGAAATAAGATACTTACGTTATATTTTCAAGTATTAAGATAATGGAAACATCATTATGTACTACATCATTGATAAAGTATAAGCAGATCACTCAAAAAACTGTTCTTCTCTCTTTTTATAATATTCACCAAGATAATTTTTCAAAAATCTTATTTGACACATTCAGATCTTCAGCAGTCAGCACCATCTGGAAACCGGCTCTATACAGCATCACATGTGGAACCTTTGAAAAACACCACGTAGCAGTATGGAATACTGCTGTATTTTACTTGGAAAGTACACTGCCATGTTTAGGAGTAGTGGTTGTGTTAAGAATACCTGTGAGAAATTGAGAAAAATCTATTACTCCTCAGAATACTTGCAAGAACAGCACAGATCAGGTTGGCTCAGGAATGGCTGCTATCAGCCAGTATTTTCTTCAAAGCTCGTGGCTTTTAACAAAATCACATCTAAGCAGAAAGCAGGAACATGCTTTTGACAGGCATCCGTTCCTAATACCCAACTTCTGTTGAGTTGCTAGCTCACAGAGTACCTGTGTCACCCTGCCTTGCAGGGACAGGGTATTCCCAACTAATATATGAATGACAGGAGCTCTGTTAAATTCACAGTATGTCCACATTTGCCCATCCATTTATTTCAAATCCTGAGTGTACAACAGGCAAAGCCAATAAAAATGAAACACAGCCCTTCTCTTCTGGCAGCCTGGAAGACACCAAGAACAATACAGGAACCTTTTTTTTTAAAAAAAAAAAAAAAAAAATCCTATTCATACTAGGCATTTGTAATATTTAGTCAAGGAGGAAGTAAAAAAATTGCATGAAACCTTTATGAAGGAGAAGATAAAAGAAGCCCTGTTTTTTATTGTAGATTGTACATATATCCAGATTTGAAAAGGAACTTGACTAAAAAGTAAGCTCTGGCTTCCAGCTAAATCTAAATGGTTTGAAAAACAACCAGCTTACCGACACTACCACGGTGATCACTTGACATGATCTTTAGAAACGTAAACACTGCTTATCATGGACTATGGTAAAAACATATAGGCAGAAGGGCATCATAGGAAAGTAAAACCTCACTAGGTGTCTTCCTGCATTCTTCCAAATCTACCAAAACATTTGGGAGACCTCCTGCACTCTTCAATTTAATAAAAAGGAAAAAGGAGTTATGAATTCAAGTTCCTCCATAATTATTCCAGCAAAAAAATAGAAGAGGGGAGGAGACACCCCCCCAGATTTAGTATGTATAGTACTTATGCAAAACACTATCTTTAAATTTATCTTGATATAGTGAAAAACAAACCATTTGATGCAAATTCAGATAAAAGAACTTCACATTAATTCTGTTGAATAATTTGTATACAACAGTATGAGAGCAACTCAAAAAGCACCAGTTTTCAGAAAATTTATCTACAATAAAATCCTACAAGAGCAGGAATAATTCACCAAATGTTAAAAGGAGTAACAGAATTAGCACACTTTTTTTTTCTTGAATTTCACTACTTTTTAGAAGTTGCAACATTAGTAGATGGCAAAAAACCACCACCAGTTTGTAACTTGCACACACAGTAGGCAGCTGGAGAAATCTGATTTATAAGGTGTACAGAAATAAAACAAGAGTACTGAAGAACTAAAGAAAGGTGATCTGCTCATGGGATATATTTTGTCTTATATAATACTGCCCTCATCTTCAAAGAAAAAAATACCACTCATTAATCAAAATATAAGACTATGCACCAACCAAACCAGGATCTTAAGAATAGTAAAATAAATACACATAATTCATGTTCATAGACATAATATCAGCTAACAATAAAAAGACTGACAGTGTGAAACAGATCAGAAACCTCCAAACCAAAAGAGTAGAGTGAAACACAGATACTTTTGAAGCATAGCCAGGATGATTTTTCATGTTTTCCCCCTTCTCAATTTGCTTATCTAATTTGGGTTATCTTAGTGATCTTTACAGGGCAAATGCTGCAACTGTGTTTAGAAAAAAAAAAACAGAGAAAGATTAACAAAAAGTGATATCTAAAAACTATAGAACAGAAGATATTTTACGTGAGAAAGGATATATTTGAGGAAATTATACCAGTAAAATGTTAGACATCACAAAGCACCATAGGAAAACAATATTACATTTTATGCATATTCATCACCTCGTTAAAAGACTCAGCAAATAGGAAATTGAACTTGGATATTCCTCTGTTCCACAACACAGGTAATAAGGTAAGTAAGTAGAGTTGTGAGATTGTTCAGAAATAGAATAAGCTACTATCTACTGTATGCTTTGAAAGAGAACAATTTGACTAGGAAGTCAGGAAAACTCTAAAGCCTGAACTTTGAATGAAGCACCACCAGAACAGAAAGGTGGCAGACAAGAACGGGAGAACTAGCAGCGCTGGAGACAGGAGCTCTGCAGAGAGCCGGGCGCAGCGCGGAGCCGCCGGCTGCACGATGCAAGGGCGGCAGGAGGCTCCAAGCTCTCCCGGCACAGCTGACGGTGACCAGAACAAGGAGGAGAAAGTTCTCAAGGTTGGAGTGGGGGTAATGGCAGGCAGAAGACAGTTTTGTTCAGATTCCCTTAAGCTGAGGGCAAGAAATCCAGCACGATCTGTTACAGTCCAGTTTTATGCAAACCCACAATAAACAACTGTCCACAACACAAAGCAGCACTCATTTGGGGTACATCAGCAAAACCGTCAGCCTGGTTCCCAGCAGATACTCGGACCCAAACAGCAAGGACATTAGGGATCAAACTGGTGCCTCTGCAGAGCCCAGTGGAGGCCTCCGGGACACTTGTATTCATATCCCCTGCAACAGCTACTCCAGTACCGCAAGGACTTTCATTTACATATTTTTAAGAACAAAATTTTCAGAAAAGTAACTGGATACTCATGACTCATTATACTTGAAGAACTACCCCTCAGAAGGCCGTAAGTTCCGCTCGCATTAGAAATGCTCAAGTTGAATTCTGCTTATTCACTGTGTTACAGAAGTGGTTTGTGGGATGGTGACAAATGCTTACCACAGATGACAGTGGGGGATGAGCTTGTGACAAAAACAGTTTGAGTTTCAGAAACATACTTCCAACTTCCACAGTGCTGTGCAGTCTGTACTACAAATTAATGAAGTTATTAATGCTTTACTATTAAAAAAGACAAACCAACTTTTAAAGTGCAATATATGGAATCCTACTATATTAAGAAGAACTTAATCAGTTGAGGAAATACAGACTTACCAGTTGAGCAGTCAACCTATTTCATGCTTTAGAAAATTGGTAAAGGCACAATACCACAGAAACGTCGTTTGGGGACTACAGAAAGTACTTTACACCTCCCACTATGATCTTAAGAACTCAATTTAAGAACTTGAGCATTATTTATCATGTAACCAAAAAGTTCTTGTGCCTCCTTCCTGATCTTCCTTGTAAATATATATCACTAAGGCTTCATTTATATAGAACTCTCAAGTTTTCTCCTAGGAATTATCTGACATTTACGATGGTCAAATCTCATTTAATAAAAAGAAGATTCAAGTAGATATTATTGTTCTGATGGCACTTGTCTGGGAAGCACTATATAATTCTGTATTAAACATCAACTGCTAGACTGCTCCAAGGTTCCCATGATTTACTTATTACACGACAAGAGACAAGGTAACAATAAAGTTTTACATGGACAGTTGTGGCATCAGAGCTGTGATGTAACACCAGTTACACAAGAAGTTTTACAAAACAAAATTTACTTTAAATTTTAAGGAGTACTTATTTAAAATTTTGAAAAAAACTCCTTTCTATAAGAATTCTCTTTTTACATTAAGCAAAGCAAAAAAGGGTATACTCAAAAACTTTTGGAAAACAATGCATAAATGCATACATTTCATAAGATGGCAATTTCTCTGATAAGCATAATATTGCATTGCTCTTTCTAGCAGCAGGGGAAGGAAAACACACAAGTTAAGTTCAGCTGCCCTCTCCATTCTAACAATTTAAATAAACTTAACAAGGGCAAAATAGCATTCCCAGTATTTTTATACAGTGACAAAAAACCTCTCAAGAACAATGTGAACCAAACCACCAGAAAAATTCAAAATTACCAACTTTCCAGTTATCTGTGGTCAGATTATAGAGGTTTCAGATTCTGTCCAAGCTGTGAACGCCGAGATGCCAGAGGCCTTTGTTCAAAGACAGCTGCAGTGCAAACTCAGATAAAACCACCTTGGTTTTAGAAGTATTTTTGCTTAGAGTCCCTGTAAATCCAAGCGGTCTCTCTACTGTCACCGACCTCTCTGGGAAGCGCTAGGACAAGCTGTGAGAAACAAACCTGGCTGAAGAGAGAACGTTTCTAGAGCCTCTGCAGCTCTGGCGTGCAAAAGCAAAACACGAGCAAAACATGAGCAAACGGCGCGCGGCGCTTCCCTTCGGCGCTCTGCCAGGGCAGGAGCGGAGCGGGGCGCCAGGGCGGCTTCACGCAGAGGCTTCTGGGGACACTGGATCCAGCTGCGCTTAATCAACATTAAACTGGATCTACATGAAACACCACTGGTTACCCCACATTCCCCTATATTAATGTAACTGAATAGCTAAATATGATTTCAAGTATCATACTTGCATCTAAATCTCTCAACTATCTGGTGTACATTCATACTCCAAATACTTAGCATCTGCGGTCGCAAATGAACACGTGACAAAAACATGAAGATAACTACATGCAAGAGAGTGACCGAGAGTCTAAGCTGAAAGTTAAAAAAAAACTAGTATGTACATTAATACTTAACATACATATATGCGCGCCCGTGTGTGTGTGTGTATACACACACATATGCACATGTATTTACGACCTGTCTACAGATAGCTCTAATTTTTAACTTGAGAGTATCCCTTTCACCATTTTGCACTAGGAGCATTGGAGAAACAACTTAAAGTTGTGGCAAATGTCAACCTCTCTTCAGTTAGTCCTGCCAGCTTTCAAATAACAATCATTTTTAAGAATTCCTAGCTCTCATGACCATAGGAAAAAGCCTTCTCAAACACTAAATAAGCAAAACCAATACAATGAGAACGATCCAAGACAGCAGAAGAAAAATTCCATTATTTCTCAATATTCTTGTATGGCTTTGGCTGCATGGAAAAGGTTAGCAGCCCAGATCTACCCTATTTCTTTCTCTGAAGAAAAGCTCTGAAAGGGGATTTGAAGCTGAGATGGCAGAAAGAACAAGAGGGAGGAGACTTTATTGCCTTAGTTGATCCTACAAGCAACCGCTACCAACTCGAGCTCTAGAAAGCGGTGCTCCACGTCTGCTCTGCTGCACTGACGAGTACATTGGCCTGATAACCACAGTCTTTGCAGAGCTCTGTCTCCTGTATTTCACAGAAGATGCTTGGTCTAAAAAATTGTAACATCCACTACTGTGTTCAAGGAAGTTTTCATGAACTGTCTAAATGAAAAATCCCTCCAAAATTACTGATGGAACTGAAAATAGCATTATTTCAGTATTAATTGGTATATTTTCCACTCAGAAGAGAAGAATTCATGCTACTGCACTAGAGATTTACATCCCATAAAGACATAATAGCCAATGCAGGCAAGGCTGTTAGATCCCCATATAAAAGAAAGCCAAAAAGATTGTATTAAGCCTGGGAACAGATTAAAAACCAGAAGTATTCTCTCAAGAATTAGATAACGTTAGGCTAGTGTTTTCCATCTTTCCAAACCTATGAAACATGCCAAATAAAATTAGAACACCAACATCTGCTAAACTCCTAATAATTAAGGACAGCTTCACATAGACATAGCAAACCTTGAGTTGATTACTTCAAAAGCCTCCCTTCCTCTTCCATTTCTGAAACTATTCATATACTCTCTTCATATTAGGATGGTTAATTTAAGCAGAGATTATCTGTTGCAGTTAACTCATGTTCTGCATAATAGCTAACTTACATAGCCAGTATCTGGCTAGTTTTGCAAAGATAGAGAAAACATTTGTGGTCTGTGGATGAGTAAGTAAATAAGTGGGCAAAATGTAATAAATGACACAGAGTAAAACATTTAATTACTAAAGCATAATCAGATTTTAGTTCAAAAGTTACTAATATATGTTTTAAGATTTTTTTTTAAAAGCTCTGCAGTCTATGCTGCAGCATATGCACTACACATGGACACTTAAAACTTTGGATTATAACTTTCTGTCCCAAAATCACACTGTTTCTTTAGCACACTCATTTGTTGCAAAAACACATTGTATGAAGTGAAAATGTTTAGGACAAGACAATTGACAGTACACCAGCAGTGACCCCACAGTTACAGGCTGTGTGTGAAGAATGCGAATATTCCTATTAATCTGAAAACATCCAGCTAGAAAATAGACTGTCTGAAGGTTGGAAAGCATGCCTCAAAGCAAAAACAGAAAAAAAAAGGCATTTAAAAATTAGCTAACACCACAAATAACAGGCTTCTTAGCAGTGTTAAAGAAAATCAGAAATAATTCTTGATAACTCAAAACAGACAAAAGTCTGAAATTTTTGCAACAGACCACAGAATGATTCTTATATACACAAACAGCATAAAGAAACAAAGCACTTTCAACAAAGAAACAAACAAGGAAATGAAGCCCTTTTAACCAGAGACCACCCTGCTTCGAGCATAATTTCCCAGCTAGTAGATTTCTTACTTTCCTGTTATTCCTTTGCTGCTGGGCTTGCGTATGTTTTTTTTCATGCTGACAGCTCAAGTATCTTAAACTTAGCATTTAATCTTGAACTTCCATTTAAACGTTTCTTTGAATGTATAATCACACTTACTTATATTCCTTGCTACGTTAAAAAGGTAAGACACTCCTTAAAAAAAAAAAAAAAAAAAAAAAAAAAAAAAAAGCTATGGTGAATGATTTTTGAGAATGGTTTTACACAACCAGTTATGTTTCCATGTAATCAATGTATCCAAAAAAACTTTCTACTGAAGAAAACAGCTACTAAATCCCAATCAATCCAGCAATCTAGAGCAACATGCAGCATACAAAATATCCCATCTTCATGTTAGCCTTCTACACTGATCTCCTCAATGATTCATTTTTCACAAGCAGTTGAACTTTTAACTCAAGACCATAACTAAAGGCTTGAATTGTCCTTCACAGAGTTATCTGCAGCTGATATCATTCATTTCAGGGCAAAAGAACGATGATTTCTAAGTTTTGTTCAAATTTTTTTAGCACTTGCACAATAACTTTCCATACCCATCTACTGAATAAATACCTTAAAATAAGGAAGCTAAAGACTTAGTTTTCCCACCTCCACAGCTGAGTTATTTTGCAATGTTTTTTTCACAACACAGTAGATATTAACTGTATTAGTAGTCCTTGTACAATTCTACTGTCAGCATTTCACCAGTTTTACAAGAAACTGAAAGATATGTATTTAAGTCTCACTCATACTGAATCAGTATTTACTTCAAAGTCAGAAATTTAAGGTCTTACCATAAGATGGCTATAAATAACTTGCAAAAAGCTAGCAGTCTCAGTTCAGTTTGCATTACAAGAGCATTTCCTCTGCAGCAGGAAAACCCTATACATGGCCACAACTTTACATTTCAGAGCTTGTATCTTACTATTCATTATATCTTTAAACAGCAAAAAACACACTGACGAGCGCTCAAAAAAAGAAGCTACGTAGCCAATACAGAGCAGGTACAGTTCAGACAAATAAGCAGCATTAGGGACTAAATGTGTGACAGTTAAGCCTTTTTCTTTGCCTAACAAATATTCTGGTAGAATTAGAAAGCCTGTCAATATGTGCAATCAAGAAGCATGGCAACTGAGATCCATTTTGGGGTCCAAATGACCTTACTGAGACATCTCCAGAACCCTGAGATGCTACCCCTTGCATTCTGTGACATCCTTCAGCATACAGTTGAATTGCTACATGACGACACGAGCTCAGCATTAAGTATGCTGATGCTGAATACACAAGAAATTCCAGTAAAAATACTCTGGTTTTATCTTTCACTATAAGCCTAATTATTTTTTATTTTAGAAGCAGGCTTGAACCTTGTATAGAAATACAGAATCTGTAGAGACTTTCAGTATTTTAGAATGCCTAGTATTCATAAGGCAAGGTTAGGATACTGCTAATGTAGCTACGTTAGTTTATAATTGGGAAGTGAAACACAAGGTTAAGTACTGTTCCCCCAAAAGAAATCAATCTAAAACCTTTCCAGGCTTAAACAAGAACACTTTTAACAGGCAGTGAATCAGTATTTCCACACATCACCATATACATACCACAGCTGAGCAAGTTTAAATATACAGTTGACCTGAAAAGCAAAAAAAAAGGAAAGAGGTATCAAATAGAAAATACATTTTTCCTAACTGGTGAAAACACGCTTAAAACTATTTTCACCCCTTCTCTAAGGCTGTGTCTGGAAGCCAAGGAATGTGCTAGTTATAAAGAGGCCATTTATGACAGAGTTCAATAGCGTTTTAAGAGCCAGAAAAAAGTAGTCCCTTTAAAGAGAGAAATTTGTACTAAGACTTCAACTGTAATAACCCTAGCTAATAACCAGCACAATATTTACAGATAGGCAAAGGAATTTTGTGTTGTAATTGTTCATATTTGGAGTATCTGTCAATTTTTGGTTAACAAATGTATCCCCCATCAGTTCAGCTGTGCGTGCCTTTCAACTAGATTTTGCCAATTCTGGTTTCAAAAAGAGATAGAGCAGTGAATGCAACAGCCAACAAAATTCTCAGAATTGCAGCAGAAAGAGCTATAAAACAACTACTCAAAAGCAAAGCAGGAACAGCTAGCACAGAAACAAACATCGAACACAAGTTGTTCACAAGAACAACTTCACGTATTTTTCTGTTAAAGCTATTTGTTCTTAACAGTCAAACATTCAACAGCTGAAAGTGCCACAGCTAAATGCTCGAACAACAGACTATCATTGTTTGTGTTTTGCTGAATTAAATATATATATATATATGTGTGTGTGTATACATATACATGTATATGTATACACACACACATATATATACACACACATACATACATATATATATACATATATATATATATGAAGCTCTCTTCCACAGTGTGGATACATGAAGTATGTATCTACTATGGAGTATTTTCTAACACTATGGAGTACCGCTCATACACTTTTTTTCCCCTCCACACAAACTGAAAAATGACTAGCAAAAAAACCATTTGCCTCTTCTGCAGCTCTACAGCACAATTTCAGTAGAACACCCAGAGACAAGAACATTATATTGAAGTTAGTAAGAAATAAATGAAAAATTCTTTAAATTGGATGGTTTGAAGTTTAACTTTTGGTTAAGTATGAACATTTTAGAATAAATTTTAAATGTTGAAGACATGTAAAAGCTTGCAACTAGCTAAAGGGCGAAGTACTGTATGTGCCATAAGAGCCCCCTTTCAAATCCAGAGATCAGAACATAAATCCCCAATATTTCTACAATAAAGTAGAAGTATTTTATAGTCTTTTGTACATAAAAGCAACAAGTCAAATTTTAAATTATTTTCCAGTCTATAGATTATCTTTGTTACATTTATAATGTAATTACTTCAGAAATCTTCTGGTTTTCTGTTTTGTAAAGCAGAGAAATGTTCTACCTCATATAAAGTATGCATTCAATCATATAAAGGCTTTTAAAAGTAGCTGTGTAACAAATGCATCCTGCAGAGTAAAAATGTCAAAGTGAGAGGCCAACTACCAAATACAACCTCTTCTAAAATGTCAAACTTCAACAACCGAAAAAAGTCAACTAGTAAAAACAAATCTGTTTCAGGCAAGTGTCTTATCAGTGAAATTACTGATGAATTGTTAAAACAACCTCAACTGCTGCAATCTCACTGCTTAAAAAAAAATAGTATTTACACTCCAGAACACAGAACTAGACACTTGTTTGGCAAACCATAGCCAATATCTCACCAAGTTTTACCATAGTTCTTAAGTATATTGTTTGAAATATAAATAATAATTCAACACTTTCGGTTCTGGACCATAGGTTTATTTCCCAGTATTTCAGAAATGTATAGGAATACATTCAAATTTGTAACCTCAGGATTCTTTTCTGTAATTCTCATTTATGTGGAATGAGTAGCATAGTAGTAAGACTCCATTTCCTTTCTTGGGAAAGGAAGCTGATCTAATCTGAGCTTCAGATAACTATTTGATATGCAGAAGAAGAGCATGTGAATTTTTTTTGTGGGGGTGGGGTAGGGATAAACAAAAATGAAGGCAAGACTCTTTAGTCTATTTTTACAATGCACAATACTGAAATAAAAATCATCTGACTTGAAGGCTATCACCACTGAAGTTTCTCAAAAAACTTTGTAGGCCAACCAGGCATTTTCATTCATGACTTCTCACTAAAGCAGAGCATAGCAACAGACTTTCTGATGACACAGCTGGAAAGCAATCAATAGAAAGGAAGATCAGAATACTGTACAAAGAAGCAGCCAGATACTCAGGATAACAGAAACGAAGCTAAACCTAATGACAAAAACAGTTGTATACTGGGAGCTAACAATGAAGTAGACATAAATGTATACAGTCATATCAACTAGAGTGACAATTCTTAAGGTGATTTTAAACATTTACAAAATAAAGAAAAAGCATATTTAGTGGTAAACAGGTTTATTCACTAGTACATCTAGAATGCCAGAGTATTTCTAGAGATGAATTAATATTAATTCTCAAAAACCAACTGGAGACAAAAGCTATTTTTCGTTTTTCCTCTTAATTACAATAAATGGTTAGTGCAGGCTCTGAATCATTTTTTCTCTTTTTTGATGGATCATATGTTATTTTTCTACATGGCCTGATTTTAATAAAATTGGCTCAACTTGAAATTATTTAAGCTTTTATACTGGAACAGAAACATGCACATTCTAATTTGTCTGTTGCTTGGATTGCGTAAGTGTTCCTATGCACAAAATGAATGGTGGTAGCATTTAATTTTCTGATATTTCATATAAAATATGAATTCATTTTAATATTTTTGGTTGTGCAGTCTGGTTTCACTTGAAGATACCATCACTGTAACCAGAAGATGCTAGCAAGTTTCAAAAATCTTAGCATCCTTCAGTATGAATTTCAATGTTTTTTTTCTGGAGGAGGAAGAAATATTTCTAAAGACTGTCACCAAAAGTTTAAATCTAACACCTTAATTCTAAGCACTGTCTGTCTGCACTTCCTCTGATAACTCAGGCCACCATTAAATACTGCCTGAAAGGCTTTCAATTATCAGTCACAATTTAAATGTCTTGAAACTGTCTCTTGGTTCAGTCTCTGTTGGAAGTTACTTTATGGTCAGCACATCCCAAAACAGTAAGTTATTGTTTAACAAATACTTGTGTAGAATTACTTAAACCTTCAGAGTTCAAGCAGAATCCACAGCAATGCGTTAACGACTCGTAGGCACAATGATTTATGCAGACCATGGCAACTGTCTCATAACAGCAGAAGATACCATGATTAACTACTGAATTATTAAGTTTTATATAGTGTTTATTTTCTTCATGAAAGAATTTCAGATTTTATTGGTTAAACTGAAATTTCAATTCAGTTTTTAAATTAATACTTTTATTATATTGAACATTTTCAGAAAGTTCAGTTTGTATACACAGTTCTCTGCCTAAGAACATTTCTGAAGTGTGGTGTTTTTGTTACAAGTTTCCTGCTACTCTGTTCCCAGGTAAGCCAACAGATGTTTTGGACAAGCTGCAAAACAACACTACCATGTGTTGTTAGGCTTCAAACTTCAGAAAAAGCGCAAGTCCAGAACGGAAGGCCAAGGAGAAGTATGGTGTGCCTGTCTCTGGTAAGCGAAAAGCTGGCACATTCGCCTCTTCTTGCTGTGCTACACAGGTAACTATCTTCTTCCTGAACTAGAAGGACAACTAAAGAAAACAATGTTTAAATCATTTTTCTATGAACATCTGAGGCTTACATGCAGGCACTTGACTGAGCAAAAGTAGCAATCAAAAACCCCACATCCCACATACTGTGACTGTATAACCATTAGTCTTTAAATATTAGGAGACATTGCACAAAATTGGCTAATTCCTCCCCCTCTCCCTCCCCCAAACCCTAAGGATCTAAACAAAAGCAAAATTTAGGTAAGAGCCCAGCAGAAAGATGGACTTAAATAGCCTATACAGAATTTGCTTGCCCTGTGTCTAGCACACACACACAGTAAAGACACCTCATGATCCTCAAAGTCTTTTGAGGTCAGGAGGCTAAGCAAGAGCATGGGAGAGAGGGGTTGTCCACACAAACACTTTCAGATTGAAAGTGTACTTTTGAATTTCTTTAGGATAATACACTCCAAGAGTTAATGGGAACTTAAGCCCATGGAACTAGATCAGAACTAGTCCAAAGTAAAATTTCCCCCAATACAACATAGCTTAGATTGCAGGTCTTCAGCACTAAATGTCACAAAATCAGAATAGTTGAGGTTGGAAGGGACCTCTGGAGATCATCTAGGTCCAACTCCTCTGCTCAAGTACAGTCACCTAGAGCACATTAGACAGGATCGCATCCATGCAGGTTTTGAATATCTCCAAAGGCAGAAACTCCACAACCTCATAATGTCTTGTTGTATTGATCCATTCTACTTGTTAATGTAGACAGTGACATTTAAGATTTGCCTCCTTTTTAACGGCGTTCAGCCACTATAGTGACACTGCACAGTACTCAATTCAACAAAATCCTTGCAGCGATGTCATGTTCCAGTCCCATCTATGGGACCCATCCACTAGATGTCAGTGTCCTCTTGGGCAGAGGAAAGCCTTCTTGGATCCCCATCAAAAGGAGAAGGAAGTCCACTGTGCTTGGTTTTCAAGTGAATTCTACAGGAGGAAATTATAAAGCATCCCTATGGGTCACCCTGGCCAGGAGTGCAGAAGACAGAAACAGCAGCTTTCATGGGTTCCAGACACAGAACATGATGCAAAGTTTAGCCAGAGGTTAAACACCAAAAGCTGTTTCAGAGAACGTTACTGAGGTAAAGCACAGCACACTGGGCAACAGACATTAATGTACAGTTTTAAAGTACATGCTAGAAAGCCTGCAAGATGAAGGGACTTCTGCTTTTTGGGAACTAGGAAACTCTGGACAGAGCAATACTAGGTGCTAGAATGGACTCAATCTGTATCAACATGAAACCAGACTTAACATTAAAAGGATCTGGATTCAGAAGCAAAAGAATAAGCTATTACAGCACAGCGTGAAATCCCCTGTGATAGGCATAAAAACACACCCTCTAAATAAAGGATAGAGCAGAAAAGTTCAGGCACATTAAATGCCTATTGCAGGAAGAAATGTGTTTCTACGCACCTGCATGAAATCTGGATATTATGTTGATAAAATAAATTTTGATCTAAAAAGAGAATATTGATGTAAATGGAATCCTAAATTTGATGGAAGGACCACGTACTGGGACACTAGTGCCAAGCTACAGTGGAGGACTGATGGGCAAGGGTGTGTGGGAAGGGAAGCAGCATCATGCATTACAAAAGCAGACACATAAATAAGGGTAAAAGGGGGAAGGGGGAAAAAAAAACAAAAAAACAAGCTAGTATTTTATTGTATATTTTAAATGTACCAGGGATTAAAATGGCATGTCATTAGAAGAGCTGTACTACCAAGCAAGAATCATAATTGTGGTAGCAAACACAAGAAACTTGGTGCTTCTAAAGGAGATTGGAATGGCTATGAAGATGAAAAACAATTCAGAAAGGAAAACTCCAATTACCTGCATAAGACTAGGTAAATTTCAGAATGGAGAAAGGTACAGATTTCTATAATTTTAAAGATACCATATCAGCTTGCCAGCTTGAAAATATCAGCTTGCCAGCAAGAAAAAATACCTCTTGATTTAGATCTCAGTGGGCACACGACCTGGCTAAAGAGACAGCTCCAAAAGAGGATCCTTGTCAGATTGGTGGGAAATTCTATTTCCTTTAGAAATAGAAGCTCTAAAAACAAAAAATCCACCGAAGTTGAAAAAAGTTTATATAGAGCTGAACAATAAAACCTTGCTAACAGCACAGGGCCTGTTTAAATGCAGTATCTGCTGTTATCTTGTTGGCCAGGACAAGAACGAGGGGTCCTCATTTTCTGTGAGAGTCAACCTACTGCTGTGACGTATCATTGTCTGGGAACTTCTACTCAGAATCCAACAGAAATTAGACTATTCCATATTTGCCTTATTTCTTATGTTCCTTCTCTAAGTATCAATTATTGGTCATAGTCAGAATAGTGTTACAGTAGGAGTACACAATTATGGCATGTTTTCATAACCTGAAATCATGTAATATCTTATGATAGTTTTCAGACCACTGTAGCTGTTAACTGTTCTATAATCAACCTTGTTTTTGAGAGAATACCTATCTCCAATCCAATTTCTACATGGCAGAGCCAGTCTCATACAATTTTATGTCTCTGCTCCTATGCTAGGAATCCACAGAAATTTCACAAAAACTGCACTCACTGGAAATGGCAGTTTTACATTTTTCATCACACACACGTACACGCTACAGGATACCGCGCTCAGTGTTCTACCTTTTCAACGTTAGCTGTTTCAGTAACTCTAATGAACAAGTGGCCCTCCAACAAGAACAGACACACGAGAGTGAGTGTCTTGGCCAAATTTCAACTCTGACATCATTTCCTAGGATTCTTTTCTTATATAGCTTCATCCACCATGCTGCCACTATTGGCTGATCAAAGACAGGTGTGTTCAACAAAGAAATAGCTGAACTGTAGATTCCCCTACTCTTCCTTCTCTCCAATTAAGGCTACACCTACTGTAGCATGTAAGGCAGATTTTATTTAAATACCACTACTAAACAAGGTAAACCCAAAAATGTTCATGATCTAGGCAGCACAATATAATCTCATTCATGCTATTCCTTTGTCCCAAACACCACAGTTATACAAGTTTATTAACGTTCAATTAATTTACTATGTTTAACAAGTCTGTCAACTTGGCACACAAGTAGCCTTTACAAAGCAATTACTTTCTTCATGGTTTATTAATCCAATTTGCTAATTGTGTACTGGGAAATCTTTAGACGCCATCAAAGCCCTACAAGTTACCAGTGTTAATGGATGAATGGGTCAGATGGAATTCTGACAAGTTTCTTATTTTCAGATACCAGCAGAAAGATGCAAAGCAGCAGAAGTAGAACCTAAGCCTTCACAGTTTTTAGAGAAAGGCACATCAAAGCTATAACCTAAAGCAAACTAACACTTTGAATACAACTCCATGGAGTAGTTCAGATTTAAAAAATAAATCTCTCTAACTTTATCCATAAGAGTATAATCTGCTACCTACCTCTTTCCATCATATTTTCAGAAACCATCAAAATGGAATATAGAACATTTTTGATGGATTTACATGATTAAAAAGATATGGATAGAGAGATACGCTACTTCTACAGTTTAAGTTTGGTATTAGTCATGCTTTGTCATCAACTTAAGATGGCTAAATTTCTGCTACTGTGAGCTACCATCAGAACAGTTTCATAGCTACTATCTACATGCAAAGGTTAGCTAGATTGTTTACTATATTGGAGGCAATAGTTAACACAAATGTCAGCAGCTATTAATATATTAAATTTGAGATTTTACATATCAATCACTTAAGTTTTCCCTCTCTTAGCCGTTTATTCCAAATCTGTTTTCAGTGAACCTCTCCTCCAAGCTGTTCATCTCCTTTAATGTCATTCTTTCCCCATATCAGAGCAAACGTTGTCTTTGTAGTAACTGGCTGCTGACGTTGGCTGCAGCCCTTGCTTGCCCATCTAGGCACAGGGAAGTTACCTGATACTAAATGAGAATTTTTCTTTCTGTTTATAGACATATTTCAGAAAATTTTGTAGAAACACTACAGTTGTGGTCCATTTCACTGTCAAGCTCCAAATAAATGGAAAGCAACTGTTTTAGCAAAAATGTAGAATTAATGAGACGTGTTGGTGAGAAACTAGAACTGTCAACATATCAGAGAAGAGACATTGGGTGGATTAGCATCACAAAGCCCACTGTCTGCAGAAACTGAAGTTAGGCTTTGTCTGACTGTAAAATACTGGTTGCAATCCCTGGCACAAACAAAACTGTTCTTCCACATTTTTACTGCCTCCTTTAACTCAGTATATTGCTCAACAGACATTACTCACAGAAATATCAGCAGACTGTGAACCTGCACACAAATAAGCTACAAATACCTTCCTGTTTTAGCTCACTAAAATGCAATGAAGTCTCTACAAAGAATCTATTTTTGAATAGCGTCCTCCTAAAAATTTTATTGTTCACTGTTTATTTCTCCATCAAAATGTTTTTTTTTTTTATCTCCCTCAGCAACACTTATTTCACAGCACTTTATTAAATACTGAACTTTCAGCTCTTAAAATTGGAGAATCAGAACTTAATTGCATTTTTAGGTAACAGAAATGTAAGTTTGTGAAATCACAAGTCATTGCTCTTCAGAATGACAAAATAAGTAGATGAAATACAGTAAAATGAGGAAAGTTGCAATACTAAAGTTACTTCCTCAGAACAGATCTATCAAAACCACTCTTGGGAAAGGTTAGGTAAGAAAGAATGGAACCTAGAACTGTACAGAATAAGATAGGAAATACAAAAATTTTTAAAAAGAAAAAATAATATACTTACATATATATATATCACTTGTTTATATATATATAAATATATATAAAAACAAGTATGTATGTGTATATATATGTGTGTGTATATAATTTATATACAAATACATATAAAAACAAGTGATCAGGAAAGCAAGACTACATAGTCCCGAACAAGTACAGAACAGGTTGCACTGCTGCTTATATCAATTAAAAGTTACATGAACTCATTCTCAATGGGGAAACAGATGTGTCTGTAGTTAGCAAAAAACCCAAACTTCTAAATTCCTACAGATATGGAAGACAACCTCTAGCTGTGAAATAAGCTACATACTGTACACAGCTTGGATTAGAGGAAAATGATCCCTCCCAAATATCTGAACTCCCTACACTTACTAAAAGGAGAGAGAACTACTAAAGTGTACTATTTTAAGTAGGCAGGACAAAAATTAAGTTTCCCAACCTTATTTTTCTTTGACAAAAGTGGCAGCATTCAAGAAAAAAATCATTATTTTCTAAAAGATGATCTCAATTTCATTCCAAAATGTCAGTTAAATTGACCTTCACATCCACATCTGCTTCAATTTTTCTTTAAGGAACAGTAAACTGGTGTCATCGTTAATCCTTTGCTGCCCCTTCCCACAAGGGCTAATTTCTTATAATTTCCAGTTCTAGCATCATACATCCATGTTTCATCAGCTAACTGGAATGGCTATCAATGCTAATAAATCCAAATGGGAACACACATTTGTCCTAAAGAGATAGTAACTGCATGACAAGTAATTCCAAAAGAACCCCCAGAAATATATACTCTAAAGTCAAAATATCCATTCACAGAAGCAGTGAAGTATCCATAGTGTCTCATAACAATACAAGTGGTTCATATAGAGTGTATTATAGTGAACAATACATTATCTGGGAAGGCTCAAGTACACTCTACTTACTAGAAGAGCACATCACAACACCAACACCAGCTGTGCTTCTATCTCAGGACTGACTGCACCCTCAGAGCTGTCAGGACTCTATTAATTTCAAGAAACTCAAGGTAGGTGCTGGTCTCCAGGAATCTTTGTAATAACCAGGTTTAGACAACACAATACCGTACTACCACAAAATGAAAGTTCAAGGAACAGTGTACATAATTATTACTAAGATTTACCTCCTCTCCCCCAAAACTGAACTCTTCATACATACTACTAGAGAAAACAGACTGATACGGACACTCAAAACCGCATTAGAGAAATTTTTCAATCCCTGGAGTTGCTTTTAACCAATCTGGTTAAACTTCACTGTCCTGTTTCACATGCTTCTGGGCCCATTGTCCAGAGTTAACAGATATCTAAGAGATTTAATTGTTAAAAAATAAAAATAAAAAAAATGGTTGATTATCAGAGCTAGATAACATTTGCAAAACTAGCCATCTACTGAGCAGGATGATAAAACCAATGTGCTGCGTGTGGTCAAGCTATTCTGTACAGAAGCTAAAATTAGACTCAAATAGTCTAGTCTACTCTGCACTGATGATTTGGTTAATCTGCGTCTTCCCTCTTACATTACTTAAGCATTGATTATTGTTGGATCAATTATTTCACTGCTCAAAAAGGTACTAAACTGCACTACAGGCAATTACTTGCCTTCAGTTCATTAAGTCCGTAAAAAGATGTATGAAGATATTTGCTCTGAAGGGCTTCCAGTCTAGAAGTAAAATAAAGTCAAGGTTGGAGAAATACCTTACTCATATGGATTTTGACTCTATCCTTCCCCTCTCCACGTAATGGCCTCAGTCTTCCAAAAAAACAATAAGAAATGATGGTTTAAAAATAAGAAAATCATTCCAGAAGTACAGTGATAAGCTAACATGAAAACAGGAGTAAAGAAAAGAAGCATTCAAGAGCAGCATGAAAATAAAATATCCAAGCCAGATCAAAATTGATTTGTGCTGGATGAAAAATATATGTTGCAGTTTGCATAAAATTTGACATAAGTGTTATGCCTAGTGGAAAACCACACACTTGGCAGACAAGGATGATTCAACTACCAGCTGACACAAAAGCAGAATTCCTAAAGGGTATCTTGTTTGTACAATGTCCAGAACCCAGATTCAGCAAGCTCAAGCCAAACCGGGTTGGGGGGGGGGGGGAACAGTAATAGGTGAATGCAAAGGGAAGTGCACACAAGCAAGCATTTCTTCTATCCATCTTTCTTCAAAAAAACTTTATTCTACGGCATCTGAGATGCACTTAAAAACACACAGGACACACTGCATAAACAAAGTTTCCAAACACATTGTTTCTTCTGAAGGAATTCTCCAGTCCAGTTAAAAATTAAAAGTTTCTGTATACTTCACTTTCCACACGGCATGGTATTCACATACATTTTAAGCCGACCTACCACAGGAAGGAAAGAAGGCTGTAATCTCTATCCAAATAAATCTTTGGTTCAGCATATAAAACCGGTAGGCTACGTTCCTATCAACAAAACATCTCATATTCTCAGATTGTTGCAAGTCAGCATTAAACTCCAATACCACATCAGCAAGAATCTGTTAGGTTAGTGTGTGGGGGGGAATAAACCCCCACACATGAAACTGGTAAATTCCTCAAATATTGTCTGCCATGTTACTATCACTTTTCTTGGATTATTTTGCAAAAAAACAACACCTGAAAATCTACACAATCAGTACACAATTCAAGGAACTCCTGACTTTGAAATGAAATTTTAGAGGTTTAAAAATAGTTAAGTGTTACAATGATTGTAAACATATAAGGGACATGATACCAAAATGTAAGAATAAAAGGACTTCATTTTTTTCAGTTATTTGCTAAAACCAGTTCCAGTGACTGCCTGAAGCACCCTTTGATTCTTTTACCCAATGAAAACCACAGTCACGTTTTGTTCAAAGGTACTGCCTTTCCAAGACCGAATTAGCTGACTACTTTATTATATCTCTGCACTGAATTCTCTTTTTATTTCAGTGATACTCTCCCACTTCAGCTTCTAAATACACCCTGGCCTGAAGTACTCTTGATATGCTTTGAAGTTATCTTCATCCATAAGAGCTAAAAGTAATATCACTAAGGTTTTCATATGTGCATACTTTTTTTCCTTGCATGATCAAGCAGTAGCACTTTACAGGATATGGAATTATTTTTTCTATTAATACAGAAAAGCTTGTCTATTATGTATACTATAAGACTGAACAAACAGGATGCTGGTTTCATTTTTGCACAATCGTTGATTTAAAGTGTTCAGCTTTTTTAAATGCTCTGCCAGAAAAATATTTTACCATTATTAAAAAAAAGGTTTTACTTCACATCAAAAAGCTACACTGTTTAAAAAGTTGTTAGCAAACATAAGCTTTCTTTGAGGCTATTCAGTATTAGAATTAGTTACAGAATTAGTTAGCACTTTAGTAGTAAGACCTTTTTGCCTTTAGGGAATGTCAATGCATACACGAATTTACAGCAACAGCTTGCTGACTTCAGAATACTCAAATTTCTGCAATGTTATTGGTCTCTCAATTTGAATCATTTATTAACAGGCGTATATTCTGCAATTTATAAGAAATACAAATAGACTTGCCTCCATCAACTGTTTTTTTAGAACAGGTAGAAACTGAATACACAAGAATAAACAGAGTGCTGAGGTCCTAAATAACTTGCAGGCTGCATTTTCACTGCCACAAAACACCCCAAATCTGAAGTTCCATTACTGTAATCAAAATATTAAGATGATACCTGATATCAGTTTAAAAAGATATTGAGGCAATCTTACTACAGAATACCAAGACAATTTCATGGTGATTCCCACAGTGATTCTGTGGAGTTCTTCTGCTTACAAAGAAAAAAAATAAGAGGATATAATTATTGATTTGTGAGGGACTGTAAGGCTTAATGTTCAGCATAATGATGGACCATTTCTGAGTGTTAAAAAAACACTCGCATTTAGGAATAAAGCTTCTGTGTTCCAGTTTTATAGCAAAAAACTGTTAAGAGAAGCAAAGCATGTTACACATTTTTAGCTTTTGGGGCAATTCTTCATGGAATAGAAATAACAGAAAAAGTATTTGTAAAACAATGTATTTGCTAAAATTAATTCCAGTAATGGCCTGAAATGTTCTTCAAGATCCTTTTACCTGCCTAAAATCA
Organism: Rhea pennata; assembly: GCF_028389875.1. Lineage (NCBI taxonomy): Eukaryota > Metazoa > Chordata > Aves > Rheiformes > Rheidae > Rhea > Rhea pennata. The sequence continues at coordinate 13,431,505 of NC_084663.1, forward strand.
TAGTCATGTTTTGTTCATTAATGTTTAAACATAGTTCCATTTACACTCATTAATATTTTTAGATAGTTATGCTTATGGTGCCTCACAGGAAAGAAGTTAAGATTAGCCTTACATTAGTTTGATGATAATTTTAAAAAGTGTCTGCATAACTATCTGCATTACTAAACATGGAATTCTTAACAAAAAATACAAAACTGTCATATACTTAAAAAGATTTGGGGAGACTCATGTTACCTAAAAGATTATTTTCTTCCTTTTAGAGTTTGTGCAAGAGAGGTGCTTCCCTTTAGGCAATTTGTAATGAATTCATTTCTGTAAGAGTTTTCATCTTTCTGAAGCAGTTAAAACTAACCTACATATACTCTTCCCTCCAGAATAATGTTTCATTTTCCAACCTTATTTTGAGGTAAATGATTCTCCTAAGTACTCCTACTGGACAACTGTATTCATTTCAATTAACAATTATCTATTTGCTAAAAATATCAGAATATGCATGAGGGAATAACCAATGAGGAAAGCACTGCTTCAGTTGTAATCCTGCTTTCTAGGTAGGAAGACAAAGATTCAAGTAGAAAGTACAGGAAGGTGTAAGGCTTCACATCTTTTCTACGTGTGGAAAAGCATTAAAAAAAGTTATGCATTGCAAAAGTGCAGGTCTTCATACTTTCACCACTGAGGCATCAGTTCCGCTCATTCACAGAACAGCTACTCATCAGCTTACAAACGCAATCTACCTACAGTCTGCAGTCCACTATACATATCACTTGGTTTTCTTTGTTTTTTTGTGCTTTTCATATTCAATACTTTTTCAGTTTTGTTCAGTGAGACCTCACACTGGGCAACCGACCTAATTAAACAAATCTAGTTAAACAGTGAGCTATGTCCAAGTACTATATCAAGGTACCAGAAAACTGAGTGCCTTGGAAAAAAAAAAAAAAAGAAAACAACATTGTTCCAAAGGGTTTGTGCTGGAGAGTCAAATAAAAAGTGAAACATTTAGGACAGAGTAAACCACCACTCAGGCATCTTAAGAGCAGTGTAACTCCCATAGCAATTAGTCATTTCAACACTATGCATAACCCACATTGGTCAGCCCCTTGAACACTTAAGGACAGGAAGCTTGTACAACATCCTTTGAGTTGGGAACACAGATGTTTCAAGATAGCTGGATCTACCAAAAAAAGCAGAGGAAGCATTAGATAAGAACAATGCCACACTAATATAAATGAAAGGCAACATCTATTTAAAAAGGAAAAAAAAAAAAAAAAGCAATAGACAACAATCAAACAAGATGAAAATTCTGGACCAACAGTCCCCTGAAACCATCTCAAATGCAGCAAGTAGCCTGGAATCATGCCTACCAGTCTCTGAAGTGTAGCCAAAACCTGCATGAACTGGAATGTTGTCCAAGCAGCTGCAGACTTCCAGCTCAGCACAAGGAAGAAATGGAATTCTAATCCATGATAAACGCTATAGCAGCTATGAAAGAAAGTGATAGCAGCGGCATGCTGACTGCCCAGCTTCAATAAAAGCAGGGAGAGGACACAATGCCACTCAGGCATCATATTCTTTTTGACCTCCCACTGACTGCCTGATACTAACTGTCCAGAAGAAGGGGGAAAAAATGGCACCTTATTGGTTAGTAAGTGGGGTGGTGCCCACTGCAAATGATGGGAGGCTATTAAGAACTAAAGTAAGAACTGCTTTTAACCCGACCGATCCATGCAGAAGCTATTCTTCCTGTGATCACAGAGAGAACAAAACCTGAATTTTTAGGTGAAAAGATAACAAAAACAGTAGACAAATGCAGCAAGATCCAAAATTGTTCAAGAGGACATCACTGAATGCCAGCCTTAGAAAAATAAACACGAACAGCTAGAACATTGTTATAAGACTACATTGTCTTGTAGTCTTGAAGTCAATGTAAGACAAGTTTGTTTTAAATAGGTTGATAAGCTCAGTGTTACAACTAAATTAAGAGATTAAAATAGTGCAGATGTTCTTTAAATCAATGTTGTTATAACTGAGTTCATTTCAAGGTGCCAATACTTTCCAAACCATGACTTTAGACAGCAAAACTGATACCTAAGACCTACCCTGTACACTTAAATACAACACATTGTAATCATGTTGAAGAATCAAGGCCTACTCCTCTACATACACAAAAATAAGAGTATTGGGTAAGCTTCTGACAACTGTGAGACAATTCCTTTGAATCAAAGCGAACTCAAAATTGAACAAGGTAACTGATACATACAGTATTTACAACTTTACATCTATTAATTTAGTTGCCCTTGACATTTCAGTAAAGCCATTCAATTCAATTCTTTCTATCGGACTAAGGGAGTTCAGAAGTAAAATAAGAGTTATGTCAGAAGCATCACAACAGAAATTGTTTCAAATTTGTTAATGCTTTCTTCCAGTCCATTTTAGAAGGTGTTTACTACTTTAGAAATCTTAATGAACAAAAAACATATCTTTATTTGGTTCTGTTCCTAGTAGCACCTCTAGTCTACTACAAAACAACATTCAATCCTCTTGTGATAGTTAAGGTGTTTTTCCTTATTAAAAGTTACGTTGGCTTGCTACTTTTTAAAACTGATGATTTAACTCTTTTAGGCTTTTCTTCAAGAAAAAAAAAACTACTTCCATTAGAGTAATAAGGGCAATAAGCTTTTCCATAAATTGATTACCAACAATAAAACTACCTTTTAAAGAAATAAAGTGAGCTGAGGAAAGAAAACCAGGTCACCCAAACTAGGTCATTCATTCATACTTCTACTTATCTGGTACCTTTGGGGAAATTTCACTATTTTATCCTTTCAATTGTGTAAGGATCTTAAAAAAAAAAAAAAAAAAAAAAAAAGCACCTCACAAGACCTCACAAGAGAGTAGCTAGAAAAGGCAATCTCAGAGACAAAAACTGCAGCTTCCTGGAGCAAATCTCAGTTCCTGGAACATCCTAACATTCAATATTCAAAGCAACTTAAAAACAACGGTTGAAAAAAAATACAGTGAACTTCCGGCACTCTTCTCCTCTTCCACTCCTTTCTTTAATTTGCTGCTGCACTCTCAGCTTCCCTAGTCATACTATTACTTGGTACTTGTACTGTCTCAGTGCTCTCAGGTCAGAATATCGTTTCTGGAAGATGTAGTAGAACCTGAGATAGTTATCCAGAAACGCTGTTGCTCTTTGTGGTTCCTAGATCTGGATCAGAAATTTCACAGTCATATTAGAGTGTTCTCCTTCTATGAATACACTCTGATCATTCAAATTTGAATAACTGATAAGTTAATTTTATATTGGCAAGTTTTGCCAGATCAAGCAGGAAGACAAAGAGCATCACCTCTTTGCAACATTCATATTCCAGTTAACAGAAATAAAAATGCATACCCATGCTTGATTTAAAGCAAATATATAAAGCTGAATTATCTGAGATTGCACTGACATAACAGCAGCAATTGTGGAGTAACAGCCTGAGGAACATATCAAGATACAACCACTACACTCCGTAACAGCACAAAGAGTTTCTGCTCTGCCCAACTCATTTATGCTCTACCCAATTCCATTTTCGACCTTTATCACTTATGCCTCTACCCAAATGAAGACCGATGTTTTATAATAGAAAGAAAAAAAAATAGAAGTCATCTAGTTTCTGATTTCAGTTCTACAAACATGTACTCAAGCTACTACTATAACTCTGCCTTTCCTTATCACTAACAGATGCTTTACTATTTTTCTCTACACCAAAATTTCCTATGCACAGAACATGTTTCAGCACAGCTGTAGTGGTATAAGTTCCTTACACACAATCCATGACTCTCAGACAAAAATAGTGAAGATCAAACAGGGTTTCTGTTTGTGATAAATACCTTTAAGATTATCGTAAAAAGACTTAAACTTTTGGTGCACTGTTAGATAAGTAGACATTAGATAAGTAGATACTTAGATTAGCCTTTCCTTGGTTGCAGAGCTGTTAACTTCTATTAACTTCACTGTAATTTTAAGGTGAATTATATGACCTCAAAGCAAGAAGAAACTGTTACTATAGCGATTGGATAGTCATAGATATATGCAGAAATATATAGAAACATGCATGCATATACATACACACATCTATATGTATATCTACCTCCTGTGACCACATTTCATCTACCCTAAATCCAAATGTAGTATTTAGTATGAGCTTCAATGTTTCTCATCAGACATCTACAAAAAAGGTGTTGTAGGACAGAGACCAAAATAAAAGTTAAGTATTTGACATCACATTTAAATTATTTGGAGTGCATGTGGCATGTCATAAGGTACAAGGTCAAGATTACCATGTACTCCTCCAGATCAACTTTGTAATATGCAGCAAAATCAGTACACAAACCTTCAGCACTGAAGAACAATAAACTTTCATACTGCTCTCTTTTAGAGACTGACCCAACAGAACTTGCTACCATGTAAGTTATTTAACAAAGAACAGAGCATTGCCCAATTGTCCTGTTTTAGCTTCATTTGGCCAAAAGACTGACTGCAATTTTAGCCAGAGTTTGCAAATTCTTATACCATAGGGTCACTATAGCAGCTTTATGGTTGTATTCATCTACCCCATGAAAATTCAGAATGGCATCTTTTTTGAAGTACAGTAATACAATAATTTTCTTATAGAAGACAAAAAAGCTGGACATTTAAATGAAACAGTTGTTCATAGAGAGTTGCATTTTGTTTAACATTTAAAGAAGGGCATGCCATAAAATTTCAGAAGTCACTGAAGTTAAGGTTTACTGAAACTACTGTGCAGTAGTCATATAACTCCACAATTACAAGGAATATATGTAAATGAATTCTATTAATGGCTTGTATAGTTATCACTGCTCACAAAATCTTTTTTTTTTTTGGTCTACCAATCAAATTAACAGCATCCAGCTGAAAAACAGTTTATGGGAATAGAACTTCAAAAATATATTAACACTCAAAGCATAACATGAAAGACTGGAAAAATAGACACATTTTTGACTCTGAAATTTCATAAAGGCTCAAAGCACATTTAAACACTGACACAGTTGTCTGTGACCTATTAACACATCTTTAAGAGTAGAGTTTCTTATAATAGATCAACTGTACAGCATACTTATGGCTCAGTTTCTCCAAATCGGTCCTTCAACGATGCTTAAAGGGAAACAAATGCCTAGAATCGCACGGGTTTGCTCATAAGCCCCCAATTTGCAAGAACTTAAGACAAACCTATACTTCCATCAATTAAAACTTTCTGAAGTTCCAAGAAACAAGTTATCGTCTAGATGAACCTACCAAGGTGTTTTTGCCTAGTTTAGTTTTAACAGATAAAAATTATTTCTCTGGAAAAGATGCTACATATTTTATAAACATATATGATAAAGCACAAATTGAGAGCTCACGCTTCAAACTAAGCATTACAAACATGGAATTCACTCAGTAAGAATAAAATAAACACATGAAAAGATCATCTCAAAAGATGTCTGTTTTTTCTTCTTTTCTTTTTTTCTTTAAATAAGTCAAATATATTTGACAATACATTTTGGAGATGAATTACTCATATTCTTCTTCATTCAGTTTCCAGATTATATGCCACCCTAATAAATTTGAAAAACATTCACAGATACTCAAGAAGTGCATTAGTGATTTGAATCTGAGAAGCTCACATAAATGCAAATTAATATCCAGACAAGCTTTTAAGAGGGATGGTTTGTAAGCGCTGTGGTTACAGCTGAATATTATTTATTGTATTTTAATGTCATATTGGATTGTGCAGGAATTAGAACAAAATCAGTGTGATGTTTTTCATCGGTAGACTTCCACAATATATCTTAGCATACCTGATCAGAATTGTTTGACTTATTTGCAAAAGTTCTCTCTTAAAAGAAAGGTACCAAAAAATGAGTAGATATAGGTACCCAGCAACTCCTTGCAAATTTTTTAAAGTTAATATTATTGCTCATTGCAAAAAAACAAAAAAAAAAAACAAAAAACTTTCAGCCATTCTTTACAAACCATGACAATAGATTAGCTAGAGATATAAGCCAAAAGATTAAATGAAAATCAGCAAGATATTTATTGAGGTCTTTCTATAATCTAGAAAAAGTGCTTTCTTCACCTCCACATAGAGTTTGATTTCCAACTTTGTTTCACATAAGACATGTTCAATTAAGACACATCACAGAAGATCAGAAACTAGATGAGTCTGGTCAAATTCATGCGACAGAAAGCACCAAGAGGAAGCAATCTATATTTCATTTTGCCAAAACAGCTATGTCAGCAAAAAAACATGAAAAAAAGGTAGTACTCTTGGATGTATTTCAACTATACTAGTAAAATCCTAAGATACATGATATTAAGGAAAAGCCCACTTGTCCCTAGACCCACAGATGCTTATTTGCAAATTTCTGTTTACTGTTTTCAAACAATCTACTTCATTTAAACCTAATTGATCACACCCATAACACCTAAGTGATCTACTAATAAAGTCCTGCTTGCTCTCTAGAGCATTTTAAAATTATTTAATAAAATGCATTTGACTTCCTGTACAAGACTTGCTATTGGTGCCTAGACTTCCTGTACAAGACTTGCTATTGGTGCCTAGATTATACAATACATCTTGTAAGAAGCAGGGCAGGGGGTGGGGTATCAAGTTTCCACCTTCCAAGTGGAACATGTTTTCAGGTACATCAGTGGCATTATTAAATAGCAGTCATACTTACCTATCGTCATGGGCCTTTAATAACATTCAGTCAGACTAATTGGAAGACTTCAGTCAACTTCAGTTTACACCAGCTTTACCATTTCTTTCAGAACTCCCCGGCACCTATACAGTACTTAATTCATTCACTCAGACCTAAATAATTCTGTAAGCCTATTACTCAACACAATCTAAGGCAATAAAGATGTGAAAATAATATTTTTTTTTAACTGCATTCACCCACTATTCCATTACTATTTTTAGATTCCATTTCAATTTGGAAATGAAGAGATGAGTAACAGCAATTCCTTTTCCACAAACTTGCCACTGCTTAGCAGCAACAGTACATCCTGCACTTGAATGAAAAAATGTTACCTCCCTCTTCCCTTCCTCCCAGAAAAATCACTACTATTAAAACAGAGAATATGGAAAGTTTTTAGCCCCTTCAGTCATCTTAAATATGATCTAAACCTGGCTTTATGAAATAAGCATAGCAAAAATACATTTGTTCTCAGTGAAAGAATTTCAGTAATTACAATTCTTGTGGTCATCCTAATCTGGCCACCCTGCTTTATTTTACACAGATGAACATTGAAAATAATGAGAATATTCATGACCAGCATTCTGGTTTCCTGTTTTCCCTTTAATTTATTATGCAGAAGTAAAATATAGTGAATTTAAAATAGAAAATGTTAGAAGAACAAAAAAAAAAAAAAAAAAAAAAAAAAAAAAAAAAAAAGCCCAAATGCAATCACTTCCAAAGGATTTAACATTGTTTCAGGTAATACACCTTCTTTCTGAGCTTTCTTGCCAGCTAGTTTCTGCAATCACATTTTCCTGTTTCCTGTACTGCTCTATAAGAGCAATGGTAAAGCTTACTGATTATACAGTTAAAAGCTATATGAGACAACATGCTGCCAAGCACAGAAATGCAAAAATACATTTTTTTCTATACAGAAGTGCTGCTACTCATAAGGATGAAAAACCCACATGTATGCAATTTGACTAGCGCAGAGATAAAACATTAGGCTATTGATCAGATATGAAATGGCAAAAGTTGATTACAAAATCTAGTATTTAGCAAAAAGGCTATTAAAAAAATCCACCTGCCCAGAACACTCTCCACACAAAACAGATCTAGTTTAAGGTAACAAGGCAGAGTCACCAGCACAATGGGTCAACCCCTATTTCGGAGCAATCATATTTCTCAGCCGATGAGACGATTTCTCTTTAATGAGAAGGTCCGGCCAGTGTATTTAACCCTCGAACTGCCACGTGGGGACGTCGCACTACGGGAAACAGCCGCAGAACCGCACTGTTGCTCCAGCGAGGCTCCGCACTGCCTCGCTCTTCCTTTCCCACATGCTTGGCTATTCCGGTGCTGGCAGCCGGCTGCCCGGCGCGGGCGCGGGTTTCCCACGGGCCCGCCCGGCCCCGCCGCTTCCCAAGTCCACTTCCTCCCCCGCCGCGGACCCGCCAGCGCTCCCGGCGCCCCGCAGCCTTGCGCAACTGCCGCGGCCTCCTCCCCGCCGCGGCATCGCATCCAGGGCTTGCTTTTTTTTTTTTTTTTTTTTTTAAATCCATTTTTTCTTTTCCTCGTTTGTTCCCAGACCCCTACCGAAGCCTAACGGCGCGCACTTATCCCAGATACCGCCAAAGGAGCCACCCCGACCGGCAGAGCCTGCCCACCCGCTCATCTTCAGCTCATCGGCGGGTCAAACTGCATTTTCATATCAAGTGTTTCGACAATATGGAAAAGTGTCAGCGACATCTGCCCAATCAGAATTATTGTTCCCGGCTTATATCTTCTATTCAAGAGATAAATCATCTCAGACATTTCAGCAGCCCGATTAAACGACTAAAACGAACTAGGAAGAGAGCTAATTCTCCAATAAATTCTGCCCCCGAGCGCACACGGTAACCACAGGCCGACGGCGACCTGCTCTGGAAGGAAGAAAGGACGAGGGATACAGCCGGGGCTGCGGCGGGGGGATGGGGAGCGACGGGAGGACGCGTATTCCTCGGAGGAATATTTAATACACTTAACGCATCTCCTCGGGAAGAATAAGAGCATCAGGCAGGCAGCTGCAGAGCCGAAGAAAGGGGAGAAGGAGGAAAGAAACGCGCGCGTAGCCCCCGATGACACGGAGCCGCAAGGGAAGGGGCTGCAAGGCAGGGCAGGGGCTCCCGGCCCTCCATCTTCTCAGGAAGGGGGGGGGAGGCAGCTCCGGTTCATTTTGCAGCGGCCGGTTACCGCGAGGAGGGCGAGAGCCCTGCGGCAGCCCCGCGGAGAGGGGCCCGGGCAGGCAGGGGGCTGTGGCGGCGCCTCCCCCACCCCCTCCCCGGGGGGCTCACGGGGGCCCGGCGGGAGCCGCACAATGGTCGGTCTCGGGCAGGGAGGCGACGCTTCGCCCCCCGCTTTTCACCCGCTTCCTCGACCCCCTCCCCGGGGGAGGAAAGGCCGGGGTGGGGGGGAGGGGAGGAAGCGGCGGGGACGGCACCTCGGCCCCCACCCCCCGTCCCAGCCCGGGCGGCGGGACCCCCCCGCCCTGAGGGGAGGCAGGAGCCCGGCCGCGCCGCGCCGCCGCCCCTCACCATGAAGTCGCTGGCGAAGTTGTCCTCCCCATTGTGGTCCGTGTCCTTCATGGCCTGGACGCGCTTAATGAACCTCCTCAGGATCTCCTCCTGGCTCATCCTGCCCCGCCGCCGCCGCCCGCCCGAGCGGCAGCCGCCGCCGCCGAGCCCGTCACTCCGCCGCCGCCCCGGCTTGCCCCGCGGCCGCGCGCACGGCTCCACACCCCGCTCACGGCCGCGCCGCCGCCCGCTCCATCCTCCCTCCCTCCGCCCGGCCCGGCCCAACCCGCCCCGGGCGCCGCCGACCCAGCGACACGACGAAATCGCCGCCCCCCACCCCACGCAGGCGCGGCACCCCCTCCGCCGGCGCTTCCTACTCCCGCCCACCGCTCCCCGCCCATTGGCTCTTCGCGCCGCAGCCCCCGCCGCATTGGTGGTGACGCACGCTAATCATCGCCTAGCCCGGCCCCGGGAGGGGGGGGAAGAGCTGCGTTCAGCTCCTCGCCTCGCCCCGCTTCATCGGCCCCTCCCGTTTCCCACAGATGGGACCTTCCGAAGGGCGCCGAACGTAGCTCTGGAAAGGACCATTAGGAAGGCGGGGGAGGGGGAGCCTCAGCGGAGCGCCGCGCGGCTTCCCTTGGCTCGAGTACAATAGCGGGGCTGCTGGCGCCTACAGCTCCCAGGCTGCGGCGCGGCGGCGCGCGGCATGCCGGGACCTGTAGTCGCGCCGGGGCGGCGGCGCCCGCTCGGGCAGCGCGGCCGGCAGGGCGAGGCGCTGCGGCGGGTTTGCCGCTGCTACCCTCGCACGGAGGGTCCCGCTGAGAGGCCCGGGGGGACGGCTCAGGCCGCGGCAGGAGGCCGCGGCGGGGCGCAGCGCTCCAGCGGCCGAGCGGGCGGCGCAGCGGTGGTAAAGGGGCGGCGGGAAGATGGCGGGCGGTGGGGGCGGGGGGCTGCGCCGGGGCCGTTTTCCCCATTTTCTGTTTTTACAGACGTGCGACGAGACGCGGTTGTCGGCAGCGCGGCTCCTACGGGGGAGATCCGGGGGGTTCATCTTTCAGTGGCACTGGGGGACCTTTGTTGTATTCAAAGTATTGCAAGGAGTCAGATCTGGTTTTAAAAGTCCTGACAGCAAGAGGGTTTTTTTCCTTCCTTCAGAAAATGCTCCGTTGTTGCAAGGAAAATGCCTGCAGGGATGTCAGTCATTTTTACTTGAAAGTATTTTTATTTTGCTTTCTTAGATAATGTTAGATGTTTTGCTAATGTCAACACGTTTAGAGATGGTAAGATAAAGGAGTGTTATTTTTGCCTTTTACATTAAGTAGTTAATTTATTGTGACATAGTATCATGATTAATGATATTGTTTATTATGTCTGTTCTGCTTTTGTATTGGGCATCAATAAAACCAAAAGGGGGAAAAAACAAAAAAAAGCATCACAGTGAATCAGTGCAGTCTTAGCCAAAATTACTTAATGCTTCTCAATAAAGGTTTCAAAGTTAATGTGTCAAAAAAAAAGCAGATATTTTCTCCTGCTGTACAGCAATCATCTATGGCAGAGGAGCAGGCTGAAAAATTGAGAGGGTTTGTGTTCTTGCACGATTTGACAGAGACTCTTACAAAGGGCTTATTTTTTAACAGCTGATGTTCATGGAGGCTAACATATGGGGCACAGAGCGACACATCAAGGAACTGGGAGAGAGATTCAGTGCTGTGCTGAGGTATTGAGCCTTGAAAAACTTTCCTGTGCATGGGAGCCTCAACTCCACCACAGAAAAGTAGTGTAAATATCTAACACAAATGCATCAACTGTGAGAGCCCAGTCCCCCCTTTCAAGTCTCCATAAAATAATCAGCCCTGAAGAGCCACAAAGATGCCCACTCTTTTCCTTTTCCTCCTCTTTCCTTCCTACCTTAAAGCAGCATTAAGAGGAAGTGGGGGGGGAAGGTATAGCCATAGATAGAAAGGGTACAAAGTGATCACCAAGAAGGATAGATGTGACTTTAAAAGCCCAGTGAGGATATGACCAAAATGGCAATATAGAAGTAACAACAATGATAATAACATGATGATTCTTCATAAAAAAATTTTATGACATTTTGCTTCATTTCCTTCTGCTTTGGGGAAGTTGCTTAGTTTGCTCAGTAATAGCCTGGTAAACCTGTTCAACAGGCCAGAAGGCATGTAACTGTAAAAAAAATGATAGGTGGGTCTAAGCATTGATGAAAAGTCTTGAATATGGTATGATCTTCCTCACTCAAATCATTTACCAAGGGAAATCCTGCTTAACCAATCTGATAGCCTGCTATGATGCAATGACTGGCTGGGTAGATGAGGGAAGAGCAGTGGATGTTGTGTTCCTTGACTTCAGCAAGGCTTTTGACACTGTCTCCCATAACATCCTCCTAGATAAGCTCAGGAAGTGTGGGTTAGATGAGTGGACAGCGAGGTGGATTGAGAAGTGGCTGAAAGGCAGAGCTCAGAGGGTCGTCATCAGTGGCGTGGAGTCTAGTTGTAGGCCTGTGGCTAGTGGCATCCCCCAGGGCTCAGTACTGGGTCCCATCCTGTTCAGCTTCTTCATCAATGACCTGGATGAGGGGACAGAGTGCCTCCTCAGCAAGTTTGCCAATGATACCAAGCTGGGAGGAGTGGCTGACACACCTGAGGGCTGTGCTGCCATTCAGAGACCTGGAGAGGCTGGAGAGCTGGGCGGAGAGGAACCTCCTGAGGTTCAACAAGGGCAAGTGCAGAGCCCTGCACCTAGGGAGAAATAACCCTAGGCACCAGTACAAGCTGGGGGCTGACCTTCTGGAAAGCAGCTCTGCAGAGAAGGACCTGGTGGATGACAAGTTGACCATGAGCCAGCAATGTGCCCTTGTGTCCAAGAAAGCCAATGGTCTCCTGGGGTGCATTAGGAAGAGTGTTGCCAGCAGGTGGAGGGAGGTGATCCTGCCCCTCTCCTCAGCCCTGGGGAGGCCTCATCTCGAGTACTGTGTCCAGTCCTGGGTTCCCCAGTACAAGAGAGACGTGGAGCTACTGGGGAGAGTCCAGCGTAGGGCTACAAAGATGATCCGAGGGCTGGAGCACCTGCCCTATGAGGAATGGCTGCGAGAGCTGGGCCTTTTTAGCCTGGGGAAGAGAAGACTGAGGGGGGATCTGATCAATGTGTACAAGTACCTGAAGGGAGGGTGTCAAGGGGATGGGGCTGAACTCTTTCCAGTTGTCCCGTGTGACAGGACAAGAGGCAATGGGCAGAAACTGAAGCACAGGAAGTTCTGCCTGAACGTGAGGGGGAATTTCTTCACTGTGGGAGTGACAGAGCCCTGGCACAGGTTGCCCAGAGAGGTTGTGGAGTCTCCTTCTCTGGAGATCTTCAAGGCCTTCCTGTACGCAATCCTGTCTACCATGCTCTGTTAGACCTGCTGAACAGGGAGGTTGGACTAGATGATCTCCAGAGGTCCCTTCCAACCTTACAAATTCTATGATTCTAGTCATACTATAGAGTTACAGAGGCCTTGATTAGCAGAAGAAGAAAGGTCATGATTTGTTGCATTTGGTTCTTATGTCATTATTGCCCCACATTAAAAGTACACAAATTATCAATCTGGACTTGTTCATAATCTGTTGTATTGCAATAAACTGTTTTAAACTGACAAGTGTAACAATGACCTTTCCTCTGAGTTACCTGATAAGAATATACAATCTCAGAAAGAGCCCCCATCCCCCAAACCAGGCTTGTGTCACCAGCCAAAGCAAAGGCATATACAAAACAAAGACATCTGAAATACCTGGGTGGGGAACTTCACTTAGCATTGTTTGCATATGCATGTGTACATGTTAGAGTTGCCAGATATTCCTGAGCACAAACTCAGTAGCACTAGTTTTACCTCGCTCAGCCCCGCAAATGTTGCACTGGGCTGTCTCATCTCTCCACTGTGAACACGGAAACCTATACATTCAGTAGCAGAAGCAGTGCTTTAACCTAGACTTTTGATTTGAAACTCAAACTGTCTGGGCCAGACATCTGACCAGTCTAGCATATGTGCATGAGTGTGTATTTGTGTAGCAGTAGGAGAGAGATGGAAAAAAGGAGTGAAACGTAGGGTGAATTACTCACCCTACAGATAGAACAGGAAGCTGCAACCAAAATCTGTAGAAGTATGTTGTGGTTGTGTCTTAACAATCCTTACAAGTATGGTCCTGGGAGAGAAGCTTACCTGCAGCTTTTCTGCTATTAATCTCATTTTGCATCCTCCATTACCCCTGCCCCCCCCACACACACAACTTCAGCTGCTGCAAGGAAGGAAGACAGCCAATTTTCCTGTTCAGTGATAGCTTTTTATGTCCCCACAAGGTAAGTATGTGCTAACTGGTAAAAGCTTTCCTGGCACACACAGTATTCTTGTGCGCAGCCAATGGATGGGTGTAGGAAGCAGTAGCAGAGTCCCAAACCTCCCAGTTTACCAAACTTCAGAGTTTGCCTGAACACTGTGATTGGGGCATGGTCTCATCTCAGAACTGTTTGGCTGTAGTGTCAGTTTGGGCTCTGGTGTGGGCTTGGAGCCATGCTCAAAAAATAGCACAGATCTACCCAAAACTCTGCTTCCTGAAGAAGTCAAAGAGAGCTTCTGAGCTGCGGGGGAGGCTGAAAGAGCCTTAACAGCTCTGAGTAAGGCATCATCTTCTGTTTGATTTTTCCTTTCCCCAGAAAAATAAGGCTTTGTATGTTCCTTTTAAACTGTCAGGATTACATTACAGTAATGGCTGACTTCATCAGTAATTTCTCCTTGCCTTTGCAATAAACTACAAATGCTGTAGTTTACCTAGCTGTTTAGAGTAACATTATGTTAGTAACAGTGGTGTGTAATCTATTACTGTAATTAAAATTACGTTATGATTAATATGTCCTGCATGTGAAATCCCAACAAATTTTATCTATACTGTGTTTCTGAAAAGTATTTTTGTAATCAAGATCATTTAGGCTAAAAATTATATACTAATATTCTGGAGTTTAAAATACAATTTTGAAATGTATTTAAAGTATAGTTGGTTGGAAATTTTCTAAAAATTTAGGGTTTCAATGGAAAATGCTGTTTCTGCAAAAGTTAAATCTTCCACATGGAACGATTTTGCCCATTTTCCTGCTTTCTGACAAAAACAATGCACTGTTATATTTACAGATGCAGAAATGTCTTTACCAGTGAAGACAGTACAATTTGGGATAAGGACCTAGCACATGGAAGAACTAGCACATGAAGTATGTTTGCCTAGGAAGCTGTTCAACAGCTTAAGGTACACATAAAGGTAAACTAAGTCCCAATGAAACATTTGTCATTGATCTGACAAAGTAAAATACAACGTGTCTCTCCACAAACGTCAAAATGTTTCATACTAGTTGAAAACAGTTAAATGAAGCATTCAGGAATATCAGCATCAAATACTTCTGTATACTGTGATGCTCAAAACATATTTTTATTTAGTCAGTTTTGTTTCTGAATAAGATAAAAAATAATCATACCAGGTTTTGTGTCAGATTATAAGTTACAACTTGAGCACTTAGGTTATAAGTAACAAACTAACAGGAATCCCCCTGAATTCTCGAAATACTCATTTTGTAGGTGAAGCTTTTGGACTTTAAATTTCAAGAAAATACATTGTATCCTTTGTATATAATGAAAATTTGAATCCCTGATCTAAATCCAAAACTAATTTAATTTTAAATGAGTCATAAAGTCCTGATCAGTGTCAGTATATGTTCCATTCATGCTAATTAAGTGCCACATGACTGTTCAATTTCTTGACATTTGCCTCTATTTCTTTCCGTTAGGCAAAGATAGACTCCTCTTCTATAACCACCACTGAGAAGACTTTCATAACAATTTAATATTGTATGGCTTTCTTCTCAATTTTTTATTTATTTACTTATCTCATCTTTGGATCTTTTGGAATTTGTTGCATAATATTACTAAAACACTTTAAATGTGATACTTCCTATATAATTAATAAATATTTTAGATTATGTTTACTGAGTTTTATGAGAAAAAGACCAGACATAATTTGAATTCCTAACTGTAGTGCTGCACGTGTGTGCACACACACACCCTTTCTGTGCAGAGGAGAAATTTTGTTCCTGCTGCTGTATCTACTTTAACAAGCTTCACAATGAACATGATTTTGAAATGTTACTAACTTGCAATGGAAACTAAAATAAGCACATGCATGATAATCATCAACATAATCATTCATCAAGAGCAGTTCTAAAAATGAAAATAGCTGTGAAACATTGCCTAGACTTAGAATTTTTCTGTTTAACTTTGAGATTTCTTTCAATTAAAGATATGTCTTATTGACTGAGATGTTTTGATTGATTTTTTTTGTGGATGTAAAAAAGGAGATTTTTTTAGAATACAATGAATATCTTCAGCATGATTTTAACGGTATTAAAATAAATAGCATGCAGACCCCAAACAGATCACTCTGTGGCCTTTTGATAGCTACTTTTTGAAAGTTTCATTGTAAACCACAGGTAGGACTGATCGTTATTTTACATGTTTCACTTTAACAGAGGAACACTGATTTTCAGTGGGATATCTGATTCCAATTGCTGGATGTAAGAGAAGAAATTGGGTGCTATTTTCTATCTCTCTGTGTGTTTTGAACTGATTGAAATTGGACCTATGATTTCCAAAATGGAAATACTGCTATCCTTGGACCCCACTCTACACTTGGCAGAAGCCTATTTTCCTGCAAGTCAAAGGGCAGTTGCAGAACTATTGTGGGCTGCTCAGAGGGAACCTCATTTGCCTGCTTTTAACAAAGCTTTCGTAAAGGGTATTCCCCAGGCCCAGCAGCAGCGCATCTGAAAGGGAAATGCAGGTAGCAGAAGGCAAGCCTGTACACAGGGCATGTTAGGTGCGCTCAAATCTTTGCCTACAAGTGTCAGAAAAAAGCATGAAAAAAATCAGCATGTTTAAAAGACACTAGAAAAGAATCTGAATATTTGAATTCAAAGCAGTCTTTCAAATTTTGATTTTGAAACTAGTTATTTAAATAAATATTGTCTGCAGTGGCCCTTTAAAAAGAACCCCAGAATCTTAGTTTTAAAATCTTACATCAATAAAACTGAAAGATTTATTAAAACTGAATGTGCTTTGCATCATTTATATTGTCTATTGTTTGTGTATCAATCTCAAGAGCAAAATAATAAATCTGTTTAATATCAGTTTTATTTTAAGGCTCTTAATTGTTTAGTGTAGTAATACTTGTATTATTCTTAAATAAATCTCAGGCTTATGTTTGCCTATTTTTACATTAATGGATATGAACCAAAATATCTCCACTTCTCTAAAGCCTAACTTTATTTATTTATTTATTTATTTTTATGCAAAATCTGGGCCAAAATGATTAGAGACTGTTCTTTTAACTGGTGTTAACATTTTCAGGACATATGTAATATTCTATTTTATTCAGAAAGTTCTGCTAAAATAACAATAACAAGGGCTGAGACTGCTGCTACTAATGCATTAGATACGCTGGTGAAACTGAGCTGCCTAAGAGTCCCTCATCTGAAATGCCTGTTGTTATGAGCATTGCTATTCATAATGGGCAGTTCAGATTCTCATTTATTTGATAGTTTTGTTTTGTTTTGTTTTTTAATAGTCTCTTAAGGGATATGTGAGCCCCTTGATTTGGGAAACAAAACCAAGACGAAAAAAAAAAACCCAACCCAGCCCCCAGCACTTCATGGAAATTGTGTTGTCAGTAGCCATTCTCTAAGTGATCAGGTCTTTTTTTACAATAACTTCAGATAGGACTACAGTTCTGACTCTACTCTCCAAAGTGAATTTTCCCACATATTTCAATTAGAGGTTTAATATTATATCTGGCATATAACATACTGTGCACATTTGATAAAGTGGCATAGAACGAACGTATCTCGTGCCCAGTGATATCCATATTTCTTTATTTGAGGTCACAACAATAGTTTTATTGTGTAATGCAGCTCTCTTCAGAAGTGGAAGGAAGGCTGCACACAGGCTTCCAGAGAGGTCCAGAAATATGATGGTGACACTAGACTGGTTCATGTAAACAGGAAATAGAACCAGGATGTAAACTGGACTGATTCCATATTCAGTAATACTCAGCTAAAAATAAACAGGTTGAATAGAGGTAAGAAAGCCAGTTCTCTCTGTAAGCTCAATTTCAGGTTTAAACTTTTTAAGAGCTGACAGAGAGAAAAATTCAAATTAAAGAAGTCTGAGTGTTTGTTTATCAATATTCCTCTAACAAGATTTCAGTCAGGTCCAGTGGGACTACTAGCATATTAAAGAGAATGGAAGTCTCTCTTCCCGGAGAAAACTAAGAGGACCTTGAAATGAAGGCTGAGAAAAGACATTACCACTCTAAAAATGTATCAGGAGGTTAAAAAAATGAGAAAGAAATTTTACTTAAGCTAAAAGACAACTTTGTCACAAGAATAAATAAATATATTCACCGTGAAATATGGTGAGAAGAATAAGGAGTTCTAAAACAACCTCCGTAGGAGTGACAAGGTGTAGTTGTTTTTTTCTGTAAGGAATCACATAATGCTATTACCTGCAAGACTGCTGGGTGAACTTTTAGCACTTCAGCCAGGAGACCCCCACAGTCGTATATTCCTTATGAAGTTTCTGATCTTTGACTATGCTTATATCAAAAGGAAAGTCTTTCAGGAAAGGAACAGTTCTTTAGACTTTAATTAGGTGACATGAGAAATACACATTAGAGAGAAACTGTTAATGAAGTTTCCCTTCTGCAGAAATCTATTTGCAATGCTGTTCCAAACATTGCACTTCAATGCATAAAATGTTCCTAATGAAAATGTAGAAAAAATGTTGTCAATTCATTTAGCTTTTGTTACTGTGCAGTCTCCATCAGATATGCCAGATGCCACACTAAAGACTGGAAGCATGGTGAACTATTAGTGACAAACAAAAAAAGGCATAATAGCCTCAGGTAGAGCTGAAATCAGTGAGACTGAAGTTAGGCACAACTGTCCCTCAAATTCTGGAATAGATGAACATAGGATAAGAGCATCCAAGCTCCTCCCACCATGTGCAAACATAATACATAATGCTATTAATAACACTGCCAAGTGTCATCTCAAAATAAATCATAATGTTCACCTCCACTGGTGCCACTGGAAGACTGTTTCAAAACCTCACTGCTATAATGTTAGGCGCCTTTCCTTATTTCCAACCTCTGTTTTTCAGGGATATTTTTTTCCTGTGCCAAGTATCTCTTCCTCCCATTCATCTTAGTCTTTGTTTTACTATATTAGAAAAGCTACAGTTTTACTCTACTCTTACACTATGAGTTCCTAATCATTCCTAACAGACCTTCTCTACATCCGGAGAATTGAATTAATTCTTTAAGTTGAACCAATCTTTCTTGAATAATGATGATAAGAACTGTGCAAAGTTCCAGATCATATTTTATTGAAAAACAGCACTGAGGTCTGGGTCTGCTTGCCAGGGATGAAGGGTAAAAGACACAATGAGTAGGTGCAGTTTCTAGGGAAAAGAAGAAAACAGAGGAGGAAGCTTTTGGTTAAAGACTGATTGCTTAAGAGTAAGCAAGGCACCTATATGACCTGTTCTTGACACTTGGGAACAGCAGGAAGGAAGCACCACAGGAGGAAAGGGAACTACTTTACTGGGCAGCTGTCACCATTCCTACCAGACATCATTTATTGCAATAGAAATGATAGTGCAGATATTAATACACTATCGATATTCAGTGCATATTCCATTAACAGCTAATCAAGACAGTGGCATTGCCGGGATGTAGGACATTGATATAGGACCTAGCAACCAAGTCCACTGACTCAGCATTCAAGCAAAGCTAGTTCGTCAGAAAATGGTCCATGTGATTCAGTAGCATTCTGGTGGAATTCAGTGGATTTCTTGGCACCTTAGGTCCACTGGGAATGCTAGATATGTATATAAATAAGTTGTACTTCATTTTTTCCTTGAGAACTTTCTTAAAACCCTGGAGTCTGTGTAATGAAGAATGCAAGTGACGGACTGGCCACAAGCTGAAAGTCTCAGTTCAGGAGCCATGGTTGTGAAGCTGCCTTGAGAGACTGGTTGTGGGCCTGGCTTCCTCAAGACTCACAGAGGACTTCCCAGTGCCATGGGCAGAGCATAGATGGTTGCCATGAGGAAGAGAAGTTGCAAACTAATAGAGACGGTGCACGTTCTTTGTCAGATACGAGCCTAAATGACTCAGGATTTTTACACCACCTAGAAGATGGCAAGGCAATTACAAGACGTAAACGTAGAGTGTGTGTCAAAAGCCCACACTTAAAGTTTTAGCTTCTCTAAATGGACTATTATGATGGAATATTTTTAATAAAGTGATTTCTGACTGCTCACACCTGTATTCACTCTTGCTGTATTAACTTTGATGGAACAAAAGAATCTGGAGCGTCAAAAATATTTGCATGACTTATGCAATGTTCAACAGTTAGTTAAATTTTGTTCTGTACTCTGAGTACAGAGACTTTGAGCTACTTAGTTTCATAGCAAACTAAAAGGGATACTAAAATGTATAAATTTATCAACTAAAACAGAAAGAGGAAGAAAAAAATGATTCAGTCGTGATAAAAGGAAATTTACACAAAGCATGAGGGCAGCTGCTAAATTTCAGCATCACTCATTGAAGAAAAATAACCTGGGGCTCTTTTAAAATAATTTCTTCTCTTCCTTTTATTTAGTTCTTATATATGAAAATGTAGGAATTGCACAAATAAATCAGTCATAAAGCTCTGCTTTGCACATGCATTTTTTTTGTCTATCATTTTTGAATATGCAATCTTGAAAGTGTTGTATATACACGTTCTTGTTAAATAATTCAACTTTAAAACAATTCATTGCCTTTCCTTACTGGAAGTTGTACCAGTTTATATGGTCTGCTAGTAGGGAATATATTTTTATTCCCATTTAGCACAAAAGAAAATCTACTTGATTTGAGTCAGAAACCATTGTGCTTGGTTATGTTTTCTAAGTGCAACAAATTCTCTGTATTTGGTGGAATAAATGCTCTATCTGCTGCATTGCCAGATGCATAGTCAATGGGGAGTTTTCTGCCAACGTGTTTTTTTACTGTTGTTTTCACATCAATATTAACCATCTCAATCAAAATGCAAAATTCATACTAACTGCCATCTGGATGGCTATATTGTCCTGGGACTTTGTGTTTACAAATTGAGAATGGATTTCTGTCCTCTATTAATATAATCTCACATACTAAATGAGCAAGATATAAATTATGATAGAGTACCAGAGCGTATATTAAGCTCTTTCAAAGCACTGTGTGGAAGAATATAACTGGATGGAAATTATTAATATTCAGAAAGAGAAAGACAGTGTAGGCATGTGGGCAGAGCACCAAAGTAAGTCATGCCTTTCATCACAGAAAGCATCTTGTCATGTGTCAAAGAAACAACAAAGCCAATTTGAAAACATTGCAGTGTGCATGACGGAGAACAAACTCAAGTACTCGTACTTGATGATAGCAATATTTGCAAATGATGTGTAAAAAATAAGAGGCAAATATATTTCATCAATGTTTTCCAATGCTACAGCATGTGCCCTGTGATAGACACACTGTTTGGACAGTTGATATTTGTACAAATGATTATAACGGCAGTACTTTGGAGGGATATATCCACTAAGTAGCCAGAAAGTCTTTCAGAATAAGATAAAATCCCTCTGAATAAGACAATTGAAAAATAGGTCAAATCTCTTATCTATACAAACAGGCTGTATTATTCAAAATACCTGCAGAATCCACTAGAATCTCTATGGAGTATATTATTTTTCTCCCAAACGAACACAAATCCAAGAGCCCACAACATAATAGACTATTTTTTTTCCCCAGAATCTATCTAGTAGAAGCAATGAATAGGCAATATCATAGCTGAATGCTTTGAATACTAAATTAAAAAAATTTGAAAAACCTGACTACTTTCAGGTACACCCAGAGCTTCTGAAACAGAATGCTAAAGCAGCTAGGTGTGTTGCCTCCTGGGTTTAGCCTGCTTTTAATCTTGTCCTTCCCTTCAGTTATACAAATCCAGTGAAGTCAACAAATAAAGCTAGTGGAACAAAATATATAGTTTTCTAATAAGCTCAGCCAAATTCAAAGATCCTGAAAAGCCTGAACTATGGTTAAGCTCAAGCCTAGCTGCTGCCTGAGCTCTTTCGTAGCTTTGGCTCACTCTAAATGAAACATGAATGGTCTTCTTTTAGCCTGCTCACACAGGAGACCATACACTCAGCAGGAGTTTCTGAACAAGATTCTCAAGCCTGCTACTCCCAGCAGCACTGCTCGGCCCCTGCCGTGGTCAGGCAGCAGCATCTTGGAGCTGCACGCACGTTGAAGGTGCCGAGCACCAGCTGCCTAACCATGCATGAATTTAATGCATACAACAGAGAAAAGGTTCAGAGAAGCCATTGCTAAACTTAACGCTTATTATCCTGACGCCAGTTTTTAAGCAGGACTGCGGGGCAGATCTCTGAAATTCCAGACTAACAACCATGATTATCTCTACTGGTTAAATAGGAAGAAACTGTAATAAAGAGTAGAATTATCAGCTATCAGGAGAAATATAGTATAATGGACAAGAGCCAGCAGGGCTTCTGTAAAGGGAAGTCATGCTTCACAAGTCTACTGAAGTTCTCCAACAGAATCAATAAAACATGTTGGCAACACAGACCTGTTTGATACCATCTGCCTGGATTTCCAAAAGGTATTCAATGAGTTGCATCGCTAAAGGCTCCTGAGGAAGCTAATCAGACATGAAGAAATGTTCAGAAGATAAGAAAAAGGGACAGGAACAAATAGCTGTTTTTCACAGTAGAGAAAGATTACAAACAGAGGCCCACATTTATCTAGGCTGAAGTCTGTGTTGCTCAACACAGATCACAAGTGATAAGAAAAAAGTGTGGAATAGGAGCGAAAATGTTTGCTGGTGTCACTGAATTAGTCAGAGTGATAAAAGCTATAGTGCATTGCAAAGACTCACAGAAGAACCACTTACCATATAGTAAGGAGGCAACAAAAAATCACTGTAGATAAATGCAAAGTGAACACAAAAACAATGCTAGATATCAATAGAAAGGGAATCCAGAACAAAAGAGAAAATGCCTTTTTGCTGTTGAATAAATGCTTGAGGCATCCACATCTTCAACAGCATTTATAGTTCTTCGCTCATCTGAGGAAAGATATAGTTGTACTGTAAAGGACAGAGATAAGCGCAGCAAGGATGGTTGAAGATAGAGAATGATGACAACATGAAGAACAATTAAGTAGATGAAGGCTTTGAGTTGGGAAAAGAACTAAGACTTATGTTAGAGAGCAATAAAATTAGGGGTGTGCTGGAAAATGTGAATAGGAAATAACTGTGTCTTCCAAACATTGTCTTCCAACACCTCTGTTTTAGAGGACATCTAATGAAACCAGAACGTGCCAGTCTCCAAACAAATACAAGATTTGTCTTCACTCATCACATAATGAACCTAGAATTCCTTGTGACAGGACATTGCAGATGCTAAATATGTACCTGGATTCAAAAAGGAATTTGATAAACTCATGGAAGAAAAGGACACCAAGAGCTATTTGCCATCAAAACATAGCCTCTGGTTTAGGAAGCCCTAGACTGACTGATCACTAGATGCCGAGAAAATATCTTGGGAAGGCTTTCTGGAGGCTACTTATAACCTTCCCTGGTCACTCAGTGGTGGCCACTGTTGGAGAAAAGGTGCAGGGCTAGACAAACCTCTGATCTTACCTGTACTGTTATATAGGTTCGAATTATGGCTATGCCCTATCACTGTAGTGTTTCTCAGTTGTCCACAGTAAAAGTGCTCTGTGTTAGACCTTCAGAAGGAGCCTGGAATTTATGGTCAGTGCCATCCCTTTTGTTCCTGTATCCTGTAACCATGTTCCACATGCACAGCAACACTTTCTGGAAAAAAATAATCAAACCTACTGGAGTCATAATATCCAATGTGCTGTGAAAGTCCAGGATTTCCAAATCTATGATGTCAAGCCTACACTCACAACTCATGCTCATAGCCACTGGAAAGCCATCAAATTCAACAGGAAGGGGCTGTTGCATACCTCAAAATCTTAGATAAATACATAATTCTTCTATATCATGCTAGACCATTTCTAAGTGGGAAAGAAGATACATTCAGGAGAAAACAGACAGATGGTAGTCCTACTTGGAATATTCTTTTTGTCTGGAATGAATGTGGCATCTCTGACTTGAAAGACAGGTTTTATAGCATTTGGTAGTTTTATTTTCATTGTTTGCAAATGAGTTGTTTCTTCTCTCTGCTCAGCAATAGGCTCCAAAGGTTTGTGAGTTAGTTGCTCTTCTTTTCCCGTGCCATTTTGTCGTCACAAGTTGCACTTTCATAATGAGATGTGGCTTAGTTAACGAGAACACCTTCAAATGTCTGCATTTTTGCCAGACTGATCTTTCTTGTCTGTAGTATACATGTGAACAAGGCCCTTGATTGTAGAGGTGTGGCTCTGTAATGAGGTAATCCAAGGTAGGGTCTTAATCATCTTCATTTGCCTTAGTGTTTGCTTTGCTATTTCAACATTGCTTCCAAAGTCCAGTGACCTCTGAATAATACAGGCTGTAAGTATGACTAGAAAGCCCATACCTTTCAAATATTTGAAATTCTTGAGACATTTAATGTGTTCTGCCATCTGAAATAAATTTATCATAGATGTCATTGCTGTCTTGTTGTGATTCATTTCCTTGCTGACTAACAAGTTACTTAGCTGAGTTCCTTTAATAATAAGCACAATAGTCAACTATCAGCAGGTCCTGGTCACCTCTGTGTTCAGGTAACTCCATTGCCAAATGCTCTGCTAGCTGCCTTACAAATCAGCACGGGCTTATGGTAATTCTAAGTATTCTTAATATTCTCTGCACAGTGGAAAAAAAAAACATTTTGGGAGGTTTCTGCCTTGCATTGTATTTTTTCACTTTCCTGTGTTTTGATTGGCACAATGCCACATGAGATCTGTGGGATTTTTACAGAGTCTGTGCATTTTGCTTAGAGCAGCTATTTTTGTTTCTTTTAGGACAAGTGAATTCTGCTGTTTATTTCTATTGTCTCTAAGAATTGATGTAGTCTGCCCATTTTCTACCAGACATTGAGAATTTTTTTGTTTCTTTAAAAAACATTGCATTGTTTGTATTTGTTTCTATCAAGTCAATTTTAGATTATAGTAGGTGTATTTTGCTCTTGTTCCTCCTTGTTTTCACTCTTTTATATCTCCTCGTACTCTGAAATAGAGAAAGTGAGGCCTGCTCATCAAAATTCCCTTCCAGACTTATATTACGAGTTACGAGAATCTCTTTTAGGATTTCACATTGAAAACCTGGCAGCAGAGAAACTAGATTGTCCTCCAGAATATTTTCTAGGTGTTTGTTACATGTTTCACTTATGCAGAGCTTCTCCAGACTGCCAGTCCCTAGCCTGAGATTCCCTATCATTGCTTCTCCCTTCTTCAAAGTTCTGGTACAGGCTTTATGATTCCCATGAATCTCACAACAAAGCATGGAAAGTTACTGAATGACCATGGATAAACTTTCTGACATCTAGTGACGATGGAAAATCTTTTCCTGTGTGAGCAGAACTCTGCTACATCAGCATCAGTGTCCTCAGCTTGCTCCATTCTCGCCACAAGGCTGCTCCAAGCGCTGCTCATGAAGCTCCTTATGAACCTGTAGTGTTTTCTCTTGTTTTGTACAAATCCTGGAATTATTAGGCTTTCCAGCATACACCCTGCCTTTAGCAGTTAGCTCAGTACATGCAGTCAATTGTCCAGAAACCAGAGCCTCCCCTGATCTCAGGGGCTTGGCTTCTCCAGAAAGAAGCATTGTACCTGGGTGTACACATTTGTTACAGATTCCCCCCATTTCAGCTTTGAAAGGCTTAAGCAAATGTAATTCACCAGTAATGAATGGCCCAATTCATATTTTACAAGGAGTCATATTTTAAGCCTAAAAATGCCCCAGACGACAATACACGGTGATTTCTGGCACCCTCAGCAGCAAGCTCCCGGGCAGCCGGCAGCCTGCTACGGCGGCGTGGGAGCAGGCGTCTGTGGCCTTTTACAGCAGTCAGTATTTCTGCGAGAGGGGACGAGCAGCCCTGCTCAGGCTTCTTGTGCCTTCTGGAGAGGAAGGGAGGCAGGCAGGGCGGGCGCCCACCCGGGCTCGCCGCCAAGGCAAGGGAGCGGGGAGCCGCCGAGAGCGCCGCGGGAGGCCAGCCAGCGCCAGTTCCGGCACTCGGTCATTTACAGTATTCCAGCAGCTGCTGAGCTGTGAGTCTGTTGTTTGCGGTACGGCCACGAGAAAACGAAGACTGAACAGCCTTAAGGACACTAACGTTTGGGGGTTCTGGCATGCACTTTTATTCCATCACCAGCAACAACTTGCAAAGGCAGAAACAAAATCAACTTTGTAAAAATCATTCTCCACCTTTGCAAAATATGCATGTGAAGCTTTAACATTTTAAAACACTTTCAGCTTCTGCATGAGAAAGCGTGAAACTGCTGTTTAAAAAGCATGGGCTCCTGAACTTAAGGTAATTACTTTGGAATATCGTTATTAGTTTATAATTTAGGGAGGTGCCTTATGGCTTGCGAATGCTGAGTGTTTTATCCTTTCACTCTTTGCGTTGTCGTTTTGCGGCGGGTGCTCACACGCATCTCCAGTGCAAATCTCATTTTCACCTCCCAGTGGCCTCAATTCTTTTTTCCTAGAAACTACCTTTCAGAAAGATTAATATATTTTCAGTATTTTCAGATAATACATTTTCAGTTATTTTTTTTGTCACCTTAGGAGTTTATCATTCCCAGTGGATTATGATAGGTGGCTACTGAATGTAGATTTCTACTCATCAGGAGCTGATCTACCCTCCGTACACGGCTGCTACGAATGAATAAGAAAGAGCCATGACCTCAGCTTTAAAAAGTCCATACTTCTCACTTTATACATTTTTAAACAACTGTTTGTGATCTAGGTGGAGAGAATTCTTTCAGGTTAATTTTGCTACAGTTCAATAGAAAAGGAGTTTTTCTAACAAAGTGAGTGAAAATAGGATCAAATTCTAAGGATTTATTAGGAATTCAGTTTTAGAAATATTAGGAATATCTAGTTTTACACCTTTTACTCTTTGTACTGGTACTCGGTGCACTCAGAGATCAAAGAGTGAATTTTAGCAACACATATTAAATTTAATTATAAAAACCATGTTTCTTTTTAAAATTTTAATGAAGAAAATACTACTTTTTTTGTAGGAACTGCCACAGTGGGTCAGATCTGAATTCATCTGGGTCCACAGACCCCTATAGCCTGTCTCTAAAAGTGGCCAATAGTGATGCTGAGGGAAAGGGTAAAAGAGATGACACCTCTTTGGTGGACATCTGTGGTCCTCCACAGGGAGGTGGAGATCCTGAGCTGTCCAGCGACCACTTTGTACGATTATATGTTAAGTTACATGTTAAGTGAAAAAGTACATGCATTTGTTCATTTTAAACCTATTGCCTGATAGGACTTCATTTGAGTCCTCCTAATTCCTTGTATCATGGAAAATGATGAAATTCCCGTGCCATTCATGGGTTAGAGATCTCTCACAAATTCTTCCTTAAATTCTCTTTCATAAGCTGATGGATGAGTCCTAATCTATTTTGTCTTTCTTCCTTTGGAAGCTATTCTAGCCGCTCAATTATTTGCAGTTTTCTGCTGTCTTGACTTCCTAAACTAATTCTGCACTATTTTCAAACTTTAGCATCTGGATCTTCTCTGTCTTTCCAAGAATATTTATGAATACGTCTCAATACAGATACGTTCAGGAGAATGCCAAGAACTCTGAACAGAACTCTCTCTTTTATTCTGATGCATCCATTTCTTTCAAAGACTTTGGTGAGAGACTGCAGCTTTTAAAAATATTTTTGAAAACATAAGTGTACCATAAATACTAGATGACCCTTGCCAATTTGACCTCCAAACATCTTTAATAAATTTGTGAGATATCACTTCACCTACAAAAGTTGTGTTGATTCTTCTCCAATATCTCTTAGTCTTAGTCTTAGCCAGTGTTTGCTTATCTATTATTCTGTATAACTTCTACCAATCTACTCATACGGACTTTCTGTGTTTTAAAACAGCACCTGGAAAGCTTCATTTCCTAAGTCTCTATCAATTACAAAAGTAATCAAGGAGACTATTAATATATGATTATCATTCAGGTGTAACTGTTATTCAAACATCTTTTCTTTTTTTGTATTGTATGCACAGTAAGTCAAGAGAACTTTAATACAAAAAAATATAATACGATGCATTTTCAGAGCTCCAAAGAAAAGTTTAGCTGTGGAGATGGGCTTGAATGTCCTTTGAAACTAATTCAAGACCCACTTGAGTCTCTTTTCAATTCCAAAGAGATCTAATGCATTTTGATTATTTCGTGCCTATATTTGATCCAAAGAGATGTTTGCAATTAAGACTCTGCTGCAAAAGATGTGTACTGCTTGTTATAATGCTTCCTATGAGGGGGACTGATCCTGTTCTGTTAATATCAGTAGCAGATTTCCTACTGAATGCAATGGGCACTGAATAAAGCTGTGTCACCTCATTGCTACCTTGTTTTGAAAAACAAAGCCCATTTCAATCAGTATGACTTTTTTCCATGAACTCTATGCCATATGCTGGAAGAGTAAAATTCCAAAATCTTTTCTCCGGAAACATTTCCTTGAAATGAACAACTTAAAGACTGGATTGGACTACAGAAGACCAACTCTTCACTAGATAGCAAATTTCTAACTTAAACCATTACAAATGCTGCTTAAAAGTAAGGGGGAAAAATGTATTTTATCAGAGTTGTAATAGATTTCACTTGCAGAAAAATGTAAACGAGCAGTGACAAAAATGTCAAGGATGGCATTTTATCTACCCTTCCTCCTTTTCTTATGTATTTTTGCACATTCCACATAACTCCTTATCAGTCCATTTTTTTCTAAAAATTGATTTTACATGTCTATTTTCCCAATGCTTTGACTCAGAACTTTCATGTATGCACTGTAATTTGCACATTAAAAGCCAATTTGCAATGCAAAATTTCAAACTAAGTTTCACATGCAATTCAACTTGCAAAAACAGCAGTGCATAAATTAAAAGGACTACATTTGAAAATGTAATCTTATGCAGGCAATAGATTGCTATTGCATATACAAACAAATATCATAAAATATTGAAACCTGTCTTACAAGCCACAGCAAAAGACACATTAACACTCTAAGCAGTAGTTTGTTTGCATAAGTATCAGCACTGAGAAGTTATACTGGGAAACTGAGTACCTAGTTTTTCCATTACAAGATGTGGAGCTATTTTCATTTTTCCTTTGTTTCTTTTCTTATGACCCAGATGGAAACATGTACTTACTTTGAATTTTCTGGAAAAATCCCACTGCATTTTAAATAGAATACTTTGATTTGTATCAAACTTAAAACTAATGAATAAAACTGTGTTGCCTGGGCAATAACCCTTCAGGAAAGGTAATGTCACCAGCTCACAGCTGGCAATAGTATGTTGCATCTCAGCCAGGATCTTTGGAACTGTAGAAACACTAAGGAAACACCGAGTTTTCAATTCTGCACTTTACACCCGCGCTATCCACACCTCAATTAATGCCAGAGCATGATTTGTAGGAAGACCAAGAATCTGACAATCCATCTGGCATTTAAACAGTTCAGTATTGATACAGAAGTCTTAAAAAGGTGTCATCATTGTCATGAGACCTAAAGACACACAAGAATATTCACACTTTGGAGATACCCGGTCTTTTTGCAAGCTGAATAAGATAGCCTGCATCTGTTTTACTGTTGAGATTAAATGGTTTACAGTGGGGATTTTCCATCAGTACAGAGTTAAAAAAAACAAACAAACAAAAAAAAACCTAATTTTTAATGAACTCTGAATTCTGGACAGTCTGAATTTGTTAGGTGAGCCCCATAAATGCCCCTTTAAAGGCTGCATGTCTGATAGTCCTGAGTCAAAGCCAGCATGTAAAAGGACCTGCTGAAATGCGCTTGGTAGTTCTTGGAGTTAGTCCTACTTCTGCTGAGCTGTTTGCTAGCTTTGACTATCCTGGATGCCTGCACTAAGTTCAGACTACAGAGCCGGGATGAAGAGCAACATGAGTCAAACCACTGCTGAGCTCCACAGTTCGTAATTTCCTATGAGAGGAAATCTTGGTCTCAGTGAGGGAAACACTTTTTGCCAGTTCTTGATCCAATAAAGGACTCCTAACAACTAAAAGCCAGACTATGCAGAGACTTATCTATAAAAAAAAAATCAATATTTACCACTTACACAACATTCCATGTTTCTGAAATACTGTAAACATTTTAAATTGATTAATCCTGTCATACACATTGAGGTCAAACCGGTCTTTATGGGCAGCAGGATTAACTCAGCAGAATTAAGTTCCTCTGGTTTTTCCTAGTAATGTAATTTGGCTTTTAGTGCTTACAGATATTTAAAAGGGCTTAAGAAATTCAGACACATTCTGCCCTGATCTACAAAGCCCCTCGTATGCTCTTACAGATTTCTACAGTCTTAAGCAATGCCAGCTTGGCTGCTCTGCCTCATTTTGAGGTGAATCCTGCGGAAAGGGCTACCGTGTGTGTGAGTACCAATATTTAAATCTGAGTCAAATTCACTGAACACAGATATTTACTAGGCTTGCCCACACAAGTGTACATGTTTCGAGCAGGGCAAGATGTTACAGAATTTATTGCTATACCAGTGCACCTGTAGATATAGGCACACATCCGGGCAGTGAAAGGGAACGTTTTTGTAATTCTAAAGCAACCTTTATAGACTGCCACAGAGCAAGGACATTGAGCCTACAGACTGCTAACTAGGTCTGATACAGCAAATCCTCTGCAAGGATTGCATTTTATCATATAAAAATATATTTATTTTATTTTATTACGAAACAACCTCTCCTTAAATGAAGAGCAGTTGATTGATTATTTATGGCCATGAAAGTAAAACCAGTGAATAACTGGCTCAATTTCTAGCAAGGGAGGTTTAGCACAGGCATTAGGAAAATGCTTTCCAACTTAAAGGATCATTAAACACTGGCATAGGTAAGCTGGGAAGGCTGTAGACAAGGAAGGGTTTAAGAACCCGGAGGTTTTAAGAACAGACACATTTTTAATGAAGATGGCCTAGGCCTCAGTGCAGGGGGATGGTCCATTTGACCTCCTGAAGTCCCATTTAGCTTCTCAGTAATAGGATGCCATAAGGGATTTGATCGCAAGAGTACTAGGCTGGTGCAGTATAAACCATCGTGAAAGCGAATGACTAGCTTAAAACAATTGAACAGTTGAATAAATTCAAGAGAAAGGAAATGCACTTATAGTTTTCTTACTACTTTTTATCTTCAAATTGTGTATTACATTAGGTCAGCCAAGAAAGCAAATCCCATGTTCTGATGCAATCCAGTCATGTCTGTGTTGCCCACATCACTGTTTCTTTTTCCCTATCTTTATTACAGATCTGAGAAATAGAGGCTTAAAATTGCAGTTGTTAGAACAAGAGGTCATTTGAGTCATTGCAATTTTCAGAAATGTGGCTTATACCCTCAGAATTTTCTCTGGGAACATTTTGTTGTAATTTAAACACATTTCATATTACCCTGTCTTTGCAAGGCCTTAGGAGAGTTGACAAAGTGGGATAGAATGGCTGAAGGGCTTTTTGCTTGTTATTTTTAAACCGTATAAACATTAGATCAACACATTTCTGTTTTGTCCACTCTTATGGCTGACTGCCTGCGGTTCTGGTAAAGAAACTAGTTAAAATGAACAGAACATGAAAAGTGCTGCCCGCCGTACTGCAGCCGCTCTGTCTGCATCATCCCTTTAGAGAGGGTAAATCCTCTCGGCTAGCCAGCACCCAGCCTCTGAACCCGGTCCTTCGCAGGTGTTACTCCTCTGATGCGTAAAAACTTGTCTTTTGCTTTCTTCAGTTTTTGCAAATTAGTAACTTACTTTTTCACATGGATTTTTGGTGGTACAAATTACACTTGCCTGTAAAAATACGGCCTCTGAGCTGAATACAATCTTTGCCATCTAGTACTGTAAAATTAGAAATTCAAATTAAAATACTGTGTTTGAAAAGTCTGCAAAGTTTGTTTCAGTCATTCTAACCCATTAAAAGAAAGCAAAAAGTCAGCAAGTCAGCTCAGCTAATGTTCCTCTTAAATCTCCTGATTTTATTCCCATCCATAAAATTACCTTTCTAGCTAGTCTCTGGATAGCTAATAGCTGATTTTCAAATGTGCATATATAGTCTTCCCATAAATATAATCTGAAATATGTAAATGTAATGCAAATGTTACAAACATTGCATTACGTTCTGGTCCATGCCAAAACCAAAATATGTTCTTATTTCTCACCAGTAAATCCTCAGTGCAGGGCAAAGGCACAAAGACTGCCCATTAGGAGAAAAGACTCCGGCTGAGCTCTGAGCAGAGGCTTTACTGCATCAGCCAGAGTGGAGCAGCAATAAAAAATACCAGCATAAAATAGCAGTAGAAAGCAAGCTACATTTATTATCTAAATAGCAGACATAATAACTGCATAGTATTTGTGGTTTCCAAATGCTTCAGAGGATTGCAGGGTATTTAGTGGAAATCTTTCAAAATTGCCAACCGAATTGATGGACATCTTGTTTATACATGTTACATTACCGAAATTGGACATTACTATATTTAAGTAAGGTTTTGTTGAAGTTTTTCACGTCTTACCAGTTTTAGAGGAAACCAAACACTGGCTCATTGAAACTGAAACATTTTTTACTCAGCCTCTCCTGGAAACAAGCCCTAAGTGACTTTAATTCTGGAAACATTTCAATTAAAAAAGAAAATTTGAAGATACTACAGTAATCATGTAAATTTATTTTTATGTTGCACTAATTTTTCCCAGCTTTTATATTTATTAGTTGTATTTCCAAGATTTTAATATCTACCTGCCTCTAATTCCTTCTGCACTTATCCTGTAGTCTGGAAGGGCTGGGAGAGGTGGAAGCCTAACCAAAGATCTGGTTACATCGCTTAAAAGGTACGCTATAAAATATAACTCTACTAGCTTTAGCTATATGCTTGTGGGATAACAACAGTTTAAATATGAATCTAGCATCTGGGACAGTCTGAGACCAATAAGCCAATTAAGTTACTAAGACATTGCCCTTACTTTGGGGGAAATAAAAATAGAAGATGTACCATCATGTGTTACTTATGGACCCTAATGTATCTACTTGTTAATTACATTGCAAATATATCCCATTTTAAGGAAAAATGGTACACACTTTATATGTGCACATTGATGCTAACATTTGCATCCTTATCTTGCAGGGCCAACAGTAATTCCTATGATTTTCTGCTTCAGCAATGTTAATATTTCCATCTAGTTCAATCCCAACAACTCTTTAAGAATAAGATAACCCCTTTACCCCACATTTATGAAGATAATTCAAGCTTTACAGAATACTAAATGTCCAATTTAGTACAGTAGCAGGCCCAGCTCTTTGGTGCATTCAGCTTGCCCTTTCAGTTCATCATTACTACACTTGCCTTCATGACTTTGTATTACAGGATTGATATTTAAAAAGCACCTGTGAGGGAACAAATCTTTCCCTTTTTCCTCCATTGACTAAACCCTTTCACAGTTTTAGTTTCTTAGATAATTCTCAAAGACTTGGTTGTTTTTATCTATCTCTAGCTATGTTTTGAAAATTTCCTTTATAGCCTCCACTGGAGAAGGTAGACTTCCAGCTTTGCAGTGATCCTCTTAAATCAGAGGGGTGACTCTCATTCCACTCTCCAAAGTAGTAATGTATTATTCCAAAACACATGCATCCAGGCCTTAAAAGTGAATTAATTAGTGGCATTTCATGTTAAAGGGTTGATCTACTCTATCAAAACTGGCATTCCAGGAACAACACTGTGTTTCAGAAAGCTTTCCCTGCCTGTGCCACCATTACTGAAACAGTCGTCAGAGTGCAGTCCGTACACTGCAGGACTGAAAAAGCTGATAGGCACAAGTAGAACCACTTTTATAGTGTTTCCAGTCCACTGAAACATAGGTACTCATACTGGTTGTCTAAAGTGAGAAGTATGGTGCCTGCTCAAAGAGCCTATTAAGGTGTGCTGGAGAAGTTGCAGCATTGTGCATCTGACTTGTGCATCTAAAATGGAAACATTGAAAGGATCTTTGCAAATACATCTCTCTTCTCTCTATGGCTTGTGAGACAAGATGTCACGGGGATCCCATGGGTTTTATGGGTTTGAAATGCACTGCTCCTGATTTAACTTCTTACTCATCTGAGAACCAGAAGGATGCAAACTGTGCAACTGGCTAGATTGCACATGTTGTTCATCCGTACATTTATTTGCAAATATTTCTCAAATGCATGAGCAAAGCACTGTCAGTGAGGTGGAAGTGCAGCCCTGCACGAAGCTGCCAGGCTGCCTTGGTGACAATTACCGGCATTTACTTCAACAGTTTGCTTTGTGGAGACAAATTTGCTAAGTAAGTCCAGCTAGATTTTAAGAAAGGTCCCTGATTACAAACTTTCCATACATTAAAAAATCC
The DNA here is from genome assembly GCF_028389875.1 of Rhea pennata. Lineage (NCBI taxonomy): Eukaryota > Metazoa > Chordata > Aves > Rheiformes > Rheidae > Rhea > Rhea pennata. Next base: position 13,465,511 of record NC_084663.1, read on the forward strand.
TCCAGCCTTTCCAGAGATAATGAAAAGCAGATCAGCAGTAAATTATATTACTTTCCACTTTTCCACTAACTTCACTGGCTGTAGTTCAGGCAATTTCAGATGTATCAATATTTAAAACGACTTATACAGCTGACCTTAACATTTGACAGTCAAATGTATTAATTTTGAAAAAAGAAGACTAATGTTGATAGATGGGTTTTGAAAAATTTTTTTTTAATATCATATCTTAATTTCTTGGAAGAAGGAAAGCCAGTAATGTCACTGATGTCTAAGTAGAAAATGCTGCCTAAAGTCAGCCCTGACAAACACAGGAACTGCAAAAAACCCAGTGTGAACTACAACTGACAATAAACATTAGATTGTTTTTTGTGAAAATCAAACCACTCGTTTACATGCCTTGATAAAAGATACTTATTGAAACTAAAGGGGCAAATGGAAATTAGGAAACCTAGGAGAGAATGTGACAAGCAAATAACCAAGGACATAAAACAAATTACAGGAAATCATATTACAATGTTAAAGATATGAATTATGGATCCATGAGACACATAGCAAAATACAAGCAACAATTACAAAGAATAAAGGCTCTGTATCCCATTTCAAGTACAGGCATAGAAAAACACAGCGAACTGTAACAATAGTGATAAGAGGGAGCACATGGGTTGTATATGAAGAGACGTTAAATAGACTCCTCAGCTTAGAAGAAAGATGATAAGGAAGCAAAACATGATAAATGTCTATAAAATCTCTGTTTAGAGAATGATTATGTATTTTTTTTAACATAGAAACCAGAGTACATCAAGATGAGTAGTCAAACAGCAGAATTAAATACAAGAAGTATTTTTTCCACATTTGCTAAACTGTGAAACTAATTATCACAGGTTTTTTTGGTGCCAAAAGATGCCAAAAGAATAAAAAGGTTCCAGGTGTTTCTTGACCACCAGTTTTTATGATCTGGAAGAGCTACAACTGAAGCAAATACCATCTTATTTGTTTTTATACGTGCTTTCCCTTCCGCCCATTGTTGGCCACTGTCAGAGGCAAGATGTTAGTCACATGGACCTCTGATCTGACTTAATATAGTTGATCTGAAGTTTTATGCAAAACCACCAGCCCCATTTAGCTTTTTTCCAGCAAAGAAACATCTGTTAAAAATAGTATTTTCCATGTAATAACAGTAAGACAACAGCATAAGAATTACAGAATAAGTGACATAGGGGCTGATGCAAATGGATAGATTTAAAATCAGAAACAAGCAGGATATAGCCAATCATACACGGAAGAACGAAACAGCTTGTGCTAAAACACAAACTTTCTCATTTAAATCATCTGATCATCTAACAGTATAAGAAGTCTGCAGGTTATCTATAAAACTAACACTAAAGAAGAACTCTATGAACTACAAATAAAAAGATCCTTTATTACAAGGTAACATGCCTGACACAATACCCACAGACAGGCTTATAAAAGGCCTAAATGAGCATGACATAAAAAACAGTTCTGCCTCTGCAAAGGAAAATATGCTTCTTAGCACCTGAGTGTGATATGAAATAGAAGAACAAATGCATATAGTTTATTTCCATTTCTTAAAGAAAGCTTATCAAAGACCCTCTTTAAAAGAGATTCAGAAAAGGCTGTAAGAATGATCCAGAGCATGGAAAGCATCTTTTCTGAAGACAAGTTTAAAGGATTAATTGTGTTTACCTTAGAAAAGAGCAGAGAAGACTTAGGAATGCTACAGGGAAAATAGAGCAGGAGTTTGAATTTAATTCAAAGTAATTAAATGACGGCAGTGTCTTAAATAATTCTCTTTCTTACTTTTCTCTTACATCTCATGTACTCTATTTACTATATAATTTTACTGAGAATCTCGCTGATAAAAAAAATCATTAAGGCCAAACTTAAAAAGAAATTAAACATTTTTATGAATTACAAGAATTTACAGAGTTCTAATTAATCTGAATATTCTGTAATATTAAATATTAGACTTTGAGCCATAAACAAGTCTCTGACTAGTAGAGATCAGGTTGAAACCTAACATCCAAGACATATGGAGAATATCCATATTGGACGGCTGCAGGACTTCTTGCACTTTTCTCAGACACTTTTGGATTTCTCCTCACATAGAGATATGGTGCTGCAGTACCCCTAACCAATTTTAAATAAATTTATTATTTCTGTATTTCTGCCATGACAAGAGCAATTGAAGAAATGAAGCAGTGATGTGGGAAGAGGTAGAATCCAGCCCAGTTGTAGCATTCCTTGGATTGAGGCAGTTGCCATTTGTGGTGGAACGAGAACCCAGTGGCCCGGAGAGGAAAAAGGGCTTTTGGTGAGAGTCCAGGACATACGAGCAGCTGTAAGTATGCCAAATACGATGATTTCAGTGCTCATGTTTGCCGACTGAGGCTAAAGGGGATGAACACTCAGAAGAGGAGAGGAGAGAGCAGGCTGCCCAGTGTGTGCTTAAAGGGAATTTGGCCCAGGTGTCTGTGACAGCTGGATTTCGGAGGGGCCTTAGGGACTATAGAGAACTTAGAAAAAAGAACTGACAAGACATGAGGACTGATGCTTCCAAGGCATTAGGCACGATGGCCTTTGTCAATAAGCCTGAGGACTACGCAAGGGAGCTGGAATAGATGGAAATGCTGAACCCATACCTGAAAGTCGTGCTTATATATGTGCAGCCTGATAAGCAAGCAAGTCTCCTTCAGATACTCCTTGTGAATATGGAACTCGTTAGACATTCACTGACAAGAATTGTCCTGGGACCCTGTAACAGTGTCCCCTGTCCTCTCTGATGACAGTTATGGGACAGTTAAGATAAACATGGTCTGCTTTCCACAACGGCCATGGCCTGATCTTGGCAGAGAAAAAAAGCTGAACCTCAGCTTTCAGCATGGCTGATAAGGAGCTACTCTTTTCTGCCGGGCCCTATTATTTGGGCACACACATCTTCCCTTACTTCAGAAGTAAGGGAAGACGTATGTGTATCCAAGATTTCTTTCTAAAAGTTAGTTGTGGCAATCACACTGAAGGTGTGGAGGAACGTGAAAAAGAAACAAGAGTAGGAAGGATGCTAAATTATGTATGTTGTGTAATCACCTTCCACAGCTTTTCCAGGAAAATCTTGACGAAGCTGCACTACTCTCACAGTGACTGAGTACCTCCCACTCAGTACATAAAGGAAGACAACTATGGACACAAGAACTTAGTTTTGGAGAGGTATCTATTTATACTTTAGAATATCTGGAAAAGTATGTGATAAACTGGCAATACTTGCAGATTACCAGAAATGTTTACAAAGTTAATTAGTATTATAAAAGAACACAAAAAGCTCCAAAGGCTGGCAAAACTAAGCCAAAAAGCCATACAGACAAATAAAACTAAATGTTGATAAATGCATGACAATGCTGACTAGAAGGAATTCCTTCAACTACTCATAAACATAATGGATTCTGCTTTTAAGGTAACTTCCCAAGAGAAAGGCCTAAGCATCATAGGAGAGAGCTAACTGAAGACACTTGTTCATTGCACACTGGCATTTAAAAGAACAAATAAAATACAGAAGCTGTAAAAGAGCACTATACAATTTAGTGGTGATTCAAATATGTAATAAATACACACTTACCATGAGTACAATAAAATATAGGGAGATACAAAGAAGTTGTGCAATGAATGCAAAAGTACTGGGAACTTACAAGAGCTGCTAAAAAGTTGGACTCTTCTGTTTTGAAAGGAGACAATAAGAAAGGAAATGAAAAAGATATGTAAAATAATATACGTTGGAAAAAAGGTATATCAGGTATACCTATTTATAAGCGTTTTATAACAGCAAGAGTCATTCAAACAAGCTGAAAGGTAATAGATTGATGAGAGTATTTTCTGACACAGACAAAATGTCTTGCTCCACTTATCACAAGATACCACCTTCCAGAATTTCAGCATATATCAGAATGAAAAACAGAAATTTATAAGAGACAGCAATGCTCACTAATAAGTGAAAGTAATAGATTAAGAGTTTTTTCTGTATACTAGACATTCCTTGCATCTTCTTATATAACATGTACCCATGGCTAAGATACCGAGCTAGCTTAGTATGACACTAATATTCCACAATGCTATATTTGGTTGACTGGTTAATTTATGTTTTTTTCAGTACTTTTAGCAGTTATATCTATATGCTTTTATGCATGTTCACAATTAAAATTAATTTGCAGACTCTTCCAAAGATCTGGTTGTTCCCAGTAGGTGGGAATAATTTCTTTCTGACATCAAATAATATAATTTGTCATTGTCTTGTCAAACTAGTACAATTACCTGACAGTATTCCACTAAAAATTTGCTTTGTTGACAAAAAAAGTTACTTTCTTTAGTAATAACTGTTATGATTCAGAACTTAGTGACTGCTTTCTTCCAAAAATCTATGCATGCTCTTCTAAAATAAGAAGAATTCAATGATTTCATCTATAGCTATATAAACCTATTGTAATTACACTCAGTTTATCATTGTGGTACTGAAAGCAGAATTTAGTTGTGTATTTTTCCCTTGATTTGGTATTTATAACATTGCAAAAATAATATATGCATGTTCATGACTTGATTCTGTGACATTTACTAAGTCCCACTGAGCTGGGAATCAGGCTTATAAAACCAGACTCATGAGAATACATTTCCCAAGCCAGGTCAGTGAATAAAAGCGGCTCACATGAGTAAGGCTGTAAGAGTAGACTACTGGAGGGCAAGGTCAATGGTGAGTTTTGGCTGAGTCAGGGCTGGAGGATAAGGCCCTTATGAATCCTATAAATAGCTCATTGTTAGAAGAGGTCAGATTGAATTCTGAAAGTATTTTAGAAAAAGAAACCACTGCGTGACTAATGATGTACACCTACCCGACCCTTTCTGCTTATTAATGTGACATTTGTTTGGAACTAACACACATAATAAATAGAAGATATTTTTAGGATGTGCCAGGGAAATGTATTCAGATTTTTAAAGAAGAATTTGAATGTATTTAAAATGTACTTTATCAAAGGATCTGTTGTTATGACATACAAATGAGGTACTAAAAATTAGTAGTTTCTATTGATTCTAATGGAAACAGGAAATCAGGCAAACGATTCTAAGAATGGGATTTATTTACCTAAATCATATCAGCCAAGAGCTAATACCTAGACTCCTTTCATACTAAGTTGAGAGAAGCGGATGCCTCCAGGGACAAATAACACCATGCTCAGGCTCTAGCTTGGAAGAAACTTTAAACCAGTCTGAATAAAGTGGTTTCCCCAGGACCCTTTGACCAGTGCTACTGGCTTCTTCTCGCCTCACTTTTTTTGGCAGAAGTCGGATCAGATCTCTTATCTGGTAACTACGCCAGCGGTGACTGGACAACAGATGGGAGCAATGCTGGGCAAAAATGACTGACTGCTCCTTTCAACCACTTAGCGAAAAGTGTTTGTCAAACTAGAGCCAAAGGCACCGAACGGGCTATGACAGACTAACAGTTCACTGCTGCCGTTACAGCAGATCTTCCGCTGTCCCTCTGCTCCCCTCGCTGCTCCCAGCTGCACGCTACTGCCACTTCACTTTGCAATGGCCCTGGTTCTTGTTAAAGCCTTGTGTGACTTGGCTCGCCTTACTAACCCGGCCGAAAATAAAACTGTTAAAAGAGTAAATAGATTTTAGGAGGTTAGTAAGTCGAGTTGGGTCACAGAGGTGTCAGATGTGCAGCAAAGCTGACAAACGAAGAAGCAAGATGAGCTGGGGACCATGAGGAGGAGAAAAGAAAGAGGAGGGAGGGAAGCCTGGGACCATCCTTTCTACGGCCTGTGGTTAGATCAGCTGTTCACCAAATCGCACCAGGATTTGGATTGGAATTGATCTGCTGAAGTACATTACTATCTCTAACATTGTAGTGAATCAGCTGTGGAGTATTGATGTCAGCCTTCTGTTCAAGAAAAACGAAGTCAAAAATAAAAGATCACAAAGGAAAAAAGAGCAAGTTTCTTAACACAAAACTGTACTGACTAGTCTTAATGGGACTGTAGCTGAAAGAATAAACACAGAGCAAACAGTTCCTTCAACAGCTGTTGAGCCAGTGTGTGTTCACAGAGCTTTCATCAGCCCTAGTAGGGGTTATTCTGCGAAAGAACAAAGGAGTCTTACAGACTGGGCCATGCAGAAAGATCTGGCGGAAATAAAAAGGCCACTCGGAACATAGTCACAGATTTCTTTAGATCCTATTCTGTTTCCCTTCATTTTGAGGAATACCTTAGTTCTTTTAGCAGTCTCATTGACTTGAACGATATTATTGACTTGACCACATCATGGACTTCAGTGAAACAGTATAAAGAATAAGGTACTGTTCAGCACGAGCATGACTAGCAAGATAGAATATTTTGTTAGTAATCAAAAGATTGGTTTTTATAATTAATTATTAAACAACATATAGAAAAACACATCCATGAGGCAATGGAACCTTTAACAGAATGCTGACCAACTTCAATGAAACTACCCTGACTTATGCAGATATTTTGTGATTAAAGATATCAAATGAGATTTTATTCTCACACCTTGAAATAAAGACGTTTTTCTCTACCACCTTTGTAACACTGCCTTTATTTTTACCACCATATTACTGATTTGTAGTTTCAACTTATTTACATTTCTTACAGGATTTAATAAACATATTAACCATCTCAAGGAAAAGAATGTATTTATATATTTTGGGTTTATTCATGAAGCTTGAGTGGCTGAAAATGTTCTTCAAAGAAACAACTGTCTAGACAAGATCACAATAAATCCTCTGTTTTAGAATAGTGGGAAAAGAAGGCCTTAGTAAGCAATACTTTCAAAAGAAGTTATGAACCTTATGCCAGGCTGTCATAAGTTTAATTAATTACTTCAGCTTTTCATTCTGGTAATTCTTACTAAGATAAAAAAAAAAACCTTAAGTATAATTTCCTGATACAGAACACGTGGGTGATTTACAGCTCTATGTATATTTTATGCTTCTCATTTACAAGCCTATTTGGCAGACATGAACAAAGCTCTGCTCTTTTTATAGAGCTGAAAGGTATGTTATACTAGTTAATGCTAAAATGGAGGTCAAAGCCTCATCAGCCTCACGCTTGTTAAATGGTGTAATTTTGCAATTTCAGCAACATGAACTGTTTGTAAAGTGATGAAAGATATGTAATGAGCACAAGAATTTTTATTAGTGGCAGAAAATCCTGATGTAGGTTACAACATGATCAGGATGGCCACTGTCCCCTTCTGATGACACGCCTATCAACCCAGACTAAGTTCAACATCCACTCCAGCTAAAAAGAGATCCTCTCAGTAATAAGGCAAGAGAGTCCTGACAAAAAAAAAAAAAAAAAAAAAAGTAATCTTTCAATTTTTTCTAAGAGCTTTAGTTTCACATCGCCATCCTGCAGCTAGCTCCATCTGGATCAACTCTAGTGCCTACACTAGAGTTCTAGCTTCAGTTACATGGCTTTAGAAACCCGAGCTGATGCAGCATGATAATCAGAATGGGAAACTGACTATAAAAAGAAAGCGAAATTCACAGTTTGGTTTCACAGTGCAGGCAAAAAGGAAGCAAATGTCAAAAAAGATAAGAAATAACTGAATTTCACTAGGCAAAGATAGGGGTTTTTTAAACTAAAAGCTTTGCTCTTCATCTAGCAAAGCTGATACATTGTATTAAGAATGTATCAGGCCCTCTGTCTTAATCAAAGCCTAATGAAGAAGTTTTTCTTTAGATGTTTACGATTTTGCATCAAACCTTTAAGTATATGGATTGAGGTTTTAGTACATACTTTACTGAATTATTACTTGAAGCACAGTGAATGAGTCATTTGTGGTTTCTGTGGAATGTGTTGTTCAACCTGGATCATTGGGTCTGTAAATGTTGCCTGCATACAGCCAGACTGTCAGCTCAGGGAATCATGATTTTTTATAAGGAGATTTAAATCTATATTTAGTACTTTTTTATGGTCTTGAAGGAAATGGATCTTAACATTGAACATTAAAGGTGGACATAAGAAAATAAAACCAGGAAAAAACAATGGAAAAACAGGAAGAGAAGGAAGAAACTCCATCCCAGTTAAAACTGCTAGGCACTGGTCAGATGATAACTACTGTAGCAAACACTGAGACAGTGTTATCCTGATGAGAAAGAGCAGGAGTGGATTAAGTTTTCTACATGACAACATAAAGAACAAATACTGAAATGGAGTTTCTAGAGCCTCAAGCTATGCTACGCCTTTGTGGTGCTGTTGGGGAACCTGGAAACTAGAGTAGACTACCTTTGGGAGTCCTATTTATCCTTATTTGCAAATTCTCATCTTAATTTGCTTCTTCCGCCTCCCCCAACCCGTAATATGTAGGAAGAGTGCACAGATCTAAATCTGCAACTATTTGTTGTTTCTTGAAAGATGACATAATTCGTACATGTTAGTAAGCAGGCACCCTGAGCTTCATTTTAAGTTTTTTAACATCAATGGTCAGCAATTTCTGAAATTTGCTATGATAATTCAGAAAGTCCTAACTGTGAAAGTTAAACAATTCAGAAACTGAATCACTTTCTGCATTTACAATAAAACTGATTTATTTGATTGGAAATATTTCCTCTGTATTAAATAAACAGAAAAATAAGACAAATAAGCAGGCAAACAACTTGCTTTCTCTCAAATATATTTTTGTCAGCTGAATGCAGGTATATGTACTTCTAATATACATCATGAATGTAAATGAAAATATCAAGCTCGCAAAATTAAGAAAATGACAGGAGAAACATTTTTAGTTCTTATTTAGTTCTCTTTGAAATACAACTCAGTCTTGAAGTACACAGCTTGTTCCTTAAGATTCCCTTTTTATTTTATTCATAGGTTGGATTAGAAATGATGGTTTTAGAAATGAAAGATATAACAAATGAGACTGTTACCTGAACCAAAAGTGACTTTAGTGCCATTCTAATAATATAAAAATGATTTTATTTTAGGAAGAATAGAACCACAGATAATTACTCCATGGGATCATAATGACATTCTCACACACTTCTCAAGGGTCATCAGCAGTATTGGACCTTGAAGTCACAAAGACTACTTTACTACTTGAACTGAAGAAGCTGGCAGAGGTAATATTTTGGTTTTTTATATGGAAAATAGTGGATTCACAATCATTTGCTGGACAACACAGAAACACAGAAATCCTGACTTCAATTCTGGGAAAACTGGCTGACTTCAGTTCTACACAGGTTATAAATCTTTCTTTTGTCTTTTCAGATCCCCTCTTCTTCATTCCCTTCTAGTTTGGCTACTTGCACCTATTAATTCCTTCTACCCCTGTTGGTCCTGTCTTCCCCACCTCTACTCAGGTGCTACTTTCATGTTTCCATATCTCTGAACAGTGATAATCATATATTGTATCACCTCATCTCTCCCTCTGTTTCTCCAGTCTCTTCATCTGTCAGGCTACTACTTCCTTCTTCTAACTGAAAAGACATCAGTAAGGGAAACCTCTGAGAGAGTTCCTCTTGCTTTGGCTTCAGGGACTAACACCAGAGAAGCTTCCAAGTTCCCAGGATGGTGCAGTGGAGTTTAGGTCCCACTCTATCCTAGTAGTGTCAAGAAAGCATATTTACTAACTTTATGTAGATAATACAATATATTCTTCACAAAAATCACGAAGAGCAAAGTCATTTGCAGTGAAAACTCAGTTGTAGGGGAAATTTTATTTTTAGCTACTTCTTCAACAAGAAAGGCTTTTCCTGCTGCATAGTTGACTGTGAGTCTTTACTTGTACAAACTCTTGGAACAACCTTCCTGAATAAGGATCGTGGAATTGGTCCTGTGCACACACCATGAGTGGAGGCATCACCTCAAAACCCATTTGCTACATGGCTACTCACTAGCTTACACTATATAAGAACATTTTCCATTTCCTTTAATCATGTTGACTATAAGTTCTAAGGCAAAGTATAAGTTCTACAGCAAACACAGCAGTTATTCTGTTTAACTTTATATATCTGAAAAGCCTTTCACGTATTGTGTAAGACAGTTCAGAAGAACAGCAGCATCATGATTCTCAGTCTGTACACATCACATAATTCATCCATCAATTATGTGGACTCTTTTTTTTAAGAAAAAGAGGCTCTGTAATAAGAGTCATGGTTGATTTTTAAAACAAAACATCAGTGACAAGTTGAATCTCTTTCCAAACTGCAGGACCATCTAACTGAGCAGCAGTATCTAATTTTCCTTCTTTTTCTTTGACATTTGGAATGACTGCTATCAGTGGTAAACTCTTTGGTACATATTTCCTAATTTTTTTTTAATTTCACATTGTTAGATCAATGTTAGATTCTGCCAATTGATCTCATCCTGGCCTTAACTGCACTCTACAGCTCTGGGCCCAGGAGGTCATCTCCATGTGAAAATTTCCCTTTTTGCACATAGTTGGAGAGTAAGTCATTTCTTTGGCTTAGTTCCCTTCTTCTGCTTGCCTCCAGTTGTGTCAACCCCAAATAGTCACAGCTATGAATTAACCCTACTTCATCTCTTAAAAATGCATCCATTTGGGACCTTATCTCTGTTTTCTACTTCTATTCTTCTACAAATATTCCACTCCCATCTTCAAGCTTTATTTCACAACAGTGAAAAATATAATCTGAAATTCTTGCATAATCACTTGCTTCAAGGAGTTTTAAGAATGCCGATGATGAAATTGTGATGAAACTGTAAGGGCTGACAATACAGAGCCTGCGGAAAAGCATAGATCTGCTTTGCATTTTGATTACAAACTTGCCTTGCATCCACACTATGCAGATGTATGACCTTGTGACCTGATTCTGATCTTTGGATCGCTCCAAAACTTAGCGATAAAGGCAAAAACCTTTGCTGCCATATTATCTCTTAGAAGCGTCTCGAGCTGTTCTGCCCCTGGAGCACGTCGAGTTTGGTGTATGCTAGTACATCCAATCCACTTTTATGCTCTTGTCACCTGGCTGCCATCAGGCACCGCCTGTCATAAGGGAAGTTGGAATTATAGGCAGGCTATAGCTAGCCATGGATTAGGGTTGATCAATGCTACAAGCACTTTACAATAGCTAAAAGAGAAATCGGGGAGTACACGAGCTTTACTCTCCTGCTGCTGGAAGGGAGAGAGATGCAAGGCAGCATCCGGCCTGGCCTGGTCTGGGAGGCCATCCCGAGTTCAGGGGTGGCCTGCTGAAGCGATCTGTACACGGACACAATCTATTCAACAACTGTGTAAAGAGCGTTTAGGGAAAATAGCGAGTCCTCTGGAAATTCTGGAAAACCGCCAACACTACCGGGCACAGGCTGTACCTGAGAATGACCACAAATGATTTGGCCACCCTATGCCTGAAGCCTGACCCTAGCCCTCACCCCAGGGGCGACAGCACGAGGCAGTCCGAGTCATTCTCCGAGCAAAGCTTTTAGGAAAGGTATATATATATCGGGGACACACTGCTTCCAGCACTCGGGGGGGGGGGGGGAGGGCGGCCGCCACACCTCAGCAGCCCCAGCGAGCAATCCAGGGCCTTGGAGCCCAACCTGCGCCCCAGAGCGAGGACGCAGGCAAGTGCCCGCGCTCGCCCTGGCGCCGCGGTCCCCGAGGGGGCCCCCGGAAGCCGCCCGGGCCCGGGGAGCCGCGGGCGAAGAGCGCGTGAAGCAGCCCGCGCCTCACCGCCATCGCCCCGCGCGCTAACGGCCGCCCGCCCCGCCCTGCCGCGGCCTGCGGAGGAGGCGGGCGCTCGCCCGGCCACTCCGCGCCGCCGCCGGATGAGCGACACCCGCCGCACCCAATGGGCGGTGAAGCGGCCCGACGGGGGCGGGCACATGGCGGTGCCCCTCCCACGCCACCGCCCGCAGCAGCCGGGGCGGCGCGGGCGCCTCTCGGCGGCCGAGTGCAGCGGGGCCGGGCCGTGCCAGGCCCGGCCATGCTGCTTCGCCTGGTAGCCGAGTTTGACCTGCAGAGGGACGTGGTCCCGTGGCTGGCGGCGCGGGGCTGGGCCGCGGCTCTAGGTAACGCCGTGCCGGGTGGCGCAGCGCCGGCGGGCTCCGCCGGAGAAGGTGTCTGCGGCCGCCCCTTCCCCGCCGGGCCCGCCGCTCCCGCGGGGCCTGCTCGCGGCGGCGGGGGCGGGGGGTGGCGGCGTTTAACGGCCGTCCGCGGGCGGGCGCGCAGGTGCCGGCCGCGGGGAGCGTCTGGCGCGGCAGGAGCCGCGGCCGCACCGCGGGCCGCTCCCGCCTGGCTTCGGTTCCCGCCGCCGTTCCGCACTTAGGTCTCGTTTGTGCGGTCAGAAAGAGCCTGTCGCCTCGTCCGCTCTCCCACGCCGCTCCCCTTTCTGAAAAAATGAAAGAAAAAAAGCCCTCACTTTGGTCTAGACGAGAAGTGCTAACTAAAATTAGACGAAGCATGAGATGCCGCAGCAGTGTGGGATAGTTGGCTTAACTTGCGCTTCATGTAGTGGTTGGAAAAAAAAAGAAAGAAAGAAAAAAGAATTACCCCAGTGTATTTTTGGCCCAGCGGCTTTTTGTTTTGGGTTTTTTTATTGCTTTTGTTCTTTATCGTTCATCAGCAAGGCAGGTGGCTTGGTTCTGCTTTTTGAAAACTTGTGAAAACCTTAGTCTAGAAAAACAGAAATGGATAATTAATAATCATTACTTCAGTAGAAATAGATGGTAGTTGACGCACGATGTGGTGAGCTTGAAGCATAAGTGCTTTGACTTCTTTGCATCTCCCATTAAAGCTTAACCTCTTTTGGTGAATAAAGTTCTTTATCAGTCCATTAGTTACAAAATCCATTGTTAAAATTATTTTACATACACTAGATAGTTTACTGAATAGCTATTGATGGTGTAGACTCCACTGAAGGATCCAGAGATAAAATTCTGAAATTCTGCACATATAATCATTTCACCTGGGATTTATTCCATAAAGATACTGAAATGGTGCTACTATTTTGTGTAGGAAAGGGACAATCATTATAAGCTTTTTAGAATGTAACACAGACTGTTCATACAATCAATGCACCTGACATTGTAGACTCAGTGTAATTAGTTTGGAAGGGGCATTTGATCCAATGCTAACGTTGCTGTATTGCATTTCAATTTCTACCAGCATATATTGACTTCTCCCCCATCCCAGTGTAGTACTGGATGTATTAGACTACTGCAGAATTGTTGATCTGGTAGTGGATTTGGTTTTTAATGGAGCGTGAAGCCAGGACGTGGGAATTTGTAAAGACTTATTTAAACTTCAAAGAAATACTCATGCACACAGAAAGCAACTGATTTCTAAGACTCGTTCTATTTTTGCGTCTGTGATTTCAGATGTTAATTAGTTATTATTTTCTTTCCTGATGACTTGAAAGCACTAAATAGTGTGTGAGAATTTCTCATGGCATGAGAGCTGGGATTAGTTATGAGGGGTTTGGGCATGGGAGGCAAGGAGAACCAGCCTTGTTCTCTTTATTCAATTCATTTTTTTTGAGTTATGTGTACGGGCCTTCAGGAAATCAAACTGAGCACTCTCCTGGCTATGTTGATAACAAACTTAACTTGTTGGGTGGGCAGGTTGGATTTTTTTTTCTCTGGGCTTTCTTCTGCTGGTCTAAGCCATGGAGAAGAGGAAGTTGTAATTGTATATCCAGAGTTTTACTGCAGGACTTTCCAAGGGCAGAGATGATGTACACTTCCTCTTTTGCTCCATATTCTCACTGAGGGTGATCAGTGACATGAAAATCATCTCTGAAATTTGAAACTTTTGAATGACTGTGTGGGGAGATAGAGAAGTTCAGTGGCATGGAGGTTTCTTGTAGGATCTTTGCTTTAGAAAAATTCTGTTCTATTGAAGTATTGTACAAGAGAGACTGCAATTTGTTTGGAGACTACTGCACTAATCTTAGAAGTCTGCGGTGCAAGTTGTTTGGAGACTATTGTGCTAATATTGGAAGTTTGACCTGGTAGCTAAATTTCATGATTTTTTCATGACAAGAAAAGCAGAATGCATGGTTATCTGAGACTTTCTCAGTCATCACTGGCTGTTCTTAACATAGTGGTACTGTAGTGGACTTTGAGTGATGTGTTGTGTTACTAAATCTAGGGTAAGAATTTTCCTTGTCTTCTTACAATAAAATAAAAGATGTAGAATTGTTTGCTTCTAACAATATTTTAACAAGGTTTTTATCACTGCAAACTGTACAAGCAAACTTATAATATCTGTCTTTGTGAAACTAAGTTTCATGTTTCTTCCTCCTATCAATGTTATGTGATAACTGTGGAGTAAACAGTAACACTGTAGAGTCAGTGTTATTTTTCACTTTCTGCATGTTTGTCCAGATGTGTTCTTCTCTTTCTGTATTCATCCTAGCTTCCTGATCATCTGTTTCCCTTTTAATGCTACTTTTTCATCTTTTTCATTCATGTCTTCCTTCACATTTGAAACTGTACTATATAGTGTCTTGTGCTGCTTAATTTCCTGGTACCTATTGGCATGCTGCTTAATTCATGTTTTTGTTTTTTTGTTTTGGGGTCTTTTTTTTTTTTTTTTTTTTTTTTCTGGAAAGCTAATCTGTGTAGTTTATTTCCAGCCGTTCCTTTGTAAATGCTGGAGAGGCAGCTGGGACAAGCAACAGTTTTCATCATGCTGGTTCTGCCTCTTCGTAATGTTCTGAGAGCTGGAGTGCAGAGACACTACCTAACTCTTTGAGTCGTATTGTGCATAACAGAAACATGCAAATATTTTTATTTTCTGTAAAAAGAAGACAGTGAATAGCACATTTCACTTTCATCAGAAAAAGATAATGGCCATTTAGAATCGTAGTTATAATGTGGATTTAAGAGTTTTACTCCTAGAATTATTCCTAGGAAAAAAATATTTTTCTGTCTGCTTTGAATCCCCTTAATTATTTTTTTGAAGTTTAGTAGAATTAAATGATAGTGTAAGAAATAATTCTCTCTTTCAAGAATGGAGTAATTTTGGTGTGTGTAAGTAAGCTTTTTCATGTAAAAATGTATTTATGTTTAATTGGCAAATCATAATTCTGTATGTTTTAATGCTTATAATTTCAGATACTTCTGAGAATTCGTCAGCACTCTATGTTGTAAATGTTGAAAGAGATGGAAAAATTATTTATACCTGGAAGGTAAGTCAGCCTCAGAACTTAATAAAAATATACCAGAGAATAACAATACATCTTTGTCTCTGAGTTCTTGTACTTCAGATTTTTTTGCCATGAGACTTAAAACTTGAAAAACCTGGCTGATTACAACTTGAGTGTTGGGACAATGGGAAAGTATCTGTCTCTACTTCAGGCACAGGATAAGAATGATGAAATGGAGAGTGAGGTACTGACTTGACTAAAGTCTATAAGATTTTTGCTGTTTTTTTTTCCCTTGGAGACAGAATCTCACTCTGAATGACAAGCCATTTCTTTAATTCAGTAGTTGGACTTACCAGAGAAGTTCTCAGGGTGAAGAAATGTGCTGCTTATGAAGAATTTCATCTGTTAACGCGGACTACTTTAATTCAACATGTTTATTCCTATCAATGGATATTTTAACATGCTGTTTATGTAGAACTAACTGTTTCTGCCTTTTTTTCTCTATTAGTTTTTTCCCTATTAGCCTTTTTAAAAATAGGATTATGGTTCTCCGTGGTAGAGCTTTTTTGTTGACTCTCCTAAAATTCCAAGAAATTTCCAAATGATTTGGGAAGGTTTCCTCTCAATGAGGCAAGCTGTGGTTTTCCTCTGTGTATTGGTAAGGTTTCCTTTCAATGAAAGAAGCTGTGGTTTTCCGCTCTCTATCTTGGAGAAATCTGTAGACCCAGCTGGATTCTAGAGGATCTCCTGAATCATAGGTTCTTGGACGGTGCAAATTGGAAATAGCAGACTCCAGTGAAATGGGACTGCCTTCAATTCTCTTCTAACTCAACAGAACTAAAACTCTCTAGCTTTTTTAGGATTAAAACAAGAGGTGAGACTTTTCATCAAGGTATAACATACTTTAACTACGAGTGGGTATTTCCTTTCACATAGACTTAGGGAGGCAGTCTGTGTGAGACAACAGTAATCATAGAAACAATGTTAAATAATGTGTTAAGCTTTTGGCATTGCTCAGCACTATAGAAATGGTTTCTGAAAGTCTATCCAGCTGCTAACAGGAGATGTAATATTGCATAGTGTGATACTGCTTCTTGCTAGCACCTGCTGAGCCTCACACTAAGCTTCAGGTGACTGCCCTCTCCTTGGGCTTCTGACAAATGAGCCCAACTGCCTTATATGATGATCAGTCTCTTGGAACAGACACGAGGAGTGAAATTTAGCTCCTATGTGTAGGTGTCCACATGTGTACTAGGTGTCTAAGCTTCCGCTGCAGTCAGTGGGGCTCTGGTCAAAACGGTCAGTCAGTGGAATTTGGAGAATGACTGCATATAGCCTCTGCTTTGGGAGGAGGTATGTGGGGCAGGGAAAGTGGGCAACTGACTGACTCACTAGACTCATTGACTGAATTGGCCTTACCTCTGCAGACTGTGAGGAAGTTTTAAACTCCTAAATTTAACTGCTTGAATCTGGAGCTAAAGTTCACATAGGCAGTCTCTGAAAATGTTCACTGTAGTTTCTCCTTCCTAATTTTAGGAATAAAGTGACTTTTTCTAGCCTGTATGGTATAAGTAGCTGGATGACAAAGCCTGAGAACTGGAAATAGCAAGCTGCAGAGCTCTTCTGTGTGATGTTGTTACCTCTTAAATACCATGCTGAAGTAGATGCAGCTGCTGCTTTTTCTTTCTCTTTCTCTCTCTCTTTTTTTTTCCTGTTCTCTTACCATTATAAAGTGTCTGATATTTTTCTTCTGGATGAGTCAGCCTACAGCAGAAGCAGCATCTAGATTCCCTTTTTTTGTTCCCTTGTACTGGAAGTGTGTGTGGGTGGTTGGCTTTTTATGCTTGTTGTGGGCAAACTGGAAAATACTTCTGGAGTGTTCTCACAACAAACAAGTGTATTTTAGGGTGGCATTACATTAAATGTATGATGCTTCTTCCACAGAGAAGAGGTTCATAATGCATAGTACGTGTTTCTTTCTTGGATCAGTAAAGATGCTGGTACCGGCGTAGATGTTATTGAAGTCAGTGGGAGTCAATATACCCACACTTATCTGCCTGCATGATACGAACATTTTTGTATGTCTGCACGAAAGCTCACTCAAGGCTTTAATCCAGCTGGACTGTATATTGGGAAGGAGTGCGCCTGTGGCAGCCAAGGCTGTAGCTGCTGAGCACTTACCCTGCACTGAGCATGGTCCTGGGCAGCTTGGGCCCTAAGCTGCTACAGCTGTGCTTTTTCTGGTGCCCCCAGTTTATTAAACTAGTTATGTCTGTGAGAGCTGTGGTCGCACCTTCAGACAGTGATATCCTAAAGCAGTGTGCACGATACTTTGGGATTGAATTTTTTTTCCCCCTTAAGAGTAGAATGCTATTTCTAAAAAGCCACTTGAGCAAAAAGAACAGCATATGTCGAGAGGATTGTGTTTTAACACTTTACCACTGATTTAGAGAAGAAGGATTCAAGCCGAGCATTTCCTTTTCTGAAACAGTCCGTTAGCAATGTATGGGTATAGTTCTATTACTCCCTATTTTACTGAAAACTTTTATAAGATGAGTAGTCATCCATAGTTATACAGACGGGAAAAGAATCTTGGTGTATTGCATCTTTGGGAATGGCAAGTAGCTTTAGGACCCAACTTGACAACAATTGTTGCAAAACTTGTGCTAAAATATAGATGTGGTCTGTGTTTTGCTATTCTATTCTGATAATACTCATCATAACACTGAAAGGTTTGTCTAGAGAAAACAGATTGCTTCAAGTCCTTCTGCCTCCCTAAACTTGCTTTAGAGACATCACTGTTATGGTAATTACTACTTCTAACAGATTACAGATTTTACTGAGTTGCTAAAGGCAGTTTAATTAGTCAATACATCTCTCTCTCTCTTTCCTACTCCTTTACTATAAACTTTTCATAACTAACGAGCTACTGCTTTTGCAAGACGTACCTATTTTTGTGAATCATTCCTTTTGGCTTTGTAGCAGCAAACTTTAGCAGTGACATTATCAGTGAGGATAGTATACAAACAGGGATGTAAACTAAAATTAACTCTCCTGGCTTTTGTCCTAATAGACACAAAACAGTCTTTTTCTGCCAAATAGGAAAAAAAACAAAAAAAAACAAACAAAAAAAAAAAGCATATTCTATCTGAATTCAGGGGAAGGTGGGAATGAATGTTATTTCAAACTTGTTTTAGAGTATTGCATGGTACTGTAGATTTTGAAGTATCTGTTATCTTCAATAACATTGAGAGTTTGGTAAGGGATTTTTTTTTATATATATACCTGGATTCTAGTGCGAGCACTTCTATTTTGCAAAGCAGTGCAAAAGTCTTTGGAATAAATCAGACAACAAGTTTGTTAGCATGTGCACAGATGTAAATACTAATATTGATGCAGTCATCATACCAGTCTTGTAAAATGCATTTTTTGGTAGCAAAGTGCAGAGAATGCTAGAGTGTTAGGTGCATTTGGAATGAATCATTATTTGTGAATCCACTTGCTAACCTTAAATCAGTAGGATTGAAGCCTGTGTCTTTATATTAGGGTATATTTTCTTTTCCTTGTCTAAAGTAAAAGAATTATGTTGTTGCCACAGCAATGCTCGGATGCAGACCTTTGAGGATGAGAACGCTCAAGCTTTTGTTTTAGCTTTGGAGAAGCTATAATTTTGTAAATAACTATTGATTATTTCTTTCCCCCTCAAGCTCTGGTTAAAAACAATGATGCTTACTGAGTACAAGGCTATGTGACTGAGTTGAGTTTCATAATTTAGTATACCTTGAATGCTTGAATGGATTTCAGCTTGAATTGAGATGTGCTGTGTGTTGCCAGACAAAGTTTAAAACAAACAAACAAAAAAGCTTGAAAATTTAAAGCATGTTAAAAATCATCAAGAAGAAATGTTTTGATTTGTTTAGTCTTAAGGTGTCCCAAGCAATGATTCTATGTATTATCAATAAGCTGGAGAAGGTGTATATTTTTTCTGTTTTCAAAGGCAACAAGTTAATGATGTCATTTGAGCTTGTGAATATGCTCAGCCTTCAAACAGCTATTTCCTAAGGCAAAGCTGAAATCCTTTTTCCCACTTGCAGCCAGATCACTGGGAGCCAAGTTGACACTAGTGCCCTCTGCTTTAGGATTAAGATACTTTACAGGAAGTATCTACCTAACCTAAAGGAGGTTTAGGATATCAGCCATGGGGACCAGCATAACATCCCCTTTCATGCTTGTACAGAAGTATTTCTTCCTTGCCACATTGCCCTTGTAGTAAATAGTTTAGAAGCCAAGTGAGAGAGAGGCACATGGCTTGTGGACGGTGAATTGGCAGTGTTTCAGCTTTGTCCCATGTGTTAGTTCTTAAAAAACAAAACAAAAAAGCACTTCTCATTCTTGCCTCCCTTTCTTGGAATTGGGGTAATGAACTACCCGTATGACAGGACAAGGAAGTATGTGTGGATATGTGTCTTTTTTTTTTTTTTTTTTTTTTAAGTGAGGAGGAAGAAGTACGAAAAAAGAAATCAATATTTAACTCTGTATGTTATACATTATCACTATTAACATGTTTTCATTTACAGGGAAATCAGAGAAATACCCACATTGGATTGTATGATCGTCAAACTAAACAAAATGAGGTGAGAACAACACCAGACTTCTACCTGATGAGGATGGTACTTTAGCGTTCTAGACTTTGATCTTTTAGCACAGTATGTTATACTTCTAGCAAATATTTGTATTAAACAGAGGAGAGGACTAAGAGGCATTCAAATGACACTTGGTAGCGTAAAGTTGTAGAACATTACCGGACATCTGAATGACTTTGGGTAGATCTGCAGTCTTTATTTGAAAACAACTAACAAGCTCTTTCCTTTCCCTTACTCCTTGCACTGAGCATGTGTCCAAAAAAGTAAATGTGTTGTGTTTGTTGGTTGGTTGGTTGGTATTCTGTATGCATCTTCAGTCTGGTGCTTCTATTTCTAAGAAACAATTCTAAACCTGAATGTGCTGCAGTTCAGTGGTAGGGTCCATGGTAGGATAGGATCCTTTGCAGGTGTGTGCGTAATTGTATGAAATAGGTGAAACCTCATGTTGACATAGAGGTCTGCTGTGCAGATCTGGTGGCAGGATCTGAGACTCAGAAGAACCAATCACAAACAAATAAATGAGGAAAAAGAGAAGTGATAAAACCCATTTAAAATACGCTTTCTGACCTTGAAATGTCATTTACTTTAAAAATGAAAAGGACATTGGTCAGCAGTGTTTTCTTAAGGAGGAGTAATTAAATGGTCTTCTTTATACAGTTTAAAAATGATTTATTGTCATGAATGTTTTTCTCAATAGCACCTCTATATGTTTGAGAGAGATCTGCACATAATCAGTTGCTCGGTCAACAGTGAAAAGACGTTATTGGGTAAATACATATTTTATCAATAATTTTTTTTGATGTTGTGATAAAAGTGATTAATAGTTTGATACGTTTGGGTATGGTACTACTTTGGTCTATTTTTACCCATATGTTGCTCATAACTATCTGCATATGTCAGTGGGTCCATCACCAAAGAGTGTAGGTGGAAATATACCTTTATTACATTTGCATTTTTGTTTTTTATTAAAGCAGAAATCTAAGACACGCTGTTGTTCACTTCCCTTATATATTTACGCATACCTCCTGTATCTAGAGGAGCTGCTGTTGTTCCTGCAAAGTATATGTTTTTGGTAGGGTTTTTGATGTTTGCTCTCTTACGGTGTTCACTAAGATCAATAGCAAATCCGCATACTTACTGTGTATTTTTTTCTTGATTAGCTGTCAGTTTTCGTCAGTACACAGAGGAAGAAAGAGTAAGTCGACTACTGCAGTCAGGTACTACAAGTGCATTATTTTAATACTGTTAGAGATGCTGTACTCTTGTGCCTTAATTTCTCTTTAGAAAACAAAATTGTATATTAAACAGAAGTTACATGAAACATATATTCTTTTTGCAGTATCCAAATATTTAACCTTGCTAGTTGAAATTCATCCCATTAATAATGTGAGAGTCCTAAAGGCTGTGGATAGCTGTGTTCGAGTACAGGTAAGGTATTTACCTAATCTAAATACACACCTTTTCCATCTACTGTGCTAAAGTGAAAAGATATTTGAATGCAGAAATACCTCATGTTATCTTGCCAACTGTTAGTATTATGGATATAATTTGCCCATATAATACTTCATATAATGCTTATGAAGTAGAATCTTTCTGACATGAAGGCTACTTTTTATTCAATCTATCTAAGCCTGTTTATAGTGATTGGTGACTATTAGCCTGTAATAACAGCTATTGTTATTAATTGTGCCTCGTCAGTGTGGCCAGCTTTATTAAAAATATATGAATACCCAATTAGGTAAAAATGTATATGATAAATGTTCTAGATTATTTTGGTAAGCAAGATTTTATTTATTTATTGTAAAACTTTTTGTATAGTTTCTTTATCCAGATGAAAGCAGACGTGCTTCTACAGAAAGTCGTCTCTTGCTAGCTTCAGAAGATAAATGTGAGTTAATGTTTTGAAAGCATGTTTTCATTCTTTTACTTTAGGGTGGTTATCATTGATTGTATTTTTGACAGGCTTTTATGGGAAAAACAGTAAAAAAAAAAGATCTGAACTCTTCTGGATACTGTGGATGTTTTCTGAAAACTGAGACTGTTTTTCAGTATTACCACAATTGCCAACTTTGGCTGCATTTTTTTTTTTACTTAGTTCATGTTGCCTCCTCAGCAAGTTTGCAGATGATACCAAGCTGGGAGGAGTGGCAGATACACCAGAGGGCTGTGCTGCCATTCAGAGAGACCTGGACAGGCTGGAGAGCTGGGCGGAGAGGAACCTCCTGAGGTTCAACAAGGGCAAGTGCAGAGCCCTGCACCTAGGGAGAAATAACCCTAGGCACCAGTACAAGCTGGGGGCTGACCTTCTGGAGAGCAGCTCTGCAGAGAAGGACCTGGGAGTGCTGGTGGATGACAAATTGACCATGAGCCAGCAATGTGCCCTTGTGTCCAAGAAAGCCAATGGTCTCCTGGGGTGCATTGGGAAGAGTGTTGCCAGCAGGTGGAGGGAGGTGATCCTGCCCCTCTCCTCAGCCCTGGGGAGGCCTCACCTCGAGTACTGTGTCCAGTTCTGGGCTCCCCAGTCCAAGAGAGATGTGGAGCTACTGGAGAGAGTCCAGCATAGGGCTACAGAGATGATCAGAGGGCTGGAGCATCTGCCCTATGAGGAACGGCTGCGAGAGCTGGGCCTGTTTAGCCTGGGGAAGAGAAGACTGAGGGGGGATCTGATCAATGTGTACAAGTACCTGAAGGGAGGGTGTCAAGGGGATGGGGCCAGACTCTCTTCAGTTGTTCCACATGACAGGACAAGAGGCAATGGGCAGAAACTGAAGCACAGGAAGTTCTGCCTGAATGTGAGGGGGAATTTCTTCACTGGGGAGTGACGGAGCACTGGCACAGGTTGCCCAGAGAGGTTGTGGAGTCTCCTCCTCTGGAGATGTTCAAGGCCTGCCTGGATGCAACCCTGTCTACCATGCTCTAGGTGACCCTGCTGAGCAAGGGGTCTCTCTGGGATCTCGAGAGGTCCCTTCCAACCTTACTGATTCTATGAGTCTATGTATTCGTTAGTCAGTCTTCTGATTTCTTAGTAAAACTAAATTAGACTTCTGTAGCCACCTGTATAAATTCAGAGCAGATGAATTGACTATGACAGATGGATTCTGATTTAACAGCATGCCAAGAGGGGTAAGAGTAGGACAAATGTTTCATGTAACTTCGAATGTTCAGCCTAATCTAATAGGAATGAATTCAGGAGTGAACATATAGAGGTGGACACTTGCAAAAGGTAGTTTATCCCTCTTGTCTTCAGCTCTTATCACAGAGTAAGATCACTCCTCCCATCTTTTTGAAGGGGCCTATCTTTTCTGCTAAGCTAAATGCCAAGTTTTAGGTATTTGGAATTAGGTGGGTAGAGTTCATTCCAGTAATCCATTTACATAATGCTTTGATCAGTGCTGTTTGTAACACCTGTTAGTCAAATCTTGCACCCTGAACATAGGTAAACTACCAATAACTTAGGAATTTTGCATGAGCAAGGATTATGAGCTGTATTTGTACTAAGAAGTGAAACATGACTAAGGTGCAGTCTCAGGCACTAGCACAAAGCTGTGCATGCTCTTTCATTGTAAGCGTGTTCCTTGGCTTGGTTTGGTGTTTCCGTTGGTGCGTTTCCTGACCATGCTGTAATGATGTGGACAAGGATACTGTTTCCACTAGGCACTGTGGCTGAGGCCACCCTGTTTCAGGTAAGCCAGGGAGTCTAAGTCCCTGAATAAGTGCCTGCATTCATACATCACATAGATTTCCTCGTATACAAAGTTGAATTTTATGGGTCTAGTGTGCTCTCATAGCACTCTGGGAGGTCATACTGTTCTATTAACTATATCAAAACATAATAAATGTATAGTTTCTAAGGATTTTTTATTTTATTTTAAAGATATTGAACAATTTGACATCCATGTTGCAGAAGAAGAACACAAAGTGGTAAGATTTGAAAAATCTTGGATTCTGAAGTCATATTTTAACTGAAAAATTAGAAATATGTCTTCTGTAGTTTTAGCTAACTGCTTCTGTAACTTGGACAACACAAAATATATTAAAATATTGACAGTATGATTACTTACACAACTAACAACAAAGCTGTTCTAAAAACCTGTGTACCATGTAACCTGTGAGGAAGGTCACTTACTGCTTTTCTTTCTCTCAAAATGTGTCTAGATCAAAAACATTATTAGAAATTAGGAAAAAAAACAGCATGCACTTATTTTTAAAGCATTCAAAATATTCACAGAGTTCAGTCACCTTTCTAACTTTGCCTTCTGGGCTACTGTGTGTCCCAGTCTAGGCTTCATTAAAAACAAAACATAGCCAAAAAAAAAAAAGCAGGAAACGTTTTCACCTTGATCTTTCTTCCTGTGTTTCACATAACAACTCTTCACAAATTTATTGTGGATGTTCTACCTAAAATGCTTATTGTTGTTAGGCATACATCTAATCTAGTAAGTAAATAATCGCATCATAAAAGCCAGTGTTCCATTTCATAGACAGCTATAGGTTTGAAGGGGAAAGGCTATGGTCCTGATTTTGAAACACTTTAAAGTCTTTTAAGATGTTTTTCTTAAAGCATACATTTGTTTTTAAAGCAGGCAGATTTCATAAAGTAGTCTGCAGTAGCTGGAATAAAGAATATCAGTGCAACTGAACAATCAGATAATGTCCTCCTAAAAAACAGATTTGTTTTGTGTTGACGTGAAATCTCCCGATATCTTCTAAGAGTACATTTAAAAAGTTCTGGAAGTTTTCCACAACTTTAGCCCTTTGCCTGCTATCAGTACTCTCTGTACGACTGAGACTTTACATAAAACTCCCTTTTGGAGCTAATGTCTTTCTTCAGTGGTTCATGTAGCTGGTTCTGAACTGGCTGTGGTATTTCATTCCTCTGCTGTTCCATGTGGTGAAACATGCCAGCTGTTTTATTTTGTTTGCTTTATAAGCAGCGTGAGTGGTGAATTCTGGAATCAAGGTAGTATGAAAGAAAATATTTGGTTGTAGGTGGAGCCTGGAACTGTCCTTCTGATCTCCTTAAATTGAGTGCCTTGCAGACAGCAGAGGTAGACCATGTGTAGTGAACAAGTAGCATATTCTTTCCAAGTACCTTAGCTTTTAAGGCTCTCCTGTGCATTGCTTATCTCCTAAAGCACAGACTGTGCACAGTTGTCACTACAAAAACCTTATTTGACTTCTAATACACAGTCCTTTAACTTTTCCCTTTAGGTGATTCAAAACTCTGGTCAACTTCCAAGAGCAAGAGTTGCAGATGATCTCATTTGGGCACAGTGGGATATGATGGAACAAAGACTCTTCTACATTGTTCCAAAGGTGAGGTGCAAGTCATTCTAGTGGTTCTGTTCTTGTCTATCTCATGATAGGAAAGTTCTGAGCATGTGTGGTAATAATGGTGTGAGTTTGGTTTTTATTATAGTCATCTGTCTTACTACCTCAAATAACCCAACCCAAAAGCCAGACTTGCCTTACTGCTGTCTGTACATTATGAATTGCAAGAGAACTGGTGGTTTCAGTGCTTCCTGTAGAAGAGGGTAGGTTTGTGAAGACTTCCTTTTTTTGTTTGCTTTAAAAAAGCTTTTTTATTCAATCTGATCTAAATCTACCAAAAACTGTCATGAACATATTGCCTGAATTCTAGAAAGAGTTCAGATCTAGAGAAGTTCAGATCTAGAAAGTGTAAATTGTATACAGATGCATTAAGTGCACCAAATGAAGGCAGGTGCTGGGCTAGAAGTGCTCAAACCCTCCCTGACATTTTTTTTTCTTTCTTTCTCCGACTGTTGGACTATCTGCACTTGTATTCTACATAAATAAAAAATAACTTTCCTCAACTTTTCACACCCACCAAAAATAAATGAGCTTTGGGAAGTAACAGGAAGTAGAAACTGCAAGGGAGAACATATTCCTATTTTTCTTTCTGAGGTGCCTTTGCTGAACTGACTGAAGTAAGATACAGTTACAGAAATTTTTTTCTTCTGTAATACATTTTTGTGTGTGTGTGTGTATGCATGCACACAAGAGAGACTCGTATAATGTTGGGCTTCAGGCAAGAGCCCACACAATTATAGATGATTGGCAGATAATGATCTGGGACAGGAAGGAAGTATGTCATAGTGCTATTGTGGGGATTTATATGTGGTTTTTAATTTGTCTTTTGTCCCCTTGCTGTACATTTGTTAGTGAAATGGGTTGGATGTGTAGTGTACTGAAGTATCTAGTCACTTCTCAGTCTGTATGGTATGCATTGTTTCATTAATTATAAAACATATCCTCTTAATTCTAGGAATCAAGGAATACTTTGAAATGTATCCAGTTTTATCCTGATGAAAATTTTAACTCAGTAGTAAGTCATTAGTGTTACATTATTCTGAGTTGGATATAGCTGAGTTCCAGGCACTGATACTGAGATATGTTTGGTTTTTATTATGGCAGGGAACTTTTTGCAGAGGGAAATCGATGTTTGTTTTTTCATTTGTCTTTTGTATTTTATAAAAAAAAAATATATATATAAATACACACATACATACACATATATACATGTATATACATATATGTACACACACGCACATACATAAAAATTTTTCAAGAATATATTCAGATCGAGTTACAGTAAGTTAGCTTCTGTCGAATTGCACATATACTCACCTAGAAGTAAATGACATTCATGAACGTCACACTGATCTTATACTGAAGTACTTAAAAGCAAGATTATCAAAATAATCAGATAAAGAAATCACACATTACTTCTGTACTGGTTTTAAGTGAGGCGGAAAAGCATCTATTGGCAAGAAATGGAATGGAACATATAAATTATGACTGTAATTGTTGGCATGAGCATTTAAATGTACTAGGTTTTTGTCCTGGTAGCTGAAAATTGCTCTAATGCAGGAGGCTACATATCCCGTAATTGCACTTTTTTTCCCCCCCTTTTTTAAACACTCAAACAAGTAGTAACTATTTAATGGTTTTGGGGAGACTGCAAGGATTACAGGATGATAGATGAGCTTTGTTTTTCTTTTTTAAAATGTTTAGTCTAGTGAAATGTAAATATTGCACATTTTACTGGACTGAAATATTAGCCATAGTATACTGACCTCACTAAATAACATAAGTATATTCTGCTTTTGGATTGACAGCTGGAATCGCACCTGGATATTTCTGTATGTGACACAAGATTAAAGTAAGTTTTTGTGTGCGGAGTGGTGTATTTTGTTTGTTTGCTTTTAATGCATAGTCTCACTTTCTATAAACCTGAGTAAAACTTACATCAGAAAGACATTGTCTTGGAGTTGCATACATGGAACTGGAATATAGAAATAATTTAAGCACCTTGTCCAACTCCAGTTCCTCTCACTTTTATCACGGTCAACTGTAAAACATAATTGAATCCTTGACTATTTTTGATACCATTTTTGAGAATGATTTGGCT
This sequence comes from Rhea pennata, assembly GCF_028389875.1. NCBI lineage: Eukaryota > Metazoa > Chordata > Aves > Rheiformes > Rheidae > Rhea > Rhea pennata. The sequence goes on from NC_084663.1 coordinate 13,492,719, forward strand.
GAAGAACTAGTTAGTTATAGGTTAATATAGGTTAAACTGTCCTTCTCTTGATTATTGTTTACCTGTTCAAAGTAAAGAAACTTGCTTAAATCTCCTCTACTGTCATGGATGTGCAGTAATTAATCTGGAGTGGTGATTTTTAAATGCCGACCATATTCCTGTCAAGAGAAGCTCTCCATTTTTCATTGCCGTTACGTATTTTACTGGGCAGTTAACCAGACCACTAGACCATTCCTGCTGCCTATGCTCCTTTTCTTCTCTAGCATGCTATTTGCAGCTTGCCTGCAGTTTCAAGGGTAAGATTCATTGGATTCCGTATCCTGTTACAGTTAATACTGAAAAAATCCAGCACTTGTAAGAGCTTCATAAATATATTTTTTCCCCTTAGAATTCTTTTAGAAATCACAGGGAAAATCCCTGTAGGAGTGAAATCCTTTCTTGAGGGATGGAGGGGAGTCTAAGCCAGATTGCGTATAACCGTCTCTTGCATGTTCTACATGGGAAAAACAGCACTTGCAACTTTTAAAGATGTCATGGTATAGTAAGTTCCGTGTGAGCATAGTTTGGTCCTTTTCTTTTTCAGTATTTCTGCTGATATTGTTGTGCCTAGTTGCAGGTTAAAATATAACTTTACAGACGTAAATAGTAGAGTCAGGCTCCAATTTGGCCTTTGAGTTCTCATGTGTAATAGATGACGAATTTCCAGTACTGGGGCAGAACCTGCTTTCACTTTGTGACTGTTCTCATGTGTTCTTTGTGTTGTGATGAGTCAGTGTGGATGAAGAGGTTTACTTACTGATCTTCTGTTTGTGCGTAGACTTGTGAATTTTGGGTATGATTATTGTCAAGACCAAGAAGTTGCACCTAAATCTTTGAATCTTCAGATTTTTACAAATAAAGCAGGTAATGAATAAATACAATATTGTCATTTTAAAATATTTTCCAAAATGTAATTATCATGAAGTATAATCATAATTACTAAGAATTTCCTCATAAGAGGTTACACTGAATGTTTTTTTTTTTTTTCTGTGAGTGTGAGACTTTTTCTTAAGAGTACTTGACAGATCTCTGTGAGGAGAGGGAGGAGTGGTAAGTGTGATAAGTCTATTTCTGTTTTTTGTTTTTGTTTTTTTCTTTAATTTTTTTTACCTTGTGAAAACCGAAGATGCGTGTGCACACAGACACACACACACTCACACACACACAGACACACACTTGAGTCCAGGGCTACCTAAGGTTTTATATATTAACACTAAAACAGTCATCCAGAAATTTACTGGTAGCCCAAGAGCTGATACAATGCACTCATAAGGTGAAGCTTCTCTGACTAAGCATCTGCAACATTTTGTGCTACTTTCAGAATCCAGGTGGTCCCAACGCACAGCTGTGTAGGACCATAGCAATTTAATGTTAAAGCTGACAAAAGTATATTCTAAAGGCAGTAAATTCAAATAAGATTCTGACCAGATCTGTTGTCTGGGCATCTGATACAAGTATCCTGACTTCTAGAATGTAGATTAGTCTACTTTTACTCTCTGTTAGTAAGACAGTATTTTTGTGATGCCTTTCATATACAAGCCATCTGCCCAATAATGGAAAACGTTATTAATTTGCATATACATGTTTCCTTTTAAACTTGTGCTCTCCGGGGTTTGTCCAGGTTCAAGCACCTTAGGATGAGTTTCCATCTTCTTCCCACTAGACTGTTGACTGATTATTCTAATGTAAAATGTTCTTTTTCCATCTGGCAATACAGTTTTTAAATTGCCTATAGAACCTATCAGATGTTGAACCTTTTGCTTAATGTTAAATGCAGTTTGACATTTGCAGTTAGTAAGTGGGATTGCTATATGTGGTGTTCTATTGAATGTTTGAAACCAAAGATTATGTTGCACCATCCATTTTGAGTAACTGACAGTTTGGATCAAATGGTTTCAGGGCTGAGACCATATCCAGTTGTTGATGGACAGTGATAATCATTCTCTAGTGCCCTTTTGTGCCTCCTCTTCATGGTGACTTGCAGGACTAGACTACAGGCTCTTTGGGACATAGACCATGCTTTCTATGGAATTGGTAGCATGCTTTAACTATTAATACTGATATCTCTTTGTTCCATTAAGCCATCTCTGGCAAGGAATAATTGGAATAAATTCAGAATGGAATATTCCATGCAATTTCCTATTTAATAAAACTGTTAGTGACTACAGTCGATCTGAACTTTGGATAAAATCACTCTTTCTCTCTCAGATTTCCGTAGTAGAAGAAAAGTAGCCCTGTCCCTTACAACCAGCATAAACAAGATGAAATATCTCCAGATAAAGATTAATGTACTTGTCATAGATTAGCACAGATCAAACAGTTCTAGTCTTAGAATTGACTTTGTGTGTTCAGCATTTGGTTATTTAAACAGTACTTTGTGGTTATGTCGTCTTTGAGTGCTTTAGAAGTGCTTTTCTGTTAAATTTACTGGATTTTCAGAAAAATGGAGACAGTAAGGTAGCATAAATCCTGGGTTACCTTCACCTGACTTCATCCACGTAAAACTTAAGTATCTGGACTACGTTTACAGAGAGAAATAAGTATCTCCAGAGCATGATTGCTTCCATCTGTCTTCAGTTGCTGTTGAAGGACCCTAAATCAGTGATGTCTGAAGTTAGGTGAGACAGGCCTCTCCTAAGCCTGTACAAGCTCTAATGCAATGGTATATTTGAACTGTGAGACATTCAGATGCCATGTTGAGATGTTGGTACAACATTGTGTTTTAAGATTCTGTTTGAAGAGAAATCGGGAGTTTGAAGTTAAATTTCCTAAGAGAGACTTGGTGTCTTCGTGTCTATACTCAATAATCTCTTACATTTTCTGTGGTGTGGTGTTTATTTACCAAATGGCAGAGTTACAATTGTTTCCTAACTCTGCTAAATATAGAAACTTACTATTATTCTATACAACTAGAACTTCATATGCTGCCTTTTACCCCCCTCTTCATTGTTGTTAATTGAGAGGGTTTTTTATTCCTGAAAAGATAAGAGTCTGTCCAAATTGATATTGAACGGAAGAGGATAGTATAGGAGACTTAGTTCTGCCTTTGCACAGAACACTTACCGCCTAGGCACAATAGGAGTACAAGCTTTCCCTGCATCAGTGCACCCCAGCTCTGATTTTTCAGAGAGCACTGTTTAAGTGTAGGAAAGGAATCTGTTACGTTTTCAGTCTCTGACTGCTCGGAGACTGCCAAAACAGTATCAGCTGTAATGGTGCTTTGTGGACACTTGCTGAGCTGAGACTATCGTGCTCCTTCTATCTATGTTAATGAAGCACCATTTAATTATGTTATCTGTCATTTGTAATTTAAGTTGTTAATATTTGGACCAGTATCCTAACAATGAAAGTACATGCATCTCATTAGTAGTCCCCAGAGCCACTCTTTTTTTGATCAGCTTGAATATAAACCCACTGATACCTTAATCTGCATAGATTCCCTTGCATGTTGTGCAACTTACAGGATAGCATACATCTTATCCTCCAGCTTGCGGGAAAGAAATTTGTATGTCAGAGCAGAGCTGTTTGTTGAAATAAAACAGCATTGTGGATTTGCTGGAGCTCTTTCAGTCTCCCTACTGAATCCTGATGCTGCTACTTTAAAAATTATGCATACTCTGAAAGATGCCAAGTACTCTGGCAAAATGGCCCAACTGTTGTCTAAATAACTTAAATATCCGAGGAAAACTGTATCAGACTTCCCATCAATATTCAACCTGGTGAGAATAAGCAGAAAAATAATATGTCTCAGAAATTATTTACCTTCCCCAGAAATGTGAAGTACCTGGGCCAGATCTATATAACAGCCGTGGTACAGCTTTGTGGTTTGAACTATTAGGCATTTTACTAAGTAAAATATCTTGTTAAGTGTGCTTTTGTGCTTGCACTTTTCTTTGTATTGTGCCCTTTTATGAATATTTTGTGTATATAAACCTCTGTTTTTTTTTTTAAGAGAAATATTAATGTTAGCAATACTTTTATCTTTGCTGAAAATTTATCACTTAAAAAAGGTGAATGGTCATAGCTGTGGTCCGGCTTTCCCAACTGAGTTAGGGACTGTGCTTTGGAAGCCCTTTCTAACTTGAATGCCAGAGCAGTATGCTGAGGCATTGGAGTAAGTGGATTAAAGTATTGTTTCTATATATATATTTTTTTTTAATAATGGAAGGATGGCTACCATCTAATTGAGTCAAAGCAGTCTATAAGTATGATTTAGAATTAGGATGGAAGATCCTTCACAAAGTACCTTGGTTGAAATATGCTTGTGCAAGGACTGACTTTTCTCCTAAAAAGGGAATTATGGCTCTTTGGACTGGAGAGTGGAGAAGGGGTTATAATTTCTAGTGTGAGAAAGCTCTAATAGCCAATATGAAATTATTATTTAGAAAGCAGTCAGACTTCATATTTTACTGTGTTGTTCTGTGCATGTTTAATAGTCCCTTAACAGAAAATATCTAGAGATCGAGGTAGACTGTGGAGAGAAGGCTTGATCATTTTTTGACTGCAAGCATGATGTCTAGGAGGAAGGGCTAAAAATGTACTCCTAAACAGAAGAACTGGCTATATCAGAACACAAAATTATATTGTAACATATTATCTCCTCTGTTCTCTCTTACTCTGCATCTCACAAGGTAAATGATAGTTGAAGAACTATGTAATATGCATTTCTATAATCTTGACCTTTTTTGAGAGATTATCATTGTTCATTTCTGATCTGTAACAGTCTTGCTTTAGTTTTGTGCAATGTGAAGGTGTCCATGTATTCAAGTGCACAATTTTCAAGTGTAATTTTCTTTTCCTTTTTATCTGTTTAGGAGGCTTGTGTGTGTGTTGCAGTCTAGCCTCTGATATTCCTGATGAAATAACATACTCCATATATTTCTTACATAAAGGTAAGATTATCTCGTTCAGTTATCTTGCTTTGTTTTGGAGAATGTAACTTTGAAAGAGTTACAGAATGCTTTGCAGAACAAGGAACTACCTAAGCCTGCAGACAGTAAACTTCTGTGGCTCGCGTTTTTAAAGACAGCAGCTGCACTTGGCTGCTAAGTCAACCTTCCTGCTGTAGGCTTCCTGCCTGATACTGAACAAGTTGCTTCAAACCAATGTCTTCGTGATGGCTATTAATTGGATATTTCTAGCTAGGCTTTCCAACATGCTGACCGCAAACAACATTAATGAAATCTGTGGGAGCTGCAGGTGTGCTGTACTTATGCCATAAGTCATTCAGTGTATAAGAAAGTGGAGCCAGCAGCTCTTAGCTTGAATGTGCGTTCAGAGTTCCAGTTCAACACTTCATTTCCACAGCAAGCTGTGCAACAAACACTGACTTTAAGAATTGTATATGTAAGTGGTGGTCCTAGCTCTTAGTTTTAGGCCCTAATTCTTTTCTTGGAAAGAATGAAGCATATTGTTTCATCTTGATCAGAGCAAAACTTATGATGTTAGCAAGATATCTTTCTTTCATTTGGTAAGTGAAGGAGAGAGGTGAATTATTTCTCAGTGAGAAGCTGCACAGAATGGAGTAACCTTATTCAAGTAGGCAATGTTTTACCTCAAGTCTTTGCTTTCATGTGTCAGGAAAATGACTTAAGACTTCAGTGCTGGGAATTGTGCTAACCTGTTACTTTGCTGCTGGAATTTCATTTTTGGAGTTCTTGAAGGCATTAGCAAACTGTTGAAAAGTCTGTTTTAGATGTGGCAGCAGTCAGCCCTGATGGTTCACAACAAAGGGCTGACTTCCTCTGATGTGTCTTGTGTGTAGCTGATGGGAGGTTGCATCACTTTAAGTCAGCCATGGCCCTTGTGCCTCTGTATGTGTACCAGGAAGAGAGTGAGGATAAATATGATGGTGGTGGTGACCAAATGCATCTGGAGTGACCATGGAATGGAGTTTTTTTGATGTGGAGCTGTTTCTGGATTCATGTAAGATTCATCATAGAGAATTATACATCTGGACCTGAAGTGACCCCACAGAGGCAGTGGCATATCAGGAGCATAAGCCACTTTTTTGAGACTCATAAGGAGTTCAGTCTGTGCTGCAGCATCTGCACACTCAGAAGGAGAACTTGCTTCTCCATGTGAATGCAGGTCCCCACAGTCAGTTGATGTAGCCGAAATGCAGAAGTGGTGATGTTGCAGGTGTGTTCTGCAGTGCAAGTATTAGCTTACATGTGTTCAAGTTGGCAAGTAACAAGGTGATTGCCTTTCTCATGTCAAAGAAACTGTTTCTTTTGAGTTCCCCTTTATCTAAAGGGTTGCTATTGGTCTTGGAAATCTCCTGTTTCTTTTTTTTTTTTTGTTTTTTTTTTTTTGCAGCAGCACAAAGGATATCTCCTGCTGGGGTCAAGAATCAAAGTCCTGGGTGGCTGAAGCATGGGTCATCCTTCTTCTTCCCCCTTCCCCCCCTTTTTTTTTCTCCCCTCCTTGGGTGGTCTTGTAAATTGTAGATCTAACTCTTATTCTGTGTTTTCACAGATTATTAGGTAGCATATTAGATCATGACACCATTCATTCCATGCTTAAGCTTGGATGTTTGGAGGCAGGTCATTGTTTCCTTAGTTACCTGAATCTTTAGTTTCTCTCAGAGGTTGATGAAATAGAGTTCTGTGCTGTTCTTGTTGGACAAAGGAAGAGAATAAAATGATGTCAGTGCTGATGCTAAGTCCATCAAGCATAGTGGGTCTGAAATCAGCTAGAGTCTTAAACTGAGAGGTGAATTAAATTGGAGAAACAAGGTATGCAGATAAACAAACTGAGGGTTCTTTAAAACAATTGAAGAATCAGCAAGATATGTATATAATACAGATATACGTTTTTGAGGAGGAGATAGATTTTTTTTTTTTTTTTTTTTTTTTTTTAGGGGGAGGTTTTTTTTGGAGAGAGATGTATTTTTACATGGAAGCTTAGTCTGGGATGGAATGCTGCTTAAAACAGGAACACAGACTCTGTAGTGTGTGGCCAGTTTCCATATACTAAAGAACTGTGTTGCATGGGTGCAGGTCTACTAAGTATGCAGCAACTCTGTTTAGTATGAAGTAAATCCATCTGTGCAGACAGACCAATAAGATAGCCTGAAATGTCACTATCTGGGTAGCTTACAGCAGCTTACAGCTGCTGAAGATTCTAGCTGTAAGGTCATATGTGGCTTATAACAGATGGTGTATGTTTTTTTTTTTAATATTATTATTTTTTCCCCAGGTTACAACAAAACCTTTACAGTCTCTCTAGAAAGAGCAGAAACCCATCAATTGAAGGAAGTGGCTTTTTTGAATCTTGGTAGGTTATTGGTGTTGTTTCCCTGTGTGACTGCAATTCTCTGTCCGTGGTAGGGAGACGAATGGCTAACCCAGGAGGGAGGGCTAAGAGGAAAAGATTTATTTTTCTTGACTTTAAGTAGTTGTGTGTTTCTTTTGTTTTGTTTTGCTTGACGTTTATATTTAGCATTTGATACTGCGATGCCTAAGAGCTGGTAAGAAACTTCCCCTGAAATTAACTCAGCCTCTGCTCTGGAGATCAGCTAGTGAGTTCTTGGGTGTCCTGAGCCTCTTGAAACTTCCCCTACAAACCCAAATGTATTGCTAGTATTTCCTGTGTTAATACAACAGCTGCTTTTAATTAACTCCTTTTATATTTCGTAGACCTAATCTATTCCTTCAAAGAGAAATGTGTCAAAATGAGAATTGTGTGAAACAACCTCTTAGAGCAAGTAAGTGAACAAGTACTAAATTGACTGCTGTTATTTCTTTAAATAGATTATTATGTGGCTGCTTATTTGCCTGGCCAGTTCCTGCACCTCCTGAATATTCAACATCCTGATCTACTGTGCTATAGTTTGTTTCTGACAGGTATGGTAAAACTACTGCTTTGAAGTAATTCTTATTGTAGTGAAAACTTGTTCTAATCTCTTTACAAGAAAGTAGATTTTGCTTAGCATTCGCTTTATTGCATGGTGTTACCTGGAAGAGAGGTTGAAAAATAAGAACCACATTTTTGCCATGTCCATTTTAAAAAGAGAATCTGAAGTGACCTTTGTTATGTCATCCTTTCTAGCTTGTTGTGAAATGGAAGAAGAGCTTTCACTGAATTGGAAATTCTTTGCCTTAGTTTCATAGTTTCCTTCCCCCCACCTTTGCACATGCTTGTTGGTCCTCTGCTGTTCTCAAATTTCACATGGAGATGTAAATTTGATTTTACATTTCCTTCCTCCAATTGAGTTGCTCTAAATGTGTGTGTTTGGAGGGTGTGGGGAGAGGAAATCTGTGTTTCCTTCACCTGATCAGACTGATGCAATTAATTTGGAGTCTCATCTGAGTGGCACATTATTTCATTTCCAACAAATATGTCTCTATGGGAAATTGTTTATTTTTGGAAATGGAGGGCCTTTGTTTGAAAGCAGAAGTCCATTTTTCTGATTGGATAAAGGAAAGGTAAGCAGTGGGGACTGGTGCTGGGGCATTGTAGGAAGCAAATATGTGGCTGTTTGTAGATCTAAAATATTCTGCTAGAAATGAGTGAAGAATTTGTGGTGGGCCTGATTTCTCTCATGCAAAGGATCTGTAGTCCTGTAACATAATAGTGTGGTGGTGAATCTCAGTGCTACCGTAAAAAAAAGTCGTTTTGATCCGATGCTTTAATTGGTAATCACAGAGCAAAATCTTCCTATCCTGGTCTTCCTAGAAAAGATGTTAAGCAGTCTAGTAATACAAGGTTGTATTGTGATTCTAAATATGAGCATTTCTGAACTGTAGTGATGCTTACGTGCCAATTCCGTTGTTGTATTGTGTTACTAGCCTTGAGCCCTTCTCTGCCCTTTTCTGTGTATCCTGATTTGTTCTATTTCCTCATTGCGGGCCTTAGATCTGCACAGCTTCTCTGCTTCAACAGTAGGGAAAGATTGGATTGGATTTGGACATTGCTCCCTATTTATTCCCCCTCCTCAGCCAACAGCATTCTTCCTCCTCTTCAGCACAATTCCATTGCAGGTAGTACTAGGGGCAGACTGTTTCTTACTGCCGGGGACCAGGGAGTGTTGGGAGGAGACAATATTGGTAGCAGCCAAATTTTACATTCTGAGTGTTTTCTTTCCTCAAACCTGTGTTGTTCAGGTGAGGATGCAAGAATTGACATGTTGCCCAACTGCTCCATCCAATCCCCACTTGTGTCAACCATCTTGGATTGCTGTGCAGGAAGCATCTATGCAGTAAGCATCAGCAACAGTGCCTTACTACAGTTCCTGTGGAACAGCAAGCAAGACAGCGAGAGATTGGCGGCTCTGCATTGCGCTCTGCTTTATGTTGGAGGTACCACAGACTTGGAAATGCAGGTAGGAAAAGAACCTGCTCTAAGTTCTTTGGATGACATCTCACACAAAGAAGGATCAGGGGATAGTACCAAACAGAATTAATCCTGATTTGTATGTAACTTTTGGTAGTACTAAGAGTCTCATCAGCCTGAGATGCTTTATTCATCAAAGCTGTTCTGAAAATGTTTTTCTCCATATCATTGTCCTTTGCCCCCTGAAAAGTGTTGGGTACCTGAATCAAAGTTCTTGTGGTCTGTTTCAAGTTTCTTACAACACATACTTAAACAGAGAGATGTGACAAATTACCCTATTCTAATTCTTACAGATTATTTGGTGGATTTCTGAGAACTTGTCAACGTGTCATAATTTTGACCCCATCCAAGAATTTATCATTGGTAAGTATTTCTTTTTCTGTATATTAAGTTAGAATTCCTAACTTGCAACTTAGGAGAAGCCACATTGTCACAGACTGAGTCTCCTCATTCCTAACATTTTGATTATAATTTGTATTAACTGACTTACATGTTGGGGCGTTAGAGCCAATGTCAGCAGTTTGGGAGGTGTATAGATAAGAACAGTGGCAAAAAAAAAAAAAAAAAAAAGAAAAAGAAAAAGAAAAAAGAAAAGAAAAAAGAAAAAAAAAGAATGGTAGCAAAACTACTCAAATGCAGGCCTCTGTCCACTGAGAAAAATAATGTTTTCATTATTTTAGGTCACTGGAGAGCACATTCTCTGCCTTGGTCCTGGCTTGAATATCTGGGATGTAAATAACTGAAATGGGAAAGGAGTAAGAAATCCTCTCTAGCCCAGCCCAAAACATTCTGTCATAATGCTTTGGCATAGCATGACATTCTCCTGTAACAACTGATTCCTCAGCCTAGCCAGTGCGTGTCCTGTGTGCCCTGAGCCTTTGTACAAAGGACCCCTGCAGGGCTGAGCTGTGGCCAAGCCACTGACCCAGCCCTGCACAGCCATCTGGACTTCCCTTCCTCCTTTTGTGCACAGAATGGGACCAGTTCCACCATGGAGGAAGCTGCTTCAGAGTCTACAGCAGGATTTGTCCCTAAGCAAGTGTTAGATAGATAAGGAACAGAGTGTAAAGCCTGTTCTTGATAACAGATAAGTTTACGTAACCTTGCCCTTCTCAATCTTTTTATGTTGCATTCAGCCTCCCTGTACTGCAGAATGTGTCCAGAAACGCACAGCCTGGATAAACTTTTGCCATACACATCGCTGCTTGACTGGATTGGGGTAAGAGAACAGCTAGTGTTTCCATTAATAACTGGAGGCAGTCTGTTTGCTTGTTTTGTTTTCCTTTAATAAAACTTGCCATGTGGCTTATTTGTATACATCACCTTTTCTCAGACATACTCCAAATCCATATTTGTGCTTTGTATCCATTTTATTTTGTTGAGTCTTAATCTTAGTAGTGTCTTTCACAAACTCTAATTTCCTCAACTAATTTAATTTATAAAATGGGAATAGTTACTGTAAAATAGTTACTGTAATGTAATGGATGATTAATTTGCAGGGGTTTTAGAACAAGACACTAATTGCCTATCATATGATATTTATAATGGACAACATATCTTTAACCAACAGTCATGCAGTTATTTCCAAGACAAACAGTTTCAAGAGAGTTAAGATTTCTGCGTAAGTTTGCAGAAGTAAAATAACTTAAAATAGGCCCCGACATCTGTAACATACCAAATAGCTAGTTTGAATTTTTGTAATTTATCACTGTTCTAATGCTGTCTTTTCCTAAATGGAATCAATGAGAGAAAATGTCTTTTATCTTTCTCTTCAGCAAAATTGAGTGTACAGTTTTGGTTAGCTAGATTACTTCCCAAAGGAAATGAGTAATGGAAATTCACTTAGATACTCAAGCAGGCTGTGTTTTATGGCAAGTGAATTATATTCTTCGCATTTGTCTGTATTTATAGGTTATCCCTGGAGTAACATGTGCAACAGACATTATTTCTCTACCTATATTAGAGGTAAGTGTCTATATAAAAATGTTCATATTAGCAGATAGGAGCTTTGTTTTCATTTTTAAAAACTAAATACTAGTACAGTGTTGGCATGCACAGCCCTGTCCAAAAATAGGGGTGAATGGAAAGTTGCCCTATTGTAAATGCATGACTCACTTAATAAAATACCAATTTTCCTGACTGATGTTTGCTAGCTCAAAGACTTATTTATTTATTTTTTTCTTCAGTTGAACAGGGAAAGCCTTCCAAGAATTAATTATTTTTAGGTTTGATTGATACCCCTTTGCTTTGTGACTTTGTTAGCTGCAGGTAAGGTTCTTGGCACAAAAGATGTGTGGGATTTCTAAGTACATACCCCCACTCTGGTGTGCTCAAGGGAGATTTCAGAGATTTCATTGTGCTTCCATTGGTACTTGTGGTTCACGACCCTCCCTTTGTTTTGCCCAGAGCATCCTGTGAATGCACTAATGTCAGGGATTTGGCTACCTAAATCTAGACACAGTACAGCCTGGAAGAGGCAGTGAGCTAGATGCAGAGGAGCACATGCTGTTTTGATAGGAAGCTCTGCACTTTCAACTGAAAAAAAAGTTAATGCTTCTTCCTGTCTTCCTTTTCCCTGCCTCAGCTATCCCCAATTTAGGAAAACACTTCACATTTTCACAAGTGCTACCCCCAAGTGATCTCTTGTTCCCCATGGGAACACACTCTGTGTTCCCATGTGAGAACACTGTATCATGTAGAACTTTGAGGTGAGAGTCTGTTTTCTAAGTGCTTATAGTTAGCTCATAAAACTTCAGTTTTAATAAAACCTTTTCAAATTGGTGAAGTTACCCACTGCCCCCTCACTCTTCTGTAGTTGCATTACAGCCATACTTCAGATTTGCGTCACTGTTACCTGTGAATCAAGCTTTGCATACTTTGCTTGGGAAGGCTGCCATGAGAGATGAGACAGCTGGAAAAATCTGATCTTGAAACTGTGTTGCTGAATAATCCATGTAATTCACTAAGGTCAAAGTTAGCAGACCTTTAATTTGTCTGAGATTGAATCTCAGACCACTGGGGGCAAATGCCTTTAGCAGCTATACTTCCTGATTGTGAAACTCATTTCCTATTTCTGTCTGAAACCTAAACAGACTGAAAAGGTCATAGTTGAACTGAAGACACACATTTCCTGCTACTTGCCACTGCAAATTGCTTTGACTCTCGAATGAGGACAGATATAAATACACAGGATTTACTGCTTTGGGTGCTTTGTACCATGCTAGTGACACAAAGCCACTATGCCTTGAGTTTAACTGATCACTTGATGGGTTTTGGTTGGTGTATGTTCTCGTGTCACAGACCCTGATGAAAAATCTGATCCTATATGTATTACTATTCTCGCATCAGATTCTATAGCATTTCATGGAAAGGATGGTGAGTTGTTTACCTGAGAAGCTTTTTAAAGTTCTCAAGCCCTTAAATTGTTGAGAGCCTTTGGGAGCACTGTATTCATATTCATAATGTAACACGCTCCTTTGGTGACAGGTCTATTTTACCACCACGTTCAGCAAGTGATATTAAGAGAGGCTATGAGAATGGAGGAGTAGTCAGAGTCAGGTTGTCAAAAACTTTACACAAGAGTTGTCATTAATATGAATCTGATCTTCTTAAATGCAAAAAACAAACTTGAATGTGTGCACATAGGCTTTATCTTTCAGAAGGGGAGGAGTGAAGGGCAGGAGGAAGAGGAGAAGAAAATGGGAGGGAGTTTGGGAGAAGAGTGAAGACATGTAGTGCAAGCAGTTGCCAGGGAAATCAGCGCAGGAAAAGGCAGGCTCTCTCCCACCCTTTGCTGGGTATAAGAGTGGAGCTCTATGGTGTAGCTGCTTGTGCCTCCTACGTGGTTAGGTACACAGCTCTCTGAATGCCTTCACTGCTGGGTATTGCAACAGTTCTTCAAGAGGACAGTGTGCCCTCCTGAAGGCTTGAAAGTGGTTCGCACCCTTCATCGCTGAGGGACTATTAAGCAGAGAGCTCTCTTTGTCTATAGTCAAAACACTAACACTTATGAAAGGCTCCGTGGGAGCTTTTGGTGGATTGCAAGCTGGTAAGGCCTTGATCTGACTTCTGGTGGTACAGTGGTTTTTAGGCATTCACATTAATTCCTAGAAACATCTGCAAAATAAAAACCACTTAAGGCTGAATAAAGGAGTCTTCTCTCTCAAATCTTTGCCCTGATGATCCTCAGAAGATCACAAATTTAATTATGATAATCCTCTCTCCGGTTTTTACTTTTTACTAAGACCTAAAGACAGTGCAGATTTTCAGTGGCATCTGCTTTTAATTCTGAAGTCTACCAGTTCCTCTTACAGGTGATATATAAAAGAAACTCGTTGTCTTGCTTCCCTGTACCACAAATCAGAGTTCTGTGTTGGCCTGAACGCATCTTCACACTGGTAGTGCTGTCGCAGTTGCATAAATTGGTCACTAGATGATACCCTTACGCTATAGCCTTGAGTCCCCCTCCCCGCCCCCCCCCCACTGGTTTCCTATTGGTAGCACTTACACAGCATATGTGCATATGTAGTAGTCCATTGTAGATCTTGCTAATCAGCTCCAGCAGGCTGAACATACGGTGCTGTATGCCCTTCCAGTTTGCAGCTGCTAAGTATAACTAACTTGTAGCAAAAAGTACATTTACTTTTCTGCTGCAGCTGTAACAGTAAAGCGGCAATCAACCTTGGCAGCAAGAGGAACGTGGCTGGAAGGAGTGAGTCTCTGCATGTTATTTTCACTGGCAAATTGTAGTCTATAGTAGGAAATGGTTTAAGGGCATCTGAGGTTTTCTTCTAAAGTTGTCATTGCTATTCTTCCCCCACTTTTCTGAAAAAAAAAATCAAATGTGTTATAGCAAGCCAGGGGAATATTGTGAATCCAGATTCTCTCTGCCTTCTAATACTTCTGCTGTAGTATCTATACTGGAAAGGCAGATGAGTAGAAAGGGAAAGATAAATGAAGTAAATGAAGTACCATCACTTGTTTTTTAAAACTGCCAAAATAAAGTGCCTTAATCTCAATCACTCTCCCTATATAAACAGCAGCTTTAAATCTCTTGAGCCAGTCTAGGAGCTAGCTCAGGAGACTAGTACCTGTTCTTTTGTTTACTCCTGTCTGTTCACAGCTGGGTTTCAATCACTTTCAGCATTAGAGTCAAAGGTTTTAGAATCACTGTGGGAATGTTTGGATTTTGTTTGTTTTCTGGGTTGAGAGTCTGTTGCTTGAGACTGGCAAATGGATGTTTGCAGTAGAAATAATAATGCAGCTTGAAAATATTGCTAGCCTGCAGCTGCCAGGGTTGTAATATTGCTCCTCTGCTTAGAGATACTAGGAAACCAGAGTGGAATTTATTTGACCAAATGTGAATATTTACACCTGAGTCAGTTGCATAAGGCTCCTTTTCAGAGTCAGTGAAACTCTAGACAGTATGGTTAGCATAATCTGTGGTGTGGTTCTTCCCATCCTAAACCAAACATTGGAAATGGGTCAGATAACTTAGGATTTAGAAATATCCATTTCTCCCCAGTGATTGTAAAAAGGACTCAAGGTAGCTAGGTATCTGTATTACACCCACCATCTCTTGAGCTCAGGTATAGGTAGATCCTACTTCAGCTGTTAAATTTAAAGGATAAATGTTTAGGGTAAAATTAAAGAAGTATTGAAAAAAAAGAATGCAACTGCTATTTTTTTTTCCCCAGCTAGACTGCTTTGTAGCTACAATTATCACTGTTCTTTCTAATCACTTAATGACAGGATTATTAGATATTTCTATAACTGTGCAGCTTTTATTCATGTTTTCCCTGCAATGCTTTGCAGGTTCAAAACTCTAAAGGCTTCTGGGACAAACTTAACTCAAACTTGGAAAGTGTAAAGTATGCAGAGCCACACTTGCATTACCACAACAGTGTCCTGAGGAGGGAATGGCTTAACCTTTCAGAAGAGGTAAGTATACATTCATTGAAATAGTCTCTAGAGCTGTCTCTTAAAAGGTTGTTGTAAAGCTAAGCATAGAAGAGTGTTTTTATTTTGTTTGGTTTTTTGTTTTGAATTCTTCAAGGATGTAGTGGGGTAAAGAAATGGGAACCTGGCTATGAGAGATGTAGAGACTTTCAAGACCTTTACTTGTAAGGTCAGTGTCTGTAAGTTATATTCTGTGAAAATAATGAAACTAAACAAAAGCAGAGCTTGCACATACCTGTATTATTAGGTGATTTAGATGTATATGGGTACCTGTGAGCATAGGTAGTTGAAAGGTGGGTTGAAGCCCCACTGTGCTTATTTCCACTTAAAGGGAAAATCAACTTCATTTCTCATCTGCCTTTCATCAGGAAGTATTTTAATTGGCCTTCTGGTTTGTTTGTTCATTTGGAGATTTTTGTTTGTTTACGATTCAGAAAGAGGAAAGAAGAACCACAGCATATTTGAGGAATATTTTTGAAAATGCAAAGAAGTAGGTACTGTTTCTTATTATATTTACCTTCTCTTATTTTGTTGAAGTGTGTTGAAGGATTTAAATGTGTTCTCCAATATGACTCATTAGCTATCTGATCAGACACCTTGCTCTGAAGAAAATTATCTAGCTGTTAATCAAGTATAGGAGTCCTTATGATCACTATAGCTTGATCTGAAATATCCAGGCCTTTAGAACTAGGGAATTTATGGTAACTGTGAAGCCTTCTTGTGAAACCTAGGCAGAGAGAATTCTTTTATTGTTTACTTGTTGTTTACTAAATGTAGTCAGAATTACAGTTCTTGAATCTCTTTAGCTGCTTTTGAAAGACCAAAGGAATGTTTAAGCTTGTTAATGTCCTAAAGAAATTCTTTAAAGCAATGCTTATGAAACAAGCTGATTTTATTTCCCACCCCAGGGTGCTGTCTCATCTGGACACTTGGGACCGTGGTAAGTAAAACTTAGGTTGATGTAGGCCTTAGCTGGATGATTTTTTAGAATATTTCCAACTAGCTGTTTTTGGCTGAAAAATAAATTGCTATGTGTGCTTTCAGCACTGAAGCGTTTGAGGGATGAAGATGAGTGATTATTAAATTACAGGAAAGCATTCTCTCTGGTAGTAGTGATAGGATCATATTCTAACTAGGAATCCTTTGAAAGTAAAGTTTATACTTCATAAAGGTTCTAACTTAACATAATCATTAAACCTTTTTCTGTCTAAGGATGGGTTTTCTCCAGGATTTTTCTCCTGGAGCAGAGTATAGATGACACCATGTTATTACTGAGGCTTGTCCACTTCTAGCTGTCTATATTTCCTAAGAATCTATGATTGATGGGATTGTGGTTAGGCATAGAGAAAGACATGTAGTGAAATTTTCCTTGACCAGGAACACCTGAGGTTTTTCTTGATATTTGGTTCCACTGTCACAAATAAGTAAAACTGAATTCAGTAGTAGATCATGTTTCTGTTGTTCAGGCTTTAGTCTCTTGGGACTCCAGGCTGCCCTGATGGTGTGTACTATGAAACTGCCAATTTAAGTTCTGCCCACTGATTTTATTGACAAAAGTTTTCAGAGCGTTACAGGCTGGAAATGAATACATCACACTGGCCGTCTGCACCTTAGCTGGTTATTGCTTTGGACTCTGACTTTTAGGACCTTGAATCAGCTCCAGTGGCCTCAAGTTCAAAATACTGGCGTGTTTTCCAAAGATGCTAATTGACAAGTCAGTCAGATTTTCTACTATTCCTCAAGAATTTCCAGATAAGTCCCAGCTAGTAATGAACATCAATGTAATGTATCTTTTCTGTAGGTCGTTCTTCAGGTCCTTTGAATTTGAGCAATACACGTCTTTGAGCTGCTAAGTGGTGAAGTAAATGTATTTCAAAGTGAGCAAAGAAAGTGGAAAGAACTTTCTAAGAATATAGCACTCAGTCCTGAAAAATACTGACTTGGTTTTATGGTAAAAGATGAAGTAGATAATTTTTCTTCATTTGCTATTAGTGGAGAGGAAGCACCAAGTAGGAAATGGAGGGTGTTAAGCTTCAACAGATACTGGGCAGTAACTTTTTTTTATAACCTTCTTCCATGTAGTTATTTGTATTTCTTTACATAGTGGTCTACAAATCAAAATAACAGAAGCAGCCAGGCCGCTGGAGAGAATGTGAGAGATCATTCTGTGGAATATTTAGTTTGTGACCAGCCATTTCTTTAGAAAAGCCATCCAGTTGTTTGCACCGGGTGGTTCCCTAGCCTCTTTGCTCTACCAAGTTGCCACAATGTGATGCTTCTCTTAAATATCAAAGAAAAGGGACATGCAAATAAAATGTGAAATGGTGTGACAGGTTTGTATTCTTCTATGCAAAAACAATGTTGAAACATTTGAAGGGAAAGATGATGGATGCAGAGTTATTTTTCATTCCTTAGTTTTCTCTTACACAATCCTCAATTCTGTCCCTTAGTTTTTCAGGTGGTGAAGAGAAGCACAATTTCTGTTTGTTTATGTATGATTCTAAGTGCTTTTGAAGTTGGTTGAAGTTTCATGGTGTTTCTGTAGTGTCATGTCCTTGAATGATTCTTACTACTTTTTTTTCAGAGGAAAGGCTAACACCTCTCTTTCAAGAGGAAGATTATCAGCAGCAATTATTAATGGGACTGGTATGTGCTGTTGTCACCCTGTACACTAGAGGACGCACCACCTCAGCAAATGTAAAGACTAAGCCTCTAAGTTTCAGTGCTAAGCGGGAAGCTCGCTCAGAGTAGCTAGATATCTAGTAGCTTGATACTCAGAGTAGCTGAGAGGCAAACACACTATTTACCAAGTCATTGGCTTCCTTCTTAATAGGTCAAAATACTATAAGGCCTAGGGGGAAAACAGCAGCAAAAGGTTAATTTGTCAAAGCAGCTTTCTCCAATACAAATTTTCTGTGGCTAGAAACTGTTATTCAGTCTCGCTTGCACTTCATCTTAACCTGTTGGTTATTGTTAAACTATTTAATGTCCTCAAAACCTGCCTTGGTGTTTTCCCTACCTGCTGCTGCTTTTGGAGAAGATCATGGAAGATTGTCCTGCTCCCCCATTTAACACCTTTTTACTGTCCCCTTGGCTTCTACCTCACTTCTAGGACTGTTCTGAGATTGCATTCCTTTTTGCACGTTTTCACCGGTGATCTCCCCTGCTTTCATCTGTCATTCTTATGCTTTCCTAGTATCTGTACTGCCCTTCCCACACACTGCAACTAATTACCTTCTAAATTGTTTGGGACAGATACTGTTTATCTCAGTTGATCTCTGGGCTTTGATACAAGTAACAATTCAAGGCATTTCTCAGTAAGGAGGCAGCATGGGCCAAATCACAGACAGAAGTTGAGTGAGGTCAGGGAATATTAGAGGGAGGAGAGGGTAGGTAGGAGAAGGTACAGACCTCATCATAATGAACACCTGATTTTAAAGACTAACACACTGATTTTTTTTATTATTATTATTATTTTTAAACTTGAAGTTATCATAAATTACTCAGGTTATCTCCTTGCAGTTGTGCTAATGTTAGTTAACTCTGTAGTAAAGTCCCCCACATTTATTTGTATGTAATAAGTATTTATACTGTGAGGAATCACCATTCATACTAAAAACTTTTCTCCTTGCTGTTCTTCAGAAGAAAGGTAAAGAAAGCTGTAGCACATCTTATAATACTTGCCGAGTTTAACTTGGTTTGACTTGATAAAATTTAAGATATCTAAGCTTTTCTTCTTCATTGAAAGTTGAACTTAGCACCCGTTTTGGTGGATTCTGGTATATTTATGTAGTAGCAATATACATATATATATATATATATATATATATATATATATATATATAGGTGTATGTGTACATGTATATATACTATATAGAATATTTATATAGTAATTTAATATTTGTATAGCAGCTGGAGAGCTTATTCTGAACTGAACTTTGTGATGGGGAGAAAGTTGTGCTAATTCCTGTTGATCAGGCTCTGCACTTGGTAGAATTTTTGAATCTCTCTAAAAAGAGCACAGGGACCCTGAATTGTTCGCTTCTTTTTCTAGATGGTTGCTCAACTAAAGGATCACCTTATGAGACATCTCCAGTACGTAGGAAAAAAGAAGATTGACGAAATAGTTTTGGATTACGTCGCAAATCTAGTTAGTATGATTCCATAGTCACTAATGTGAATAAGCATGGAATTGTTGCGGGGCAGAGGGAGGTATGTACTGTGTGCATATAGTGTGTGTTTAGTGAGAGGAGGTTTTTCTAAAGTAGTTTTTCCTCCAACTATATCTTGCTGCTTAATAATATGTGTATTCATATAGTAAATAATAAAGCTTTAATATTTAAAAGAATCATACTGGGCTCTCAGAATGCAGAATAGCCATTTCCCTTTACAACTTCCACAAATACGATCTGTTCCCAAAAGTGAGTCTCAGAACTCATCATGAAAGTACCAAGAGTGTTCTTTAAAACTGTTTTGTTTGCTGCAGAATAAATTTACTTCATGGTTTGAATAATGAAAGTGCCTCTAGGGGAAAATATGGATTAAGAAAACAATTATTTCATTCCAGTGTAGTGTGGAAGTACATCTTCATAAGTGTTACATATTGACTTTGATAGGCTGAGTGTAACAGGAGGGAGAGTTTTGACCAAACAAATCCATATGGCCTGCAGTGAGAAGTTACTTTCAAAATCCTTATTTTTTCCATCTTTTGTCATCCTGAGAAAAACTTTAAGAAATAAGCTGTGAAAACTGTGGCTATTGCTGTGTGTAGAAATTATTGTACCCGAGTTTGTCCATCTTGATCCCCAATCTTGTCAGTGTAGAATGCAGAGTGAAGTCTATAGGCAACTAGTGAATCCTGTTGATTGTGCTAGTGCTGGATTCAGTAGAATTCAGTCTGTGTAGCTCTTGGACGCTAGAAACTCCCCATACTGCTGTTTCTAGAGCTGGAAGTCTCAGTAAATTTACTTGAGGCTACTGATGCCTGCATCTTTTCAGAAGTCTTGTACAGGCCAGTTGCGCTGTCGACATTACAGTGTTCTCTGAACCGCTGCAACTTCCACTGAGATTACTGACCTACCTGGATGTTACGCTTAGGCTTTGCTTTACTGGTGAACCAACTAGTCAGGCTGTAATTACTGATATGTAGTTCTGTATTTTTATGGCTAGAAAAGGAAAACTAGTGGCTGATTAAAATAGGAACAGTACAGCACAGTCCAAAGTTTTGTATGTGAAAACAGTGCTGAAAAGAAGCAGAAGCAGAATATGTGTTCTCCTTCATTAGTCTTCCAGTTATTTCTTCTTCTTTTTTTTTCTTTCTCAACTTCACTAAAAACAAGAATTCTCTCAATTTATTCTCACAGACTTCTCATTCTTGGAGAAGATACTCTAAAGAATATCTTTAGATGCACGTGTTGCCGGATCCTTTTTATGTAGATATCACTTACTGTTAGTTTTGGGTTTCTGCTTATCCTAGTCAGAAGTTTTCACATCTTTTAACTTTTGTATATCCTAAATATCTAGAAGTTTTTCTGGGGAATTAATTGATTTGATTCTTCTAACAATTTTCTATGGTACCTACAGTGTGTAGCACAGCTACAGCTAATGAAACAGGAAGGGATTTGAAATTACCTTGTTTGTGTGTTTGCCTTCATAGAATATTGTACTATTTTTATTTCTTAAATTAGAAACAAAGGAGTAACTGTGAATGAGGACCATTTGTAGTGACTATGTGAATAAACTGAAGCTTAAGTCAAAGTAGCAGTGGAATGGAGGCATCAATAATTTATCATAGAATGGTAGATTAGTGGATGCTTGCTATTGGGGAACATATACAAAGAAGTAATGTGAGAAAGGGTTAATGAAACATCCCTGTGGGAATTCCCTTCCATTCACAGAGGAGTTCTTCAGAGCCTGAAAATACCCAGTTATCAGTTCCCGTGCCACCTAACCTGCAGGAGTTGTTTGTATGTCCATATTCTGTCCCACTTCTCTCCTTACCCTACAATCTCTTTATTTCAGCTTTACTCCATATGTGCCTCTTGGTTTTTTTTTTGTTTCATCTGGGCAGGGAAGCAGGAAAACAGTTTATAGAAGCTTGGCACTTGCTACCCTGACAATAAACAGAAGAGGAGGCAAAGTGAACAGACAGACATGGGGCAGAGAGAGCAGAATAAACTGTAGAAGCTTCTCTGAAAGTCACTGCTGTGGCTGCACCTTTTTGGCAGATGTTTGTAGCTAGTTATCTGAAATGTCCCCAACTGGGGAGGAGTAGAAGAAAGACTCCATTTGGATTTGGGTTTCCTTGGAATGAAGAAAACTGTCATATCCCCTATACAGATCTGAAAGGCAACGAGGCCTTGTCTTGCTCCTGCTGCTCCTGATGCTCTTACTTTGACTGTTTCTGTGGCTCTTCCTACAGAAAACGTATGGGAGTTTAGCATTTCTGGTCCCTAATGACTTTAGTGGAACTTGAGTCTATTCAACACCTTGACCTAGAAATGTAAATGTTTCAAAATAGCAATATAACTGTTGAAAACGTCTGTCTATTACATGCACCAGCTCACTGTTAATCATGTTTTCTTCTAGGTAGTTTTGAGCACTCCAAGGGAGATACCTTTCGATGTTTACTTTTTGCCTAGAAAAAACTTATGACCTCATTATTACTAAAAGAAGAATGGTTTTGTTGCAAAAAACTGGGTTTAGTCTTAGTTTGGTTCCACCAGAGACCCACGGTTAACTTTGAACAGGAGGCTGCCCATACTGCCTCTAGAAAACAGATGTTTCCTTTCTCTCGTGTCCTTTGTCTGTGTCGTTCATACTGAAAACAGTTTGGGACATGACTTCCTTTCTCCCTGTGTCTGTTACGGTATATTTCCAAAGTGAATTGTGTAACTGGTGAGGATATCATGTCAGGAGCATGCTTGTATTTAAGATTTAGGTGTTTTGCCATAGCTAAGTTGACCCTGACTCTTAAGAAATTGTTATCTTTCTGTACCCTGCAAAAACTGCAAAGAGTTAGCTGCATTCTTAAGCAAAGAATATTGATTTTGAAATATCATCCCTGTGAAAATAACTTTTCTTGTACAAATAGGAAGAGGTGATTCTGAAATTAGTAGGAAGTTCCTCTTCATCTCAGCACTGATGTTCAGATCCAGTTTTAATTCCCCATGCAGCAGGCCTTAGCTGCACTGTGTGTGCTGGCGGGAGATGAAAGTCATTCTGACAACAGGTGCGGTACTTCTGACCGTTGTATAAAAACTGGAAATTTCTCATTTCCTGGAAAATGAGTGGAGAAAACCTGTCCCTATGTCTGAGAGCTTAAACTAGAGCTTTCCACTGCGTCCAGAAAGTATGGACATGGGAAGTATGAGGTGGTTATTCTGAGTCAGGTAGCTGTCCCAGCAGCCTGGCTGGATTAAGTGATGAAGGGTGGAAGAAACAGATGCCACGTGGCGGAGTTTCCTGATCAAGTTCAGAGAGGAATATTAGCAGGGACCAGAGTTCCTGTTTGTATGGACTTTTCTGTACCCTATTTCTCTCTTGCTCAGAGCCTGTAAAAAGTTAGAAGGGGCAGAGTCTATAAGGAGAAAAGAGAATGGGAAATAGGATTCCTGGATTCTGGCCATCTTGTAGGGTGAGAAGGCTTATAACTTCTTGTGACACCTCTTTGTAAAGCAGAGATCAGACCTGCTTCCTTGGAGTTTTCGAGGGTTGATTGATTAGAGCACTTTGAGGCCCTGAGATAAAAGACGTAGAGGAAGCGTCTCCATTGTGTTACTGAGATATGAGAGTGGTTGCACATGACAGCGGAGAGGTAGCTAGAGGTAGTTATTTCAACTTCTATCTGCATACTTTCTCTCTTTTGACTGCAGAAGCTTAGAAATGCCAAGTTGAGTGCAGGGCTTGTGGCTTTGTATGCTGACAGTCTGTTCTGCATGTCAGCTTGGGAGTGCATGGAAGAAACTCTGTGTACAAGAGGTTGTTTTACTTTCCCATAGACAAGAAGGAAACTAAATAGGAGAGGCATTTGCCTGTCTCATCTTTCCTATTTGCCTGTGCAAGATCTGTGATTCCTCCTGCAGGCTTTTTCCAACAGACTAAATATTCCACTGTCTTCAATATCCTCCAGTTTTGTCTAGGCCATAGGGACCTGTCCTTGCCAAATGCTCAGTCATTTGGAGCTTTTATTTCATGGCAAACAGGTCGTTGAGAATTTGATGCAAGGGTATGATCAATGGATCCCTGAGAAGCACCGTGTGTTAGGATGCTGCATGTTTTGCACGGTGCTTGGACAAGCTGAGAGCGCATATTTTAGCCTTCTTAGAAGCAGGCAGTTCTGGTGTATTTTAAGCTATTTGTCACTTTAAGCCCCTAGGAAAAGAAAAATAAGAAATGCCAGAGGCTTAGTAGGAGGGGTCCATTGATAAAGTTATAAGCTAAGCTGGTGTATGAGACAAATGAAAGCTAAGGCCTGCTGTACAAGGACTCCTAGACATGTTCTGCTTTTTGTTTTAGCTGAATTTGATCCATCGAATGATGAAAGAAGTTTGGAAGAGATACCAGCTTCATTCCTGCATCTTCTGCTTGTGAGCAAGTAATTTGTTAAAGTTTTCAGGCTGTCTTTTAAAATATGGGCATAATTTGATGTTCAGCAGGACTTACTGCTTGAACAGTCAGTATTTACTGAACTGTGAATGTCATCTTTAACTAGGATAGGAGATGGTGTATGAGCATTTACTCTTTTTAAAGATCATGCTGGCCCTGTCTAAGCCAACATAAGTACTAATCGTATATACATTTGTATGCCTTGAGTTCAGAGTTGCTGAGTTCTTAGCGCTTTCAAGTTGCATAATGGGTGTTGAATATCTATAAAAAAACAAGTCACTTATACCAGCACTCAGCATATTTCAACCTGTTGATGTTATTATGAGGTATTACTGAGACTTGTAAATATACAATAGTGGGGGAAAGGAGCCACTGTGAAGACTTCGTATATCCACATTTAGGTAAAGAGCTAGTGTTGCTAGGTGACAGATCTACCATCCCATGGCAATAAACCCGAAGTACATGCCTGTAGTGCACGTATTATACAAGTTGACCTTGCTACCAGGAGAGTGTGGACATCTCAGATTACTAATATGTTGCAGTGATAAGCGAGGAAGTGCAGCCGAGTTTGCGGTGTTCCACATCATGAGTCGGATTCTGGAAGCTGCAGATGGCATGTGCTTGCCTTTACCTCCAGGTGAGTCCGGTGGGTGTGGTTGTTTCAGTGTTTGAAGGCATGTGTGAGGAGGGCAGCGTTCTGAATTCCTCCCAGAAAAGCACGAGTTGCAGCGTTTGTGTCAGGTTAACTTTGGCATTATTGAAATCTATTAAACACAGTTACGGAGTTACGGAGGGGAAGACCCTCCGTAAACACGTGCAATGAAATGAAACACAGCGACTTAGGTACTATAGAGACAGCAAATTAGAGGTTTAGTTCTTTGTTTTCAGACTCCAGTGGAGTGCTTGGCACAGTCGTAGCTCAGAACTAAGGTTTAGACTACTTCTGTGAATTTATTTTTCTTAGGCACCTGGACTTCAGTGTCAAGGGCTACAAGGGGGAAAGCCCTGTCCTGGAGAAAAAAGGTGTTTTTTATTGTGCTGCTCCCCTGCCCCCACCCTAGGTAGAAGAGTTGATCAAGATAGTAGACTTTCATTTCCTAGAGTGTCTCATAATTTTTTATACTCTTTTTCAAAGCACATCTCTCTCTCTCTCTCTCTCTCTCTCTCTCTCTCTCTCTCTCTCTCTCTCTGTGTGTGTGTCTCTCTCTCTCTCTCTCTCTGTGTGTCTCTCTCTCTCTCTCTCTCTCTCTGTGTGTGTCTCTCTCTCTCTCTCTCTCTCTCTGTGTGTGTCTCTCTCTCTCTCTCTCTCTCTGTGTGTGTCTCTCTCTCTCTCTCTCTCTCTCTCTCTGTGTGTGTCTCTCTCTCTCTCTCTCTCTCTCTCTCTCTCTCTCTCTGTGTGTGTGTCTCTCTCTCTCTCTCTCTCTGTGTGTCTCTCTCTCTCTCTCTCTCTCTGTGTGTGTCTCTCTCTCTCTCTCTCTCTCTCTGTGTGTGTCTCTCTCTCTCTCTCTCTCTCTGTGTGTGTCTCTCTCTCTCTCTCTCTCTCTCTCTGTGTGTGTCTCTCTCTCTCTCTCTCTCTCTGTGTGTGTCTCTCTCTCTCTCTCTCTCTCTCTGTGTGTCTCTCTCTCTCTCTCTCTCTCTGTGTGTCTCTCTCTCTCTCTCTCTCTCTCTGTGTGCCCCCCTCTCTCTCTCTCTCTGTGTGTGCCCCCCCCTCTCTCTGTGTGTGCCCCCCCCTCTCTCTGTGTGTGCCCCCCCCCTCTGTGTGTGCCCCCCCTCTCTCTCTCTCTCTGTGTGTGCCCCCCCTCTCTCTCTCTCTCTGTGTGTGCCCCCCCTCTCTCTCTCTCTCTGTGTGTGCCCCCCCCTCTCTCTCTCTCTCTCTCTCTCTGTGCCGCTCTCTCTCTCTCTCTGTGCCTCCCTCCCTCTCTCTCTCTCTCTCTGTGCCTCCCTCTCTCTCTCTCTCTCTGTGCCTCCCTCTCTCTCTCTCTCTCTCTGTGCCTCCCTCTCTCTCTCTCTCTCTGTGCCTCCCCCTCTCTCTCTCTCTCTCTGTGCCCCTCCCCCTCTCTCTCTCTCTCTCTGTGCCCCTCCCCCTCTCTCTCTCTCTCTGTGCCCCTCCCCCTCTCTCTCTCTCTCTCTGTGCCCCTCCCCCTCTCTCTCTCTCTCTCTGTGCCCCTCCCCCTCTCTCTCTCTCTCTCTGTGCCCCTCCCCCTCTCTCTCTCTCTCTCTGTGCCCCCCCCTCTCTCTCTCTCTGTGCCCCCCCCTCTCTCTCTCTCTCTCTCTGTGCCCCTCTCTCTCTCTCTCTCTCTGTGCCCCTCTCTCTCTCTCTCTCTCTCTGTGCCTCCCTCTCTCTCTCTCTCTCTCTGTGCCTCTCTCTCCCTCTCTCTGGTAAAGGGAAAAGGCTTCTTAACATTGAATGTTTAGATTTTCTGTGGCTTAATTTGCCAGAGCAGACAGGGATTTACAGCCAGGCTCTGTAGATTTGGACTGAATTTTAATCCAGTTAAGAATGTTCTTACAGAAAGATTTGTCTTGCAGTCATGTTGAGAGCTGTGGAACCAAGGTCCACCTGTAAACACAGGCTGGCAGAAACTGATTAGAAGGTGCTCCGATCAGAAAGCATAAAATAGACTCCAGTCTGTTTCTGCCTTCTGATTCTGTTTGAGTCTTTTTCTGGTTTGCATTTTCTGGTCTGTCTTCAAACTCAAAACTTCTTGGTCAGAAGTTGTACTTCAGACATATACTGTGTGTGGACAAATGTTGCTGTCTGATGTTTCATGTGATGCAAAACCATCATCTGGCTGAATTAAATAGGAAACTGAAGTCTTAATGCTTACTGCCTGTGCAAATACGTGAATGGCAGCTACCTGGAATGTGTGTTGAGAATTTTAGATTTTGACTGAGAAGAAAGAAGTAAAACACAAATTAATGGCACAGTTCGGATGTAAGCTGGAAGCCTGAACATGTTTGACTGTGCAGCCTGCTTTTCAGTCCCCCTTGGTTCTCCTCTTTCTGACAGGGATGTAGTTGAGAAGATGTAAAGGACGTTGCAACGAGACTACGTAACTTTTGATAAACAATTTTTTTCACCAACTAGAAACAGAAAGTAAGGAAAGCTGGGAAGTAAGGAAAGCTTTAGTTAGTATAATGCCTGTCACTAATTACAGAATTTTTAGAAATACATATGTATTGATGGACTGAACACATTTGTCCTCCTCTCATAGGTTTTCACTCTCTGCACTTGGGGCTTGGTGTTCGATGTCTCCCTCTGCACACCCTTCTGCACTACATTGATAATGGAGTCTTGCATTTGACAGAAACATGTGTAAGGAAACTGCTGAAAGGTGCAGTGAGTTTAATGTGTTTCATCTGTTTAAGTGCCAGCTAATTGGGAGGGATGTCCTTTCAACTATTTGAACTCAGACATAAGATCTACTGCCCAGGGGATTCAGTTCTTTCCCAGAGTGCTATTTCAGTGAAGAGTGTAGTTGAAAGTGTTGCGCAGCTGCAAGGAGAAAGTTAGGGTGCAGACAATATGAGTGACCCTTCTTGCAGCAGACAGTAAAATACCTTTGTAGTGTGTGTCAGGGGACTGATTGCAGCTGGTCATTTTTTCTATTTGCTAATTCTTAGAAAAATGGATGCTGATAATCATCACAGAACTTGTGGGGAGGGTTTTGGTCATTACAAAAATGCATGTCTGTGTGTAAGGAAGTCAGTCTGCTGTCCAGTCTTCAAGTTTTGCTTTAGTTGTATTAGAGCAAGATAATTTTAGTGTTGGGATTGCAAATATGTATGGGAGTTTCCTCTCAGTAAGAAAGGCTTAGGAGCAAACTAGCATGCGTGGAGTGGGGGTGATCAGGGCCTAGGGCTTTAGACCTAAACAGGAAGTGGAGAAACATGGCAGTTTCTCCACATAGTTATGGTCATACCCGTGTTAACTGCCTTTTTCAAAATTGGAGGGGAAGAAGAGAGAATTGTAGTATAAGTTTATCCACATCTGTTCCTAGATTACAGCAATACTGCAATGTGATTTAACTCTGGTGGTTGTGCTTTTTGTTGCAGCTGCGACATTTCCTTGTAACATGGTAAATCTCTGGTGCCCAAGAAATACGATGCAATGCACTGTATTAATGTGTGTACAGTTTTTCTTGATATGTGAGATATTACAAATATGGAGAATTCTACTTAATGAGAATGTTTGAATTACTACAAATTGCTACCTAAAATGAATTTACATACAAATATATAGAAGTATATTTATATAAACTATATAAGTATAAATAGCATTCCTATTAGGCCTTATTTAAAACTAAAGTTTTATTTCATTACAGAGATAATATTTATTTGAAATGTCTTCAGTGAAAGTTAGAAGTTTCAGTTATGTGGTTACCGTAAAAGGGTGTTTTTTGATTTGATTTTTTTTCCTCTCCTGTAGATCTGGACAACAATGAGAAGAATGAAAAGCTTAAGTTCAGTATTATCACAAGACTTCCTGAGGTAACTTTGGATGTCACTTCTTGGATCTTAGAATGGATGTGAAATTCCTCCCAGTGCATAGGATCAAGCCAATGGAAGACTTTGCTGGGATTCAAACAGATATAACCTGAACTCCTCTCCAGTTTCTCCATCTGTTACTCATAACTTGTAGGGTACCCTGGTATCTTAAACTATAGGTCTGTCCCTAGTGCTTTTCAGTGACTGCAGTTCTCTGCAGGAATCAAATAGGCAAAAACGACACTCCTCTGCTGAGTGCTCACCTGCATAAAGCAATAAAGATTTTGGGGGGTTTAAAGAAGGTTTGTGGGGTTTTATGTTTGTAGTGTCTCCACATGCCTTTCCTACTCTGACCATCTGCATCTGGCTTTATTCACTTTATCAGAGAGATTCCAAAGCTGATACAGTAACAGGTAGAAAATTTGGTCATACCACATTTCTGTGATGGTGATGGCATTACAGTATCTCGCTGTCTGTGAAACTTCCCAACCTTACCTGTTGGTCAGGTGGCTTGTTAAGGCATGTTCTGGAGCTAACTATTGATGCCTCATTAAAAGTTAAAACAGAAAAGGAGACTGACTCCTTTCTTCCCTTCATTCTTAGTGCACACCGCAGTACTGCAGAGGCAGCACAATGTCTCAGTGAGCAGAGAAATACCAGGGACTCCCCTCTGGCAGTGCCTTACAGTAAAACAAGCCCTTCTCAACACAAGCTGCTTATTGTTTGTTCGTTGTGGACTGTTATGTGTAGTTCAAATGGCCAGAAATGGTGCTTCAGTTTTCTTTTAACAAGGGCTTCTTTATTTGGCAGCAGTTTTGTGAAGGGGTAGGAAAGGAAAAATCTACAAAATGTTCTTTGTTCTCTGTCTCTTGTTTTGGGCATGGGTTGGTGAGCTGAGGTCAATGTGGGGCCTGTGTGAGCTGTGAGCCCCAGGCCCAGTGGGTGGGGAACACCATGGCCACCACACTCTGATGCAAAGGGGCTGAGTTGTGAGTGCTGTAGAGGACATAACACTGCTAGTTATGCACAGTAGACTCAGTGCCTTTTTGTTTCTATTTAGAGCTTTGAGGGGAAAAAAATGCAGAGAATGGTTTGTTTGCCTAAAAGGGCACTTGGGGGTGACTTGGACTATTTTAAGTTCAGGTTACATTCACCAGATGACTTCAGTTGACTCAAAACCAAGCATTTCATGAACACTGAAACTGTTCAGCATTTCCTAAATGAACTCCTTCAGTAGTCTGTATTTCCTTACAGCTGAAAGGGAGGAAATAAAGACTAGATCAGGAAAATAGCAGGAGGTAATTTCACAGTGTGTTCATATTTGATTGCTTAGTGGTTAGGATAGGAAGCTCTGGGACAGCTGAGTTTGAATCTCTGCTTTTTTGTTTGGGAGACTGTGAATCAATGTTACCAGTTCCCAATACAGTGCCCTAAATGATGGGCTGCGGGTTGTGTTCCCAGCATCTCTCCTCATGGTATTCTGCTTTTGTAAGCTTCTGTATACTCCTTGAGCCAGACAGAAGTGCAGTTCTGAACACTGTGTTAGAGCATTGAGAAGCAGGGTTTGTTATTCTTTGGGAGAAGAATGAGTCTAAACTAGAGTCACGTAAAGGGTAAGCACTCATTTTGAGCCTCAAATAATATTTAAGTACACGTGCATGTGTGCACACGCACACACACACACATATACACACACAAAGTAGGCAGAAGCAAATGGGACAGATGGATTGTTAGAAACTTACTGGATTACTTGGGAACTGAGCAGCAGGGATTTGATTGTTTCCCACATTCTGGGAGAGTGTTCTCATCTCTTGCTTATTGGTTATAAAAGGATGCCCTCATGGCTAAAAATTGTGATTCCTAAACTTATCATTGATGTCTGAAAATAGCCTGTGTTATGTCCTAGATTTCTTTTTTTTTTGCCAAAAAGAATGCACCTTTTGGGGGATGAGAGGATGGAAATTGGTTAGTCTGATATTGTTGTTATTGTTGCTTTTGGATGTGTGTTTCTTTTTTTTTTTTTTTCCTCCTTATTTATCAGTCTTCTACTGTCCTCTGCTGACATTCTCAGTTTTTTTTTTTTCTAAATACTTACCAGGTTCTTGCTCAAAAAGCCCACCAGTTTTGGAATCACCCAGTAAATGCTAATTTCATTGCACGGAAATATGTGAAACTCTTACTTGAAAAGCTAGGGAACAGACAGGTGAGTGCTATTTTGTTGATGTTTTTGCTTGGACAGGGTTGAGACACGTAACCTTGTTGTAGACCGTAGCATACTGAATGTTACACTTACTTGGCACTGTGCAACTTTGAACTGACTTGAAATGTTCTCCTTTACAGTATAGCAGACCTGTGCCTGAGAGAGACTCGGTCTCTGTAGAGTTTTTGCCACTTAATTACCTGACTAATATGCTGGCAGAGATAGAGAATCAAGGTAATGTTAATTCAGTTCTTTGGAAGACTAGTAGTTGTTACATTGATTGTTCACATTTAGCTTTATCTTGACTGTATTGATAACACTGAGTTCCAAAACTCCACTGATATCTGAACATGTAGGTTTTGGTCTCTTTCTGTTGGTGGGAATTGTCTGAGAACTTCTTCACTAGACGTCCTTTCTTCAAAATCCTCTATGTTGGATCCAGTTGGTAAATTGGCATTTTTCAGAAAATGCGTGGCGACAGGGAGCTTGTGTCATTTTACTGTTTGCTCAGTTTCTGGCCCAGTTTATTGTAAGCTCTTTTCCTGCTTAATCGTGACAAGAGGGATGGAGAGAACCTAACTGCCTTTAAAATAAGTCTGTTGGCCCACCTCTGTGAAAAAGACGCCCATCTTCAAGGAGGTATCCCAGACCTAAATGAATGCACTAGATCTGGAAAGTGGGATTTTTGGAGTCAGCCTGCTTGTCCATATTTCCTATCGGCTGCTTAGTCTGTTAGTCTTTGCAGGCCCTTATCAGGGATACCTAACTCCCCATGCATTACATAGTGAACCGAAGCCTCCCAAGATTCTGGACTCGGCAGCAAAAGCAAGATATGTAAAGAGAAGCATTACACTGTCAAGCTTTACTGGTTATGTGTATAATAATAAAACAAAATCAGGTCAAGGTAAGGGCTTGAAAGCTAGAATAGGACTGTCTAGGTACAGATGTCATCCCAATGGAGAAGGAAGAATTTCAACTATGTAGATGCATATGAGAATGTACCCCAGTCCCTTTTATTTACTAGCACAGACATAGCCACTCTTCTTAAGTCTTGTTTAGGATCTCCGGTATAGAATCAGTGTGGAATACCTAGTGGTCTCCAGATGGTCTAGATTTACTCCTACTAGGAGAGAGATTGTTTGCTTATATTCCACTAATAGGCAAGCTGGACTGCTTGTTTGCTCTTGTGTAGTTACAATCTGCCACCGAATGGAAACAAATTCATTCTAAATGTCATTGAAATCCCACAGATAAGCTTACCAGTGCTGTGGAAGTTCAGTAGCAGTAGCTGTCTGTACTCTAGGGTTGTTTCAGTTAAGGGAAATGCCTGTTAAGTTCAGAGTTCTATAAATTTGACACACTATTCTTAGATGACAGTCTAATTTATTTTACGATAAAGGATCTTGGAGCCTGCTTAAAAAGTTTCACCAAGCTTTCCTCCTAGCCTCAGTGTCCCTTCAGGAAGACTTTGCAGTTTATAAAAAAGCTAGAGGTAAACTTCAAAAGCTTTCTACCTTTGCTGAGCATCTAAATGGCTGCAGTGAAAGCTGTGTAGGTATTTTGTATAAATGAAAACAGTTCCATCTAATACTTTAACTTTCGGTATTCTAGATGAAGATGTTTAGTAGATCGCAAGGTGTAATATAGAAGAGTGCTCATGTTTTTGTAAATGCTAACTTTCTCATGGTGTTTCTCCAGGTTTGCATCCATGCAAAGAGCAAGATCACGTTAATACAAGATTTGTGGAGGAAACGGCACTGAGACACACCATGATGCTCTTGGGCCTCAAGTATTCCTAAAATAGCTTTCTTGAACAGCAAGTCAGCTTCGCTGCTCAGAACTGTGAAACCAACTTTTTTTTTTCTTTAAACTTAAATATCATTTTGTTTTCTAAATCATCTGCAGATTTGAGTAGGCATTACTGAGAGAAGAAGCGACTCAAAGTAGTGTTTGGTCCAGTGTATTAAGGAGTGACTGAACTGAAATTACTGACTTGTAGATAAATCCTAGAGAAATGCATCTGATGCACATCCAGCTTTCCAAAGAAATATATCTCTGGTTCCATTTTATCTTGTGAAATGGTCAAATGGAGCTACATTTAATACAGCAAGTATTAAAACAGGCTGCGAGAACTGGTATTAGACTGTTAAGTGTTTTAACGAGCAGGACAATCCTGAAAAAGGTAGTCCAGTTGTATTGCAAAGTAACAAGAAACTGGCAACTGTTTACTTGTTTGGGTTAATAAAAGGTTTTCTTGGTGCGATTATGTGAAATAACAAATGAGGAATCAAGTCTGTGTGTATAATGCATAAGTAATGATGTAATCATTCCTTGTGGTGATGATGTATTATCTTACAGTACGTCTGCCTTTGAGGTTGTATTCTAATGTATTCAGTTTCATAATTAGCATAAAACACTATCTCTTTTCAGTGCATGTGAAAGTTTCTTCTTGTCCTGTATTGCTTAGTTTTATACATAACTTCCAAAGAACTTTTTTTTTTTCCTAAGTTTATCTTAACAGTGATTTGGACAGTTTTATTTAATTCTTTCCTTCTGACTTTTAGTGTTACAGTGTGAATCTCAGCTTTAAAAAACAAATGCAGGCTTTTCCCTCTCATTGTCCACTTGTATTTATACAGAACTGAACCATTTTTTTTCTCTCAACTTGTGAGCGATGACATTTATTTAAAATAGTAGTAGTGGTTCAGTACACAGAGGAAATCTTAAATCCGACATGTAGGACTTCTGCCATTTTTATTAAACAAAAAAAAATTTACAGAGTTTCAGACTATTCAACTAGTGAAATAAATTCTGGAGGCTTTCAGTAGTATCCTCTAATATCCTCTCTGAGCGGTTTCCAGACAGCTGCTTCCTGTTGCTTACCAGTGAAGTAGAAAGTTGCAGTCCTCAAGAACTCTCTCTGTGTCCAGTACACACTTTTTTCCTGAACAAGTGCATGATCATTCCCTTGTCATTGGCATCAGTGGAGCAAGAGTTTTAGCTTTCACACTGATTACCCAGCGGGAAAGAATATATTTCACCTTATAATTAAAATTTGTCTGGCAAGCTTGGACTTCCATCCCAGGCTGCAGAAAGCCGTGTTGGTTTATTTGTACAAGTAATTGGGACTTTGTTCAGATGTATTGAATTATTACAAGAGGAGTTATTACGAGAGAAGATCATTTGGCTTTTTCTTTTTAATGGAAAGTGTTGTAAGATATAATCAGATGCAATAAACTTCACTTGGAAAAAAATAAGCCTAGTATGATAATCACTCATTTTGCTTAACATTTGAAATACTGCACTACATATGGGATACCAGAGCTTCCCTCAGCCAGGAGAAAGGGAGCTTGTATCATTGGCCATTTAGCTGTGGTTTTGGCATTAGCAACTCCTTCGTTTACAATATGGAATTTGGGAAAACACTAACAGACGTGCCTTCAAGGGAGTTTTAAATCTATTGACGCTTGAGAGTAAGCAACTAGTGACAGCCTCTCCTGATTTGAGAGAGACCTTTTCAGATTTCAATTGGCTTTACAATAGGTTTTCTGATATGTCTTATGTTTGAACCAGGTTCACTGGGTTTGAAAGGAGCCAAAGCACCATAGGGCCGTGGCAGTGGGAGGCCACTTTCATCATTTGGGATATAAGCATTTGGGCGTTGTTCAGCTGTTGTGTGGACAAAACCAGGCAATGCAGCTTGTTCCTCTTCTGCCGTACGCTGTAAAAGAAATGCATTTTGATCATATAGTAATTATATGCTTTAAAACTTTAATACTCTTCTGAGCCAAAATCCAGAAAGCTTTAGAAAGGAAATACTGTTAGCGTAATCCTTAACACATCTGGAAACCCACAAGAGAACTAATTGTTCATTGAAAGGTAAGCACTATTTCTTGGCCGTGTGGATGCGAGCTTTTCATTTTAAATAGTATACAGCTTGAGCCTGTAATGGTCTTGCTATTTGTGAAGAAAACTGCTTAAATGAACTTCTAAAAGTTGTAGTAAGTGTGCACAGAACATCCTGAGAACAATGTGAGTTACTACAAATGACTGAAGCATCAGAATCCTGCCTAAATTTACACTGGCAGCAGCTACTGCAGAGTAGCGACGCTGCGCTGTGCTTCTGTCTGCAGCACTGAAAGGAAACGGAGTCGTAAGGTGAGCAGAAGTGTTAATGCCAAAGAGGCGGCTTACTCTAAACCAGTTTTATTACAGAAGTTCTGCTTGGCTTCAAGTTCTCTGAATGTCTGCACTGTGTATTCCTCTCCTAACCTTGTTCTCCAAAATTTCCTTGGAAAGATCAACAAGTACTCAAGGATTCATGCAGCAGAGTTAATCTGTCTCCAAGAGCTTCCTAGTATACGCATCTCATTTTTATACTGCTTTCCCTTATCTGGAACCTCTCCACTCGGGGATCACTGGTGGTTTGAATTAGAGGTATGGTTTACAGTAGGGTGTAGAATTTGAAGCACTATTTGTTACTGTCTACCCTCACTGGCTTGCCCAGCAATCTTGCTACTTCTGATATGCTTACTGTGTCTGATACTTGGAGATGCTGAACTATATATATATATTTCTTTTCCCTTCCCCTTGCAGCTTTACCCTGAAACTGAATCAAAATCAGGTTTCCACTCATCACCCCAAAATGCTGTAACTTAAGTTTACTTATAAGTTGAAGATAAGTCCTCCTTTTAATGTGAAGTGTTCTCTCCTTACACTTTGCGGACCAGTTCTAAGTGCGTCAGACTGCAGTTAGAACGCCACAAACGCACGACGTACTCCTTTTGGTAACTGCCTCTGTCTATACTGTCATCTCCGCTAAGGCCTGGCGGCTCCGCGCTTGCCAGTGAACAGCCGTGCAGTGAGAGAACAGCTCTTGCAATAAAATGAGATAGAGCGGGGCAAAAGAAGAAGCTGGCGATCAAACCGCACGCAACAGAGCAAAAACCTACTTTAGCTCTAGCTTCAGCTGCTGCCTTCTGCATCTTCTCGTTGCGCAACACCTTCAGCCAGTCCCTTTCGGTTTCTTGAGGAAGGGGAAGGCCTTGATCGATCCTTGATGAAACAGTCATCAAAAATTGTTCTCTGTCTCTCACTTCCTGCTGGAGTTTAATGGCAAGTGCTTGCTTCATGGACAGCTCTGCAACAAGAGCCATCATCTTTTGGGTTTTATCCTTTATCTTCTTCTGCAGTTCATTTGTCTGAAATTATAACAGCTGCATTTTAATCAGGTCTTCCCTTTAGACACTTACTGAACATAGCAGATAGATAAGTACTAGATACATGAAAACAAAACAGATTTGCTGCAAAGATATGTTTTGACTGAAGCTTTTCCAAATGTCAAACCTAATAAATAAAATCAACCCTGACCTTGTTTTCCACATCATAATTTTGCATTGTGTTTTGTTTTTTTGTCTGTCTTCCTTTCACTCAGCTCTCTTGCATTTCAAGCTTTTCCATTAAGGAAATGGGAGGTGAGAGGTTTTGGAGGTCACTTTTGGTCTTCCTGCTGTCAGAAGGAAATAACTATAATACAAAAGTAAATATACTGAAAACTGTGTGTCTTTCCTCTGTAGTTCTCCCTACTTAAATAACAAACTTTGAGCCACATACAGATTATATCTTCTCTCATGCTGTAGGGATCTAGAACTCACCTGGCTTTCCCTTATTTTTTTTAGCTATTAGTGTGTTAGCTGTAGAATTATGTTCAAGTAAACATGCAAAAGGAGGATCCTCCCAAGTTAGTAATTACATAACCTGAGAAATAACTAATCATGTTTAATGAAAGATATGATTTATGATACAGCTTTCTTTCAAAAAGTACGGAAGTGTATTGACTACTGCCCTTGCTATGTCTGTACTACTCATTTTACTAAACACGTATAATTTCTTAAGGCTAACATATGATTTGCAGGTTTGCCTATCAATAATGCCAATCCCTAGTTTTGTATTTTGCAAGCAAGTCATCTTACTTCTTGTCCAAAATTGAAATTACTTCAATTCCTGTAAGCCAGCAAAGCAGAGCATGCAATTCCCTTCTTACCCTTTTAGCTAATAGCAGTGTGTCCTGCTTCCCATTTTCTGCTGTGGCTCGGATTCGGTCTGTTAGCCGGGAAACTTGTTCATAGATAAAATCCATCTCCAGCAGCTTCTCCTCCTTCTGTAGCAGCTCTACCTCTAGCTGCAGTGAGAAGGCAATATATAGTGTAGGTTAATGAGAGAGGAGGGTGTTTTAGGGACTGCTTCTGAAATAATGTCAGCGAACAGCCGTGGGTAACCACACCACAGTCCATTTGCATGCTACTGATCAGACCAAAGTTAGCTCAGAGCATTACTATCACTATTACAGTTCTTCCACATCAGTCTGGGCCCTTTTGAGGGTTGGAGTTTACATGAGCCTTATTTATTACTGCCTTTCCATGATTTTCTTGAAAACAGTATTTTTTTTCTAGTGAAAAAAATTTTTTTTTAATGCTTCTGGATTCTTGAGTTATGTCATTAGTAGAAGGTTTCAGCTGTTTTAAATGAAAACATTTTTTTTCCTCCTTCTTCTGGTGCTAAATAAAACTTGAAAATGTGAGCTCCAAAGACTAAAAAAAGGAAGCCCTATGCAAACAGAAAGACTCTTAAAAACTCAAGGAGACTGAAACAGAACATTCAGGCCTACTTCATGACTACAAGGACCCTGTTTTTTTTAATTTTGGGGGTGGGTGAGTGGGCTGTGTTCCTGCCTACCTGGGCTCCTGCACAGCTCCCTTCCCTGCTAAGGAATGTGTGAAAGTGAAGCAAAAAACTTGAAGCAATTCACAAAAATGTTAGGTAGTGTTTCTGTTAAACCATTACAAGTTGGATTGCAAAAGGAGGACTTAGATGAGCATTACGCCTAGTCTGCAGTATCGCGATTCCTCCACCGCAAAGTGTAGTGGAATTCGCAGCCTCATGTGAAATGCTAAGTACAGGGTGGGCAGTTACGTAAATGGAGTGGACACTTACAGCTAAGAAAATATCAAATTTGCCTTTTCCATTCCTTTACCTTCCCCTGCTATAGGCAATAAGGGAGGCACCTTGTAACTGGCTTTTACATTGGACTTAATGATGTTTCACTTAATTTTGAAGCCCATCCTGGGAGTCGTGGGCAGGGCTGCACAGGTGGGTGGGCAGCTCTTCGGCTGGCCTAAGGCCCAGTTACATAAAAATCTGTTCTGTAGTTCCCAGTTTGAAGTGGAAACGAGGTAATAAAATCAAATCCTGGGTTTGAAAAGGGTGTTTACTTCATCGTGTGTCACCTACGTGGGTTCCTTAGGAGGACAGTGGGGACAGCTGGCTCCACATACGTTGTGGTGGAACAGCCGATAAGCACTACTTGCTGAAGATGACAACCTCGTTCTTCTGCACTTTGTTATTTTGAATTTATTAACCTCTGCCACTTTTTCTGTATCTTTCTGTAACGAAGCAGGAGGGTTGGTATTGAAGTGCCAATGACACACATTAATCAGCTAATGGGGAGCCAGCGGCACTGCTCAGAGCCTAAGTTTTGATCTCTTCTGCAGCCTCTGCTGGAGGAAGTCAGTGTCCCCATGCCCAGTTTTCCTGGAAAGCAGAGACTGGGCTGTAGTTCCAACGAGCCATTCATAATTATTTTAATCCACCTTATAGAAAATTTACTTAAAAAAAAAAATCGTGCTTTTTCTTAAGTCAGTGGCAGTGTGGGAGATGCTGGTGTCAGTAATGTTACCTTTTCAATCTTTTCCAGCAGTTCAGGCGGAGATGGGTCCTCCCCTCCCAAGACTCGTTTTCTAGACTCATTTGTAGGGTCAGCAAAGATTTTCTCAAGATGTTTAATCCTGTCCTTGCACTGGGAATACTAGCAAACAAAAATCCACGATAGTTATCTTTCAACAACAAGCAAAAAGCCCAATTATTGCTGTGTGGCAAGAGATGGAAGATCTGAGTGTGTCTGCTTTACGCCAGGAGACTCCTGGAGTGTGGATCCCACCACACTGAGTACGCTTCATCTTGGAAGCAAGATCCTTGCCTTGCTTTACAGCCCCAGCAGCTCCTCACCTCGCTCGTCCCTGGGGCTTGAGCTCTCAGGGTTTCTCTGAGGCCAGCGCGTAGGGGTCCCCTTGTGATTCAGGGTGGGGGGTAACACACAGATTACAAACAATCTTCCCTCCCCCCCTTTTTAAGGAAGTGACACTGTGACAGTGGCAGCAAGGAGGAAAACTCTGTGCCAGAAATTATGAGTGCCACCTTCTTCAGGCTACTTTTTTCACCCTCAGGAGTACACCAAATTTTGCGGGCAAGGCAGGAGGAATCTGACATTATTCTGTGCTTTACAATCTTCTATTTGACCCAAGGGTTAGATGCATTTAGGGACGTAGGAAGAACTCATGCGCCAGACAGTTCAGTTGCAAGTGAAACATGCAGGCTCTGAGGCTCTGCTGTTAGCACAACAGGGCTCCTGGAGCCATAGACATCTAAGTTTTGTGTGTTAAGTTCCCAGGCCGATGTCCTGGGACATCCTAACAGTTGTGACAATCCTGAACAACATAGTACCAGTGTCATCCACAAATACAGGTGTTCTCTGACCTTCCTGACACGAGAAGTTCACATTTAATGAAGGTTTTTCCAGAGTACGCTAAATGGAAAGCCACGTTGCTCATAAACACTCACTGAAGTGTGACTGGGACCTTCAACCAAGTTTTGATGTTTGAATTTGCAGGACTAACAGTGGGTTTTTTTGTGCTTTGATATGCATCTGGTGATCTGTCAGAGCACTGTCAGTGGAGTCTTGACCTATTAGTACTAACAGACATATATGTTTATATGTTCAAATAACTTGATAGAAATGCTATCAATTTCAAGCGATGGTATTAAGGAACGAGTGGTCACTGGCACCTGAAACTATAAAAGGTCACCAAGAGCCCACAGTAAATATTTAGACGTTGCTACAGGGATAGGGTTACTGAGAGCTGGCGATTCATATTTCAAATGTAAGAGGGAAAACTGACGGATCGGCTCATGTGATAACGGAATGTTACCAGAACATTTGTTTCGAATATTTTTTCCTGCTAGAACAGCATCATCCTGGTCTTTCTTTTGCACTTTTTTCTAAGAACAAGGCAAAATAAAAAGAAAAAAACTTAAATGACTGTAATGAATAATTCCCTTATCAAAGCTTGATTTGTTTTTAAGTGTCATTCGGTATGTAACTAGTTTCATGGGTACTAGAATATTTATTTTAATTTATAAACACCCATATCACAAAACCAACAGTACACAGAGAATTACATGCAGAAGAATGTAAGAACAAGACTATCACAAACAATAAATTCAGCTACGTTTCCAGTGATATGTCGTATCTGGGGCCAAACTCCTCAAACTCAGCTGAAAATGCCTTGTCGGCAGCAATGGTACCTTAAAGAGATTAGAGATAGCTCATTAAGTAAATTTTTTTAGGATTTAATTCTTACTTAGAGAATAAGGACTATTGTTAATTGAAAATATATTGTTCGAATTAGTGAAAAAAAATCTATAAGTGATTTCATGCTAAACTTAAATGCCTGACTTGGTCTAAATGCAATACGAATGATTAGTTAATTCACTCCAAAAGCATGGGAAAAAAGCACATTTAGAAATAACTATTCTAGTGTGTGTCTGTTTAAATGATGCAACTATAAGCATCTATATTTTCTTCTAGTTTTCAGTGTTTTCCTTGGACAAAACTTTCTCCAAGTTCTTAAAGATTCCAAGTCTTAAAAGCAAAAAAGCCTTATTGAAGTGCATTTTACACAGAAGATAGGAAAAGCAACTACGAGAGGTTTTTCTAGGTTTGAGTGTAGCCAGTTAGGAGGAGTTGTTCACTAATGACTACACGAGAGGGAATGCATTCTTAGATACTTAAAAGGCTTGTCAGAAAAAGTGCAGTTCTGGAGCTCATTTTGGAAACCTCAGAGAAGGCGAATGAGGAACCCAGAGCACTAGAAAAGGGCAAATATTTTACTTATATTTAAAAACAGGGGAAAGGAAGGAGTCCTGGAATTACAGATAACTTATTTTATGAAGAATAATCTGGAACAAATAATTAAGATTTCTTTTTGTAAGTAGCTAGAAAAAGAAAAGGGGGTGAATAATGGCCCACATGGATTTGTTGAACCTTGCCAAAACCATCCAGTGTCATACCATGATAATTTAATGGGTGTAGTGGTTACCACATCCGCTTTACATGCGGAAGATCCTGGGTTCAAGCCCCAGGGGAACCAACACGAGGAAATCTTTGGGAGGTTGGACTAGATGATCTTCAGAGGTCCCTTCCAACCTTACTGATTCTGTGCTTCTGTATCCAGATGAAATGGTACATGTCATGCATCTTGGCTTTTACATACCTTTGACATTTCATACGACATTCTCACAAACAAGCTAGGGAAACACAGTCTTGGTGAATATATAGGGTAAGTACTAAATCAATAGAACAAAGTTAAGCTGGGAAAGAATGCAAATACTTTGGGGAAGATTCAATCCAAAAGGTCTGAACAAAAGAGGTGAAATTAAATAACAAATGGAAAAATTATCTGTACTAATATAGAATCAAGGCCAATTGATTAGGTACCACTTCCTTAAAAAAAAAAAAAAAAAAAAAAAATCTGGTTGTTACAAATAATCACAAGCTGAACACGAGTCAGTATATCATACTGTTGCAAGAGAGGTTACCATCATGCCTGGACACATAAGCAGAAATATAACCTGAAAAATGCCTGAAGGAATCATTTCACTCTCAGCATAGACAGAGACTGTGTCAAGTTTTAGGCATTGCACTTTAAGAAAAATACAAAATGCTGAGAAAGAAATGGAAAGCAAAAAGAAATGCTTTCTCTAAGGACAGATACAAAAAAAGACAACAGGAACTTAACAAAAGAATGGGAGAGAAACATGGTAAATGT
The DNA here is from genome assembly GCF_028389875.1 of Rhea pennata. Classification (NCBI taxonomy): domain Eukaryota; kingdom Metazoa; phylum Chordata; class Aves; order Rheiformes; family Rheidae; genus Rhea; species Rhea pennata. Next base: position 13,534,290 of record NC_084663.1, read on the forward strand.
AATCTACTAATGTGAACAGTTGTTGCAAAGAGGAAGAGAATGATCTGTTTGTCATGACCCTGGTAGACAGAATAAAAATCAACAGGCTTACACTGCAGCAAAAATCAGGCAAAAGGTAAGGAAAACCTCTCTACTGTCAAAGCAGCACTGGAAGAGCTTATCCGGGAAACTGTGGAGTCTCCATTAATGACAGTTTTAAAAAAACAGTTTAGCCATCTCAGGAATGACACAGATAATCCTCTCTCAGACTAACAGAACTGTTGAGCTTGGAAGGGACCTTGAGAGATCATCGAGTCCAACACCCACCCCACTCAAAATCCCCCAAGCACTCAGGGCCTGTGAACATGAGACTTCTTTCAGTTGTCTGAAGAAGGGCTCATCTAATTCTTCTTCCTGATCAGGCTGTCTATAGCAGACACCCTCTGCCACATCCCCCAGACTGGTCTGCCCACTGATCCTGACCCATAAGTTCTCAGCTGCTCCCTCACCTGTCCCGAGTCACTTCAAAGAGATACCCAGTCATGCTGATTTCCCAGAAAAGGTACAGGAGCTTTCCCGGTAAGAGCATCCCATAGGCACTTCTCTATTCACACACACATGCTCAGAGTGACCCCCCACTTCAGCCCTGTTTTGCTGACTATGAGGTTTCCTCTGTTCACATCACCCCAGACCATTTGCTTTCCAACCCTATCTATCACTTCTTCACTTGATTGTTTGCCATTCTCTCCCTCCATCATCATTCCTAACTTAAAGCTCTCTGTCTCAGGTTGGTCAGACTGTTGGCAAAGATGCTTTTACTCACTTAGTTACATGGGTGCCATGTCTTTCAAGCAGTCATTGATCCTCAAAGAAGGTCCCAGGGTCATGGAAAACAAACCTTGTTGCCAACACCAGCTGCACAACCAATTGTTGCCCTGCAGGATCCATACAGTCCTCCTCAGGCCCATTCCCCACTCCCTGAAGGAGCTAGAAGAAACCACATGGGCCCTCATGCCCTTGGTCATCTCCTGCAGAGCCATTTAGTCAAGTCTGATGCTTTCCAGGTCTCCTCTGGCAATATCTGTGGTGCCCCCATGGTAGAGCAGCAGGGGATTGTAGTCTGAGGGCCAGATAAGCTTTTGCAGCTTCTCCACAATATCCCAAACGAGAGCTTTCGGCAAGAAGGAAAGCTCCCAAGGTGACATGTCAGGTCAGTAGCTGGGGCCTCCATCCCCATATAGGGAGTCTCCCACTACAACAATTGCTGCTTTCTTCCTCATGCTCCCATGTGGCTCAGGCTCAACCAGCACAGATGCTTCATTCAACAGCACTCCCAGTTCCTCATCAGCTATAAGAGCAGTGAATCTGTTCCACAGCTGCAAGTCTTCAAGTGGAGCAGGAGTTTTCAATCTAGTGCCAGAAGTCACCCTCTTCCAGCCTTTGCTGTTGTAGGAGATTCCACTTTCCAACCTGATATGCACAAGCTCTGCCCCTCTGCTAGAGCTGGAAGTTCTGATTCTTGCACAGGAGTAGGGGTAGGAGTACTATTTTGATGTAGCAGCAGGATTCCCAAGATGAACTCTTTAGCTCCCTACTAGCCCTCCTTGTCTATGACTCTGTGATGTTCTAGTCTGCAGATTTTCATGAGGTTGTTTCATTTGGTTAAGGCTTTGATCAATTCTGAGGCCAAATGCCTCTACAAAATCGTCAGTCCCTGTATGTTGGCTTAGCTCTGAGGCATGAAACTGCTTTCCAGAGTGTCTTGGCAGCTCAGCAGGTCTATGTGCTGGACTAATTCATGATTAATGCTAAATATTTCTTATTGATGCATGAAGGCAGATTAATTTTCATGGCTCATTTCAGTCAGCAGGAACAGTCCCTTGATGTGCAATCACAATTAAAAGTTACAATAGTTTTATACCCCAGGAAAGCCAGCTTAGAATCTCACTAGATGTTTCTTGTGTAATATAAAGGAAGAGGGCTGGAGCACCTGCCGTATGAGGAACGGCTGCGAGAGCTGAGACTCTCCAGCCTGGGGAAGAGAAGACTGAGGGGGAATCTGATCAATGTGTACAAGTACCTGAAGGGAGGGTGTCAAGGGGACGGGGACAAACTCTTTCCAGTTGTCCCATGTGACAGGACAAGAAGCAATGGGCAGATATTGAACTACAGGAAGTTCTGCCTGACCGTGAGGGGGAATTTCTTCCCTGTGAGAGTGACGGAGCACTGGGACAGGTTGCCCAGAGAGGTGGTGGAGTCTCCTTCTCTGGAGATCCTCAAGGCCTGCCTGGATGCAAGCCTGTCTACCATGCTCTAGGTGTCCCTGTTGAGCAGGGAGGTTGGACTAGATGATCTCCAGAGGTCCCTTCCACCCTTACTGATACCGATTCTAAGTATTTCTAAATGTTTCTGTCATCTTTGATGCTTTACATCGATAGCCACAAAAATACCTAGTTCACATTATTAACATTTGATTAGATCAAGTATTACTTAAGATAGTATTTTATTAAATAATATCTATTCATCAAAGTTCCACTCGTCTGTGGAAATATGTAGGTTTTCATGAAACGTGTAAGAGTGGAATATCCATGCATCTGATGATTAAGCAGTTCATGTGGAATATAGGAAACCCAGATGAAATTCTTGTCCTTCCTGACAAGCCCCAGCCTTAACCCGTGCTTTTCCACCTCCCCGTGAGTACCATATTCACCTAGATGTTCGGTCAGATTCTTTAGCCCATTGAATACCTCCATCCATTCACAGATGTACATCTCTAACAGAAATAAATAAGGAAATTCCTTCTCAGAATGGCTGATTTATTGATGATTAAAGCCTCCAGGGACATTATGAGAGATTTAGATTCAAAGTGTCACAAAAAATTTCAAACGATCTCTGTCAAATGCAAACCAAATATTGAAATCTTTTCCTATTTTGTGACACTGAATCTTGTTTTCCTTTCATCTCTCTCTATAAATATTTGAAGTATCATCAATAACTGATAGCTGTTGTTGGAAGCGCATGCATCATTCAGCACTAGAGAGTTTACTTCACTTGTGGAGTGAGAAAAAGGAAAAACATTCTAGGGAAGTGAGAAGATTTGGAAATGTAGCAGAGAAGAAAAACAGCAGAGAGAAAAATAAATAAGGAGGCAAAGGCTGAAAATACCCCAGATTTAAAAAGACAGGAGGAACAGGCAAAGGGGATGAAGATGATCTAAGAGGTGTGGTATTCAGCCTGCCTAATTCAGATGGTATTCTGTCCAGTTTGAATCACCTAGCATTTAGTAACAACAGTATCAAGTTATACTTAAAATGCTGATGACAGATTATTTGTCATTGGTCACTGAAAAAATCTCTGACTCGAAAACATCTCTTGAGAGCTCTGTCTTTAATATTACAATAATCTGTGTTTTCCTACATTTTAGTTTTATGCTGATATTACAAAAAGACTGCAAGAGCCTGCAACAGTAGCCTCCCTTTAACTGTGACTTTGTGCTTTGCATGAACCATCATCATAAAGGAGAAGGTTTCAGGAAGCTTGCAAAATCCATGCGAGGAGAAAAAGCAAAGTTTCATAATTGCTTATCTCAGTTCAAAAAAATCATCGGCATTTTTTTACTGTGTTAATTTCAGTGACTCTCAGGCTCATTCTAAATGTTATCCAAAAAACACCTCTTCGTCCTTTAGTTTTTCATCGTATTTTCACACTTCCTCTATTCATCATTTAAATCTGTAATTCCACCATAAACTTCTTTGGGGTACAATTTGCATAAGTTATTACATAAAATTTTATTCCTTTAACAGTGCATACAATTTCTTTAGAAGACCAGAAGTAACAGACTAGTGCAAGCACTCTCCTACAGTGAGTCACAGCTCCCATCTATGCACTTACTAATAGCAATACCCCATAAATTAGGATTTTGTGCAGACACTAATGGAGTATATATGGAAAAAATTACCATCTGGAGATAAGGTCAAAAGTAAAAGAGCCATTTCAGAAAGCAAGGAAAGAATGTCCAAAACAGTGATGAACACTGCAGTTTGCTAATTGCTTAATGTCATGTTGTAACTAGAACTAAAACTTTCACTGTTTTTGTGTAGAATAAAATGTATGTGGATTATATCATTGTACACAGCAGAGTTTCCAGAGTAGGTTTGGGGTCAAGTGTGAATTGAGTTATTATTTTAGAAATTTGAAGAGCTAAGTGTCCCCCTCCTCCCTCCACCTACCCCCACCAGTACAGTTTTAACACATTTCATTTAAATTTCCATTTTTCTCATGACTCCCATTCTCCATTTTAGTCATACTGACATTTAGAGCTATGGGGTGTGTGGGGGGGGGTAAGCTCAGATTGCATACCAAAGAAGTTGTTGGTATGTGCATAACAAAGCGTATGAGTAAATTACATATAAGCACAGAAATTCATATATTTAAATTTCAAACATGCCTCAGTGCTTTGCTGGACTGGTATACTAGCAAATTTTCTGTGTTAATAAGCCATGTTGTACAAGCAGCAATTTTTTTACAAACAAAATAAGGCTTTCTTTTTCCACCAACCTGTATCTGAAGTACCACCAAATCTCCATCAAGGGTACTCTTCATCGGCAGCATTTTGAAACACAATTCAATTTGTCTCTTTTTCTCAGCTACTTTCATCTTCAGAAATCTGATTTTTTCATCCATGGCCTGCATCTCAATTTCTCCATTTCTACACATCATCTCTTGCAAATTTATCTTATCATATAAAATGCATACTTCTTCTTCTCTAGTTCTGAGCAGAACACCACTGCAATAAGCCCAAAATGGAAAGGTAAAATTTTAAATTGTTTGGCTAATATTCAATGTACCCCTTTCAAGAACATAACTAGCAAACCTGAAAGGCAGTAATAACTTGGTGTATAAAGATTTCACAAATACTATTTTAATATCATGTAAACAGGTGAAATAATTAATAGGTAACAAAATACTCATATTCTGAAATTGAAGAACATACAATTGCAAAGGTTCCTTTGGTTTCTCATATCTTTTAATGCTTTTCTGGTCTTCCATAGCAGTAATTTTGAAAAATGCACAGTTTAAAATCTTCAGCATTTTTGTAATTTTTATACTCTGTGCACAAAATGCACAATGTACAAACAGAACAGGAGGCCACAAGCTCTTGGGACATTCAGTAGGCAAGTTGTCAAGTTGCCATCGTTTCGGATGACGATTCTGAAGAATGAACACCATCACCAACGGAGAAACAGCAAACACCTCTAAAACGCACAGCACCGCTGACGGCTGCAGTGAGGCAGGCTGCTCAGTGAGGCAGCCCTCCAGCACTCCTCATTACAAGCGATCATAATTTGAAAAATATTGTTGATTCATGAATACAAGCCAAAGCATATGTGACTAATGGTTGGCCTGTTCAGGGTTATTTTCAAAATTAAATATATTACATCCATTTTATACTTATACCTCTCATTTTGTTGCTGAAGAGCCTTTTCATATTTTTTGCGTAGTTGTACAATTTCTTCTTCAATACAGGTGATCATATTTGTAAGTCTGCCAAGATCCAGCAACTGTTGCTCTTTCTTTTCTTTCATCTCATGCACAGTTTGCACAATTTTGTAATAATCATTTCTGAGACTGTCTTTAATTGCTACATTATTTGCATTCTTCAGGCGGTGTCTCTGCAGTTTTCTTTATCACAACAGAAAAGTAGGACAGCTTTTAGTCCTTTCAATTCAATAAATACAGCAGAGCTTAAACCAATTCCTCAGATATACAAAGGCTCTCCTATGTCACTCTAGTGCTTCACAGAAGAATTAAAAGAGGTAGAAACTCTCTCTGGGAACAGCTTGTCCATACAAGCTCTTTTCAACTTGAATAGAACTGGATTAATGCCTAAGGAAAATGCTATAAACAGAGCACTGCATTGCAGCTCTTTTCTTCTTTAATGGGGACCCTAAAGAGCCATAAGAAATAAAGTTCAAGTGTAGCAGTACAAACTGCAATGCAAATTCTTAATGTGCAGAAATCCTGTCCTTTTCTTTTTTTAAGCAGTAATATTTAAATACTATCATGGTTATAATTCAAAGCTCTTCACATTTATTATCTATAAGCAACAAACATATCACCACATTCTCATGAGAAAGGAACTCATCAGTCCCCCTGCTTTTCCGATGAGAAAGAAAACACAGCAAAAAGATGAGTGGCAAAATCACATGATAGATCCATAAAAGCATCCATGCTAGTATCTAGATGATAGACCCTTACTTAAAAGAATTATTTGTTACTTAAATAATTAATCAAAATGATTACTTTTTTTGTTGCCACGTGTATCATTCATTTGCTAACAACATGGAATTTAGAATCAGTTCATTTGCTCTGCAGCAAGTATCACTTCTTGATCAAGATGCTACTTTATCTATACAGGGAAGATATTAATCTCAACACAGAAAAGAGAGACTGAAAGAGGAAGCATGGTCTCCTGTTAAAATACAGAACTACAGATGAAATACCCTGCCTCATGTCCTTGATTCTTTCATGAAACTGTTCAATCATTCTGTGCAAAGCAGGGAGCGTCTTTCTGCCTCATTTCTCCCTGCGTCTACAAGGAAATGAGCACTTTCCCCTTCCACAGGGTATTATTGAATTGAATTAGCCTTTCTTAAGCAAGTTACCGTGAAAGAATGATGGTACTACAGAAACACAAAATATTATGAAATATTTGATGAAAATCTTTTATCTTGTTTGGATTGATCCTCTGTTTGTCTCCTAAACTGCCCAGGTTGCAGGTAAGCCATAGATACTAAACTGTATTACTGAGACTACACCTATTTCCAATAGGCTACAGAATTACTGATAATTCAGTTTTAGCTAGTTTTAAATTCAGGTGTACAGAGATTGAAATGCCTGATGGAGCTGTACTATGATAGGGTGATGTGCAATAATTGCATATCTCTGATATCCAGACAATATATATTTGCCTTTTTAATCTTTTTTCTTCTCCTTTCACCCGTATTTGATTGGGAAAGCCTCACAAATTTTAGGACAGAACATCAGCTTGTGCAACTCAACAAAATCATATAAATCAGTGAAGGTCTACTCCTTTTCTAGCTAGCTCCAGCACGACTTCAGAACCAAGCTACACAGGGTTTCACAATACACTTTGGGTGAACATATCCCAAATGCATTCTTGAGTTCAGTTGCGCAATTTTTTGGCACCAGAAAAACAAGTTTGGGGCAAACCAAATTATTTGTAAACTCAGTTTTCGCTGTGCTGTTTTGTATATACAATTAACTATTTGCAGACATGTCAGTTTAGCTATCCTACTTTCCAAACTACCAATTTCCAAGCAATTGCCATTCTATCATCTGCATTGTCCAGTTGCACCAAGGAGAATATCATCACTAGCATGCCTGCAAAAAGACATCTGCACTAAATAATGGTCTAGAAAAATATATAGTCAAATGTACCAACTGTTCCTCCTCATCCTCTTTGTCAGGTATCTAACCTTTTGCTTTGATGGAAATTGCCTGGAATTTGAAACTATGTTTTGCTTATTCTGAAATAAATATCCCATAAACTTCAATTTGAAGTTGAAGTAAGAAACTCACTTTATTCCAGCTTAATAATTAGGCAGCCACATTATTAGTGTCTAACGACTCATTTAATACATGGTATCATGCAGCAATCTGTTGTGGACTTGAATAGGTATTGGGTCTCTTTTTGTTTAAGGATAAGCGAGTATGAGTGCAACAGTGTTGTCCACATCACATGTAACAGCATGTTAATTCAGAAGTTAAAAAGCTCAAAAACTGTGATGCAAAGGAAAAACAATGAGAGTTTCTCCTTCTAAGGATAACAAAGTGACAGAGTAACCAGACAAACTTCAAAGACATTTCAGTGCTATGCAGTGATGCCCAAGCTAGTTTTCAATCATAAAATATTGGAACAGATTATATAAGGGTGTTGCAAAATTTCTTTGTTTGGATCAGGTTTTAAAAATCAGCATAATAACTATCAAGGATGATAGTCACACTAGCCATATTTGAAGTTGAACTAGTTATCTCTTAAGACTCCTTCTGATCTTACATCTCTATATTTGTGAGCTACAGCTTACTTTAAAACTCACCTTTCCCTGATTATAGCAGTGTTCCTTAAATTTTCTATCTCATTTGCTAGCAATTTTACCCTGTCTTTTATCTCAGTTGTTTTCTGCTGAGCAGCATGCACCAAATTTACACATTTATTCCTTTCATTTCGGATAACATCATACATTTTAGCAAATCCTTGGAGTCTGAAAAATGAAAGTGTGAAGGAAATAATTATTGTGATTTTTATGCATATATCATTTAAACAAAAATTGCCTTAAAAAGTGTTATTTCATCTAATGTATTATTGTTATTTTCTTACTGTTTTTGAACTTCTCTTTTCCTCTTTTTATGCTCTCTTATTTCTAGATCCTTTCTTTTTATTTCTGTAATCATATTTTGGAGTCTTATCTGAAATTTAAATAGAATTAAATGAACATTTTAGACATTTCAAAGATCTTCAAAGAAATGACACAGAACAGCCATTCCTCTTAGATGAGGAAGAAACAGTGAGATGAGGTTATTCTAAAAACTTACTCTAGTTATAAGAAAATAGTTTTACTGTGTAGAATATTAATGAAAGAATGAGCATGAAATGTGAAGGAGAAAATTTTGGTAGCAGCACTAGAGAACACAATCTTTCTATATTTATTAATTCAGCAATGACTGCCAACAATATCATTAATGATTTGATGCTGCATCTTAAAACGCTCAGTCCCTTCTCTCCGGGTTCTGCGGCTTCTATTAATCAGCCTCTCAGTTCCATTGCAGTACAATTATTTGGTATATCTACCACTGAAGTTGTACTTTGAATTTCTGGTGGTTAAGAAATATTTTTTTCAAATGAGATTTCTTCTTTAGTGTTTTCTAGCTCTTGAGCACTGACTGATGACTGAGTAGAATGGTACATTTACAGGTACCTCTGTGCTTGCGGTCCTTGGTAGCCCCATGTCGCTAACCAGCAATGGACAGGCCTTTTCTCCCTCCTCCTTGCAGAAGGAGATAGGTATTAGAAAAAGCTGGGGCTGCTGGGGTGCCACACCTGGCATGTGTGTTTGTTAATTAATCTGAATTACTTATGCTTTTTGATCTATTTATGGATTCATTTTTACTGAAGCTGCAAAGCTGGAAATGCTTGTTTACTCTAATTTTATATATTGTCAAAGAATCCCAAAGTGCTAGATGGGTAGCTTGCTAATTTATTAGAATATAGACAAACAGTGGTGGGAGAGTAAATAATTTGTTCACAGATACAAATCTGGTATTTGTACAAACTGTGGACCACCACAGCACATATGTAATATTATAATACCAGTAAATTGCAGATATTAAAATACCAGCAAACGCAGTGACTAGTTAGTAGGAAATGTTTTCTTTCCCTCTTTCTTCAAATGAAGATCATGATCGATATCCTGAAATGAGTCAACAAAATAAAGACTTGTGCCTCTTCTTGGAATGAGTAGCAGTTCAGTTTATCTTCCAACATTCATATATTTGGAAAATAAAACGCATCACTGTTGTACTTCAGAGAATCTCACCTGAGGTTATCTCCTTTTCTGTCTCTTTCTTTCAGAATTGTTCATTTTATTTTCTACGCTTGAAAGAAAATATCCTTTGAAATATTTTATTTCATTGTGACATGATGATATTTTAATATAATATTATGCTGCATCATAAGTTGCCAATAAAATAATACAATATTATATGAGCTCCACATGTTGTGATCGAACTCCAAAGTAAAGCGGGAAATGAGAAAATCTTCTCATATAAGGCTTTCCTCATCAGTAATTTAATTTCTCCAGCTCTTACTTAGAAAAGTAGTCCCGTTATCTGAGAATTTTTTTACCTGGGCTTTCCGAACATCCTTAGATTTCTGTTCCCTCTCTTCAAGTTTCAGCCAAGTTAGACGTGCAAGTCTGGATAACTCATCTCTGCATTGCTCCTGCTCCTTGAAAAGCCGGCCTTCTTCAGCAATACATTCTTCTAATGTGTGGGCATCCGTATTTGATAGGATTTTCTAAATGAAAATCAAATTCAATTCCTTATGCATTGCTGCATCAGTGTTGGCAAATCCAGAGTTTGAAATACTCTGTGTTTATCTGCAAAGTACACATCCATACAATCTACATGGATTTTAAAAAATAAATAAAAATATTGCCTTAAAAATACTGACTGAAACACCATGCACAATCCCTAAAATAACATGCCAAAATATTTTATCATCTAGAAACACTTCTGTTTGATGGTCTAGCAAGCCTTTCAGTTATTGAATGTAAAAGTAACAAAATCAGAGCATGCAGCAATCCATGCTACAAAAGTTTGGAAAGCATGCTTTATAATAAGAACATCCAAGAGCTTTGTTTCTTTAAATCAAGATTAAGAGATAACTGGGTAAGAGTTTCTGTAACCATATAGTGAACAGAAGTTTGATAACAAACTTTATAAGTCAGTAGTCAAAAATATAGCAAGATCAAACAACGGAAAGATAAAGCTAGACAAATTCAAACAATAAAAACTCACACATTGTTTTACATGGATTAACCATTGAAACAACTTACCAGGAACTGTGTCGACTCTCCCTCAATGGCAATTTTTAAATCAAGATTGGACTTTTCTAAAAGATATGCTGTAGTTCAAAGAAGAATTAATTCAGGGCACTCCAGTGATCTGTGTTATATTGGAGGTCAGACTAAATGACCAGAATGGCTCCTTCTGGCTTTATATATAATCTTTGCACAATCCTACTCTCAAGTCTTACATGCCCATTGTACGTGGGGGGGGGGGGGTACTGAGCTTTCACAGTAGGACCCCAGTTTTATGTCCCAACTGAGCCAAGTGTCTAAACACCTATTAGAGCTGTTGGGGAGTTAGTCAATACAGTCAGTGGTCTCTGAAGAGTTATTTGCTCTACCCAGCATAGGCTAAGCTCTTCAGCATGAGGCTCTCCAGGCTCCACTGACTGCGTGACTAGATCGGTATTGACTATCCTGGCAGATTAGATACATATCCCTTAAACACACTGAGCCATGTAGATGTCTAATGCCTATGTATTAAAACACAAGCTGAGTCCCACCCAATAAGTCTAATGAATTCAAAGACAGAACAAAAATAAAATAGATATGAAGATACGTAGAAGGTATGGTATAATCACTGTCTTAAATCTATTGCTTCTTATGAAGTCAATCATATAGTGGCAAGTATGAATACTCTCATCATCAATACACTTGCATTTCCCCAGTACGTTTGACAGTGTGTAGACAGGCATATACAAATGACGAAACTGTGAAGGTGAAAAATTATAACGTGGAAATGCTGATTTGTCTTTGTTTCAACAAAACACTGTGCCGCATCCAAAGAAACCCATCACATCTCCACTGGTAATGCATCTTATAACATTCAGAAAAACATAAACTAGGAAACATATTTGCTTTCTACCTTCCATTATATGACCAATTAGCTGGAAAAATGTTTTTCGTATATGACAAATAAGTAACTTTCAAAACTGAGCAAATATTATTGCAGGTTTTCTCACCAGAAAGATGCAGCTAGAAACTCTAAGCAATTCTTTTACAAAAACAGTTCTTCTGTTCTTAAGTTTCAAAACCAGTTGTTACTTGAAAAAAAAAGAGAAAACAGAATTCATCACCTGTTCAGCTAAACTTCTCTTCTTCATTTCGATTTCCTTCTGTAGTTCTCGTCTTCTTTCTAATAATGGTACGTTGCTTTTAGGGATAGTTTCTGCCTACAAAAGTAAGTTAGGCACACTGAATGATGCAAGTGAAGGATATGAAAAATGCAAAACACAATCTTTTTCAAGTGGTTAGATACACTAAAAAACGCTTTCTGTCTTGTTACAATAACTAAGACTTCCTAAGACTCCTTGGTCATAGAGTAGAGATCCTCAACAATATATGGAAGTTTCTCAAGTATTTCTCATAAGAACTTAACTATAAAGCCTAAATTTTAGCTATAAAGCCCAGTTTCAGCCAATACTGAATTTACAAGTGTTTTTCTGCAACTAAATTATAATAAATTACAAAAAGCAACTAAGTGAAGATGTCACCTTCCAAATTCACAGATGATTTTCTGAGTGAGATTCTGACCTTACTGAAAGAAAAAAAAAAGGTTTACCACTGACTTTAGTAGGATTTCACATCTGTGTGGATTTGATGTCATATTTTTTACTTAGAGTTATTGAAATAAGATTTTACTGTTTCCTCCTTAGCCTTGAGAGAGGCAAAATAAACAACAGAGCCAATTATGAACTACTTCTTTTTGTTATGGGAAAAGTAGTTATTCAGTCAGATAGTCAAATTAAATGTGGAGAAGCAGACATATTAGACACTACTTTCAGATCACAATATATCTCAATAATTCCAGTAAAAATATTTCTGTGATATAACTTGTAAGACAAAACATTATCCTGGCCTCAGAATGACTAATTTCACTTGAAAATTCTTTACTGTTATAGATAAGCAAGAAATAAACATACTAGCTTAACTGTGCAGGCATACATTTCCTGCCCATAGTTGCAAATGTGTAATTCATGCATGTAGAGAAAAAAAAAACATATTAAATGCCACATGTGGAAGCTATACAAAGAAAGTACACTCAGCCCTGAAGTGTCCCTCTCTGAACATAACCAGATGTTAGATTTCAAAACACTACACTTTAATACATATATAATGAGATGTTTTGCACTTGTGAAATGTTTTTTACTTCAGATTCTGCGATAATATAAAATGGGATGTGATCCTAACCTTAATGGAAAGGGAAACATGAGGCACAGTAAAGGTCAAAACTTAGGTTACTTTGGTTTTAGATGCTAACTCTAAGGCAGCTTTGATTTGACCTAGATTTGCTGGAAGTTCAATAAAACATATTCCAAGCAAGTTATTTTCACTTTTGTGGAGGAAGCAAGCATGACATGACTATGGAGCACGCGTCAGTTATCACTCCTGCTGCACGAGAGGCTGCCGCGTCCGTACACCTCCACGTTTTCAAGGGCTGATTCGCAAGATGCCATCAAGTTCTTGAGTCTAAAAGTAGAAAGCTCCTACGAACATCTTTAATCCATTAAGGACTTTTGTTGACATAAGACAAGCCTAAACTTAGGCACTTTTGGCTGTCTTTCCGTTGGATCGACGGAGAAGTGCGAGCATGGGAAGGAGGAGCATTGCTGCCCGGGGCTGGCCGCAGCCAGAGCGGCCAGGCCTCTTTCACCCAGAATGCCAGTGTTTAGCAATAGCTGACCTTTCACAACTTACTAAGAAGAAAAACACATTTGAAGGAAGTGTTCATGTAATTTCCTTATTCTAGAAACTATTCATTCTGCATGTAGCACGTGACTTAAAGTAAGAGAAATCTGGGGAAACAACTGATGTCCTGTTGCTTCTGCAAACATATCTTTATATTAGCTCTTAATTCAGTAAAATGGGAACTCCAACTATTTTAGTGTTAAAATATCTTAACCTTTTCCAGGTTTGCTCCTAAGTTTCCAAATAATTTTAAATAGTTTTAAGATAGCAAGAGCAGTAGAATGCAACTCTTGTCTTTCACACTCCAATACTGCTTTTGAACTGATGATGCTGCAGAAGGGGGGTGATTTCACATTTGCTTTTCTAAAGGGAACTGCAGAAGACGCAGGAGGAGAGGATGGACTAAAGCAACTATACTGCCAAGGCCTGTTTAAGTTACGGTAGCATCTAATGACTGCAAGATTAAAATACTGCTTGGACTTCCAGTTCTATTTCACCTGGCACTTCCCTCCCCCCGAGCTCACGACGCTGTGACCCGCGGGGCACTCGCCGGTCACATCCACGCATACAGCAGAAGCACGTGCGTGCACCACTGGGATCCTCTGCGCCACCACCAGACCTTGCAGGTCTCGTTCCACGTCTTTGGACCTCGCACACCGTATCGAGGGGCTTGGTTGGGATTTCACCCAAGACAGTGAACTTCAACCACAGCTGTCAGTGAGTTATGGCAGTTTGATTATAAGATTACATGTTTTTGAACAACTGTTCAAAACAATTCTCCCTTCAGGAATATTTCCTCAATAGGAACACAGGAAAAAAGAAAATCCACAGATTCTCCTGCTTGATATTGGATAGACACTCAGTAGGAGCTTTAAGGCCAAAATCTGGAATATGACCCAGCCCATTAATCAATACTTCAGGAAGTTCAGCCTAAAATCTTTTTCTGTAGATATAGAGGATTTTTTCCACCCATATGGGCTTCTATTATCAGGTGATTAATTACAGATGTGAATTTGGAGGAAAATTCAACTTCATTTTTAAATAGGAAGAAATGAGAAAGAATGTTTCATGCAATCATATTAAACATTATTTTGAATTTTATGAATAGTAAAGCTACGTATGCATGGTTTTTAATGTAATGAAATTGTTTTTTAAAAAAAAAACTTTACAGTGATATAAGTAAGATTTATTTTCTGCACTGAATTGCTTAGAAGGACCAGGAGAAATTGCAACGATATTGTATCGAGTTAGGAAACATCAACTGCTTACACCTTTAATAATTAATAAATTATTCTCCTGTGAAAAGCATTTACTTGACTAAGCAAGATAAATTTTATAAGACTGACTTACAACCTACACAAAGCAAGGAGCCAATGTAGGAGAAAAGTTAGAAAACAGACAGTTGAGCAGCCAGTAATGAGAGAAAGAGGATATAAAGGAATCCCAGACAAAGTAAATTTTTAAGAAAGATTTGGCAAGGAAGGGTTTGGAATAGATAAGTAGAATGAGACTACCCTTTAACAGCAGCATAGTAGAAGACACAAAACAGAAGAAAGAAAAGCAGTATGGAAACAGCAATGGGAGAAATACTGATAAAGAAATGAAGCAGAAAAGTGAAATATGAGTGGGTATGAAGAGAACATAGAGAATTACATTGCATCATTTAATACCAAATTTTATATACTACTTGTTTCCCATCTCCCGGAATAATCTTAAATACATTATAAATTATTTATAGTAATAGATAAACAATCTGCAAATTTAAAAAAAGATGTATCTTTTTGTCATCTAAAATAAGACCTGGGAGCCACGTAATACTTGAGTCTATTTGTCTGATACAAATTTCTTTGATGTCAATGGGCAAATCACTCCATTTTCTACCGGTGGCTTAAAGTCAATCATAATGACCATAATGCCACACTGCCAATTTAATCTCCCAGCTCTTTTTGATAGGATGCTCCTAGCCTAGAATCCATTTTTTAAGAATAACCTGAATATATCTTCATGCAATAGTTTTAGTACAGTTATTTTTAGCAAAAATTTTCTTAGTAACGTGCAGCAATATTTAGGACACTTTTCCATTCATAAGACTTAAAAGAGTCTTCTCCTCCAGCCTCTTTTAGTACCAGTCAAAGGACTTCATAATCAGCTTTCTAATATAAAAATTCAAAACTATGATGATCAATGTATTCATACAGACCTCTAATTTCAGTCTTTTATGCTGTGATTTAATTTGATGTAATGATTCATAAACCATTTTCAGTTGTAATTCCATCTTTTTAAAATATCTCATTTCTCTGTCTTTCTGTTTTTGCTTGTGAATGAGAATATCATGCTGTTTTTCCTTCTCCAAGGTACATTTATTTAAATAGTCTTCCAGAGCTTCTCTACATAGATATACAGAGAGTTTTAGACACAGATAATTTGATCAATAGATGCATGCAAACAGGCACAATCATTTTATGTTCTGTGAGCAGTGCATAATTATAGCTGAGCAGTAAGAGAAACTTAAAAACTAGTGTCAGAAGTTACTTAAAAGTTATCTGGTAAAATTCTGGTAACTTTAATCAATGACAATATTCCTCCTGATTGCAATAAGGTCTCACAATCTATGAGATTTAGCACAACAATGCTAAAAATTCTATAGAAGCAAAATTATTAATTAAAGAAGAAAACATATTTTTAAAATATGAGGGAATATCTACATGTTTTCCTCACTCAGACATTTTGCTTTGCAATACACCTATCCTTTAATACAAAATTTTAAAGACAAAAGTATTGCTGTAGCCATATTTACAACTACACTTCTTTTGTAAAGAAGGAATCATTTGCAGTTTGCAATCAACCTACCAACACATTTTACTTTATCAAGTATATAAAAGCCCATAATTTCAAGGGAATACTGAAGAGATGAATAGCCAGTCCCCACTGAAATTCAGGGGTAGATGGGTGCTGAAATTTATGATCCTCATTTGAAAATCAGAATACTGACTCCTTTTTCTCCTCAAGTTACTTTCTGTGGATTGCACAGAAGAAAGTGCATTTTCACTGGAAAGAGAAATCCTCTAAACAATTTCCCCTTTTTAGCAAAATCCAGAGATTCTCTCTTCCAAAATTTTATTAAACTCTCATGCTTTTTGATGTTCTTCTTCGAGCCAGATTCTAGATTCCAGTAATTCATAAAACTTTTCTGAACTCCAAACCAAGCCAAATATTTTTCAGTCCCCATTAGTTGCACAGTGAAATTTGAGAACATAAGCAGTACAACAGATTCTGAGGAAAAATCCAGGTTTTTCAAAACAGAGAAGTGTTCACTCACAATACATGGCTTACATCTACTACTCTAACCTGTCTGATAGGACTGCTGATTCATTTTCTGTGCTAATTTCTAGTAACTTTGTCAAAGTCAGGAATTCTCGTTCTTTGCTTTCCAGCAAAGCTCGTCTTCCATCCAATTCCTTCATTACATCTTCTTTTTCTTGTAAAACTGCTTCAATCTTTTTTTCAATAGTTTTAAGGGCAATATTTAACTCTTTTATTTGCTCATTAAGGGCTTCTTTCTTCTTCTCTGCATCTCTGTGAATACATGTTAACAAAATGGTAAGGGTTCACATTACCACAAGAACACTTAAATAACAAAATATAACTTGCCAGTTTTTATGGACTGCACAGTTATCTACTGTATATGTTCTAGAGCAGATTGCATACAGTGAAAATCTTCAAATACTAATGCCAGTAATTCAATTGGAGCTGGCCACATCACTAAAAAGGAGTTTAATGCCACGACAGCATTAGAAAGAGTTCTAGTAAGCTGATTTCTGTCAAGATTACAAAGTACACAGTTGTATTCAAAATCTTCCTCAGAATTCTCATTCCAATTCTCATTCCAACTGTACTTCCAAACATTACTCTCAAGATTGGAAGCTCTGGTTAGTTGATTCTGTGATGTGACAGAAAAATTCATTTAAATATACCATTAATAACCTTCTACGCAATGTTTTGCTCTTTTTTCAGCTATGTCTCGGTATCACTACATGAAAAACATATTTATGATAGTAATGTTGTATTAAACAGAGTGCCAAAGAGAAAAAAAGAAAATAGTTATGCAAGTTTTAAAATGGAAAAATATAACAGTCAAACAGTTACTCTATTAAAAATACGGACTGTAAGCAGGAGACACAAAAACTTCAGCATAATCTTCTCTGCTAAAAAGGTACAAAAACTAGTGTTCATCTTGGATAGCAATTTTACTGTCAGGATCTGTGAGTAACCTGGCTCACATTTTCTTAATTACATTTTATACATACAGAAAGCAGCATATGTCACATCTCAGGAGAGAGATAACACAGCCACGCATTGCAGAGAAAGAAAGGTCAGCTACTGTCTTACATTTTCCCAACTGAAATATTAGACACAAGAATTCTTATCAGGGGCTTCTAATAAGACAGTTCAGGCTAAATAATTGCTAACAGAGGTATCACAAAGGAATGTTTATTTAACTCAGGCCAGACTGAGTTTCAGCTCTAAAAAATGCTAGAGATTTCAGCCCCTGAAATCACTAAGGCCAATAAAGATAAACTAATATATAGTCACTGAGGACTGGAAACTATAAAAAGGGCTAATTGCTGGATTACACAGTATACATAATAATTTTAACATTATTATCCATTAAAAACATACTAGGCAGATCTGATACATATTAATGGAGCACAGTAAGATGGTTACCAATTTTGACTAAGTTTTGTCCCAAATTTTTCTTCATTGTCCTTAAATTTAAAATGATTCCCTCCACATACTATATTTTTCAGGAAAGTTGCACATATTTTAAGTGGATTATACACACTTCTTTTTTACTCTGATCTAATTTTAATCAACAAATGAACTGGCTCTATAATAAATGTATAAAATATAAGTTCTATATATATATATATATATTTGTAATTATTTATTAAAAGCATACACTTTTTTGCGATTCATCTTCTCAGTCTCTTTTCCAAGTTGTACAGGAACAGCAATGATCTGAACTAACTCATCCTAGTGACAAATCAGAAATATTAGATTAACAGCCTATAAATTTGATGTAATGTCACGAACTAATATTTACATTGGACTGTTGGGGAAATGTACAGGAAATGTATTTTCAAATGACTTGGACTTGTCCCAGAGAACTGTAGCTGCTCTTCTTGCAACCAATCACTATGATAATTGCCATACCATTATGTCTGCAAAACAAAAATTGTGGTTGAATATGTCTGATTGTTATCTATGCCACGGAAAGAAGAGTGGCAAAGATCTAGGTATGTTTTTTAATTATCAGGACAGATCTATATCAACTAGGATGTGAGCATAAGTTAGAGCAACATAGAATAACACAACATGAACAACAAATATGCCATAATAGAAGCTATCTATTATCAGAATCATGCCTATTATTATTATTTCGTAAATAGGACTAATAAAGGACTAACAGTGGAAATGACACAGCAGCATGTTTCATGCTTATTGAAAAATGATTAATATATAATGTAATCCCATGTAATGATTTGGAATGACAAACAACATTCAGAATATTCACTGTTTCCTTGGACAAACACACATACTCACATAAACACACAAACACACACACTATTAATTGCATGTTACTTTCAAATCAGACTGCTTTTCTAGGAGCTTTTCCACGGCTTTCTTGTTTTTTGAAATCAGCTTTTGCTTGGATGAAATATCTTCCTTCATTGCATTAATTTCTGCTTTCCTGTGGATTGCTTCTTTGCGGAGCTCATCGCAATTTTCTTTCAATTGTTTAATTTTCTTATCTGCTTCCTTCAAAATTAAGTCAAAGATCAAGTTGTTATTATTTTCCCTTTTACATTATGCAGGCATGGGATATTACAAAATTCATTCACATTGAATAATCATAACATTTTTTACAATGAGGTATGAAACATAATTTATTACCAGCTCTGTATTTCTTCTATCCACAATTAGTTGAATTTTATTTCCAACAAAATCATACATTCATCAAGACTTCTGACTGTAAATTTCTTTTGCATATTTACAACCTAAAACCAAAAACCTGCAGCTAACTTTACATGTATACAACTTTGCTGACTACAGCAAAAATTCTTCTTGGGAAAACCGAAGAGAATTCAGATCTTTTATGAATCAGTTATTCAGTGCTTGCTCTAGAGTTCTCAAACCTAAATGAACATCACATAGACTCTCCTATAAAAGCTACCTTGATTTTTCTGTCTTCTATATTTTAAAAATCTCTAGAGCTATACATTGGGAAAATATTTTCATCTATGCGGGTTTTTTTTTTAACCTTTATACTAGCTGTGACAGGGTATAAAAAATGGCTTTTCTTGTGTTTCATACTTACACTCTGCTTTGGAATTCTTTCATATTCACATTCCAGCAATCTTTTCTCTTCTTGTAAACTACAGAAAAATCACAACAGAGCTAAATATATTAGTACTATGCCAAACAATAAAAAAAAATGAAGCCTATCTCGGGTAAAATTAACATGTATGGTGAAATATCATTTAGGTGCCTGAATTTAAAGGAAGATTGATTACTAGTAATGGAAAGTTCTCAAACATATGTTGTACATACGCAAATTTATTCTATACTGCACATGTCCAAACTTTTGAATTTGATACTTTTTAGTTTTACTACCTCCTCTAGGGATGTGTTTATGTCTCATTCCCCCTTGTGTTTACTCTCATAGCGCATGAGGGATCAGAAGGCACACCATGCCCTCAGATCCTCTCAACCTCAGAAGACAATTTTTTTAATTTTTGATTGAGGCAACAGGTAAGAGTGGGTGGGTTATAAATATACACAAAGAGAGCACACATCAGTGAGCCTACAGTAGCTGGTAAGAAACTTTCCTTCTTCCTTTGAGTGATTGATTGTTCACACTGTAAAAAACTGTAAGTAACGCTTCTCAAACTGAAACAAACCTGTGAAAAATGTTCTTGAAAAGCAACAGGGAAGGTAGACTGAGGCAATGGGGTATAATAGAAAACTGAATTGAACAGCGATGGGTGGTCTTAGCCTGTATCCAAAAACAAGCTGTAATGTAATTTCTGGCAATTTTAAAGAAAGATGCCAAAGAATGACAGGTGGAAAGGAAAGAGAAATCTCTTAGATCTTCTGGGTATTTTTTAAATAATGCTGTCCTGAATAGACGAAGGACTGACTACAAAAGCTGAACCACCAAGCTTGTTGGTGTAAAATAAGAGTTTCTTGGTCTTGAGACACTGAAATTGAGATGACTTAGGGGAAGCAGGAATCAAAGCCCTTGGGGTGCATGAAGACAATTCACAGGTTGACATTTTAGTGGTAGGTAAGTAAATACTGCCAAAGATCAAACATTAGCCTTGGAATCACTGAAGAAAGCCAATACTTCTCCAGGGCGTGCACTGAACAATTCTGAACCCATATCAGGTAACCAGGCTAAATCACTTTGCATGTTGCTACAAATAAATTGAAGTTCTTGTACTATTGATTGGGAAACTAGCAGGAGGTTCCCTCAAGATTACCAGTATCGGTGGTGACACTTTTTGCAACTGAAGCTATAAATGACTAAAGATTACAACTGAGAAATATGTGGAATAATCAAATCCTGATTCCCAGATACAGCATTAAATTTGCCTTTCTAACTCCAATCAGAGGATGTGTTGGTCAGGCCTCCTTGGGACTCAGGGTGGTCTGTTAAAGTCTGCTATACCACTCCCTAATTTAGGGGAGTATTAAGAGAAGGAGAGGGGCTTTCCTGAAAAAGCTGTGTCATTTGAAGCAAGTTCTGGCTCCCATTTACCCAAAGCAGTCACTACAGTGGCTTCTGAATGGATTTGATATAGCAGAGACACACTTGATCAGTGTTTCTTTTTTTCTCTGTAACCACCCAGGGGCAGCCTAAGTGTTTGTATGGCGAGTTTAGGAGGTTTCAGAAGGTAGTGGTCATAGGGAGAGAAAGCAAAAGATCACATTCCTAGTAGCCTTCTCATGGAGGATTCTCCCTTGGATCCTGTGCACAATTCTCTATCACTAACTGATTTAAGGGCTTTTTTTTCCCAATAAATTGTTATTTGTTGATTTCCCAACAACAGGGACAAAGCTTAAACCAGGAAGGCTTAGGTGATATCTTTCCACTAGTCAAGAAAAGAAATGGCCAAAAAAGAGGAGAACTGGGTTGGTGGTGTTGCAGGCCAAACAAATTCATGAAGTACTAGTTCTGACTCAGATGAACAGTAAAGAGGAAATAAAGGCACAGGGTAGATTTTGTTGATTCACAGCATATGCATGTATCTGGATGGGCAGAGTGCCAGTAGGCCTCTACAGGGACTCCTAAATCTAAAAACTACTTTGAATGCCAGAGTTCTTGAACACCCACGGAGTGAACGAGTGTTCAGAAAACCTTTCAAAGAAAAAAGCCAAACTTAGACAAGTCTTCCTCCTAGACTGCTAAAATAAATTATTGAAGAAAGTTCCACTGCAAAATCTACTACATCTTGAGAAACTGAGCAGAACAAGAGTGAAGACAAACACAGGAGTGTTTTGCAGGTGTACAAGGTGAGTACATGTGAGTAGGAAACAATATAAGGACATTTCTTCTTTGCTGCAATGAGGCTCTAGAACTCTTCCTTGTATATTCCCCCGTTGAGAGACAACGAGAGCAAAGGGATCGACCTGCACCGGAAAGCGAGCTACTCACATTCTGTGACAGCAGCTTTGGTCTGCTCCTGTGTATGTCCAGACATTACAATCAAGTTCTTGAATATCACACTGGTCAAATGCTATGCTTTCACTTACCAACAGGTTGCCTAAATTTATAAATAGGCTAATATGGACAATTCAGAATCCCAATGCATTTTAGCAGGATTCCTAGTAGGACTCCTCGAGACTGGCATAATCACACTAATTATAACAAATATCCACTTGGGACAAGTACCCATAATAGTTTGACTGCCACAGAAACTGATTAAATAAGTGTTACCCAGACTGATTAAAGAGGTATTGCATTGCTCGTCATCAACGTATGTTGAGCCGACTTTAATACCATGCCGGACAATCAAAGCAGCAACATGAAAAATTGTGAGGGAGACCAAAGTTGACACTGTTTTTCTTTTGCCACATTCCTCACCCAAGAGGACAGATTCCTGTGGAGCCATTCCAACTACACAACAAAGAGTCTGCCATGCAAAAAGCAGAATGATTTGAAACACCTCATTTTGTGTGACATAAAAGGCGGCAACGGTGAACTGCAAGCACCATGTTACATTCCCTATAGAGTTGGCAGACCAACTACTTTCACATAAAAAGCAGTAGAGGGTTAAAAAGAAAAGAATAAGGAAAGAGATTATCTTTTAAAATATTCATATGTAATAATTTGAAAAGTGTAAACATTTAAAATAATTTACTATATTAATTTTGAAAATTTAGCATGGGTTTTCATGGTTTGCTTTTTACAGTTTGCTTTGCTTAAATTCATGACTTCTCCCTGACTTTATTTGTTGCAAAATATCATTTTGCGTTCTAAAAATTGTTTTCATTGAAACTCCTTTGAGAAAAATAACTTTAAAAAAATTCTGTTGAAAGGCATGAAATGAAAATTTCAAATACGAAAGAAGTTAGGCACTAGACCACAAAACTACTTCTGCACTATATGAAACTGCTATTTGTGGAATTTTATTACCTTAGTTAGGCTATGATTTCATTAAGTGTTGTGAATCAGTTTAAAACAGATTAATAGCATACATAATGAAAGAAAGGACTAAACTCTTAAAATTAAACATTCCTGTTTGAGAATGTCTTTCATGTTGCTTTACTTTATTTTCACAAAACTTAATAGCAGCACGGTACATGCAAAGCTAGCATGGATGCAGATGTAATGAGTTAAAAAAAGCACTTGGAAATTTGGACCATTAATGAAAATACATTCCAGACTTTTCCCTGAGAGATGTCTACAGCTGCAAACTGCTACAGAAATAAAAAAAAAAAAAAAAAATAAGCCAAAGAGATTAAGAAATGTAGTTGCAGTTGTCAACAGAGGTACATTTTAGTTCCTCGGTTAACAAAATATACAGAAAACAAAATATACAGAACATCACAGCTGACAAATTGCCAGCATCAGATTCTTGCAAGGCTCTTGACTGTGCTTTGTTTGTACATTCTGGAGAATGCGGTCACAAGACCAGTTGATCAGGCATCATTGCTTTAACAAGTTCAACTGTAACTCAGTTAATTTTACCTATGACTTGTAATTCTTTATTAAAAGAATAAAAACTTATCTTTTCACTTTTTAATTACTGAGTGACTAATCCTGAAATAATTGCAAGAGTTGAAATAGTTTTCCAGATTTGCAATGCTTGTACAAGGACAAACTTAATTTTGCAATGTTGGCTTGTACACAACAGTACTTTAGTGAACAGCCATTTTGCTACCCGTACAAATCACTGTAAGGCCTGCAGATTTGACCTAGGCTTTAAAAGAAATTTTTTTTTGTCAAGAATCATATACCTTTAACCTCACAAACTCTTGTTATAGATCTTTTCATTTTAAATTAACTGATTACTTTTTAAAAGTTAGATGTTAGATGACAAATTTCATCATTCTTGATGCTATAGTCTGATAGAGAAAAGCAGCTCTTCCTCATTTTTGTCTTGCAAACCTGGACTCTAAATCCCACACAGATGGTGAAATGAAAAGTTTCCTTAAACTAGAACTCATCCTTGCTGATCTTTCTGATCACTTCTTTGTTCCTTGCTAATCTGATATTTTAGTTTATATTCTTACTTACTAAGGCATATTCAGTCCCAGTTATATGAAGAAACTCTATGGGTTTGAACACAATTGTACCAGAACTGCACTGAGATTATTATACTTGCCTAACAGTTTTTGAGAAGAATATTCACAGGGTCAGCTCTGACTTTGAAGTAGTGGGATACATTTCCACCAGGAATTTATAACCTCAGTAAAATCTTTCCAGCTATCGTTCCCCTCCTGTGTTAAACACACTAGCAGACACACTAGGAACAAGCCCAGTACGGTAGCCCACCAGAACAGGAAGGCTAAACTGGAAGAGGAGGCACAAACACTGACAGTGGGAGTATACTGCACCCACACTGTCACCCTCAGGGGAGAGCCTCCACCAGTTAAAATGCACCCAAGATGCTTCTGAACACCCCAGCTACTTATTTTTGCCATGAAAAAAGTCACACCATTTCTGAAAACCTGCTGACCCTACAGTCTTGCAAGCAATTTAAATTTATTCTTAAAATATTGAATACTTATTGAAACAGTAAAAAATTAAAACAGTTGATGAAATATTGCCTTCAGCTGTTGAAAAGTGTATCTTATCTGGAAAAAAAGCTGTTTAAAGAGGAAGCAAGTAAGAAATAAAACAGATAAGAGAGAATATAGAACAGTAAGTAACATGGAGAGAAAAAAAAGTAACTCTGGCAATGTTATGGGATATCTGCATGACTCTTCAAGAAGAAAAGGCCAAGTTCATTGCAGTCAGATATGAACCTGAGATAAAAAGGGGTATTAAAGCCACTTAGCTGTTAGAGACATTGAACTGAGGCAGGAAGAAGGCAGCAATAACTGAAGAAGTGTGTCAGAGAAAGAGAGAGGATTACACGAACAGAGAAACAGAAGATCAGCAGAGGCCATCTTTCCCTTCCATCTCTGGAGTACCTCCAAGCAGACTAGATCTTACCCAGTAATCCTAAGAAAAGAATAAAGCAATAGATAAGAGCTATGGACATTTCCTTCAAATGTTTTTCCCCACCATGTTCCCTGCTTGCTATACAAATTGAGGTAAATAACCGATATGTTTTGTTTTTAGACTAAACAGCTATTAGTCATAATTCCCGAAGACGAGTTTTCTTTTAAGTGCCAAGCACAGCTGGACACAGTTGGACAAAAAGGGAAACTGCACCAGGGAGATCGAGGCCAAGAAGGTTGGACCATGTGATTCAACCCTTCTGAGAAACGAAAGAAACCAAGCAGTCGCTTAGTGGCAAACTTACAGTATCTTACATGCACTTTGCCCTCTCTCTTTGACACTGCCTATGCAGACATATCTCAGAAAACATAACCTTATTATATGTACTAAGCCATCAGACATGAAGTTTTTCATTTTATTTCAGCATAAAAACAGATAATCTCCTATACACAACTCTATTCTGCTCACTCATTTTCAGTGTCTTTCACAGACACCAAACCCATTCCTTCTTTACAAATATGTATTCACATCCATTCCCTGTTTTAGTTCATAGCTGATTTCTCTTTTCCTCATTTACATTCCCTCCTTCCTTTGCCACATGTATATCTATCCTGCCAGTCCTATTCATTTTACATTACTTCAGCATCAACATCCCTCTGATTTCTGGCCAGTAGTATTTTCTCCTCCAGTAAACAAACCCATACATAGCCAGGGCATATCCTCCTCACTCCCAACCCATTTTATGCATAAGATGCAGTACTACTGGCAGGCATCAAATCGATTCTAAATAATGAGCAGTAAAGTAAGCTGGGCTTCTTCCATTTAGACAGTAGATAAGATACGACAGAGAGCTTTCAAATGCCGTGCAACAGAGAAGGTGAACAGGGGATCAGCTGTTCAGTCTTGCATCCAGTATAAGAACTGTATAACAAGTATAAGCATAAGGTGACGGAACAGCTCATTCTGGATGTCATCTCCAGGCATATGGAGGAAAAGAAGGTGATCAGGAGTAGCCAGCATGGATTCACCAAGGGGAAATCCTGCTTAACCAGTCTGATGATAGCCTTCTATGATGGAATGACTGGCTGGCTAGATTAGGGGAGAGCAGCGGATGTTGTGTTCCTTGACTTCAGCAAGGCTTTTGACACTGTCTCCCATAACATCCTCCAAAATAAGCTCAGGAAGTGTGGGTTAGATGAGTAGACAGTGAAGTGGACTGAGAACTGGTTGAAAGGCAGAGCTCAGAGGGTTGTCATCAGTGGCGTGGAGTCTAGTTGGAGGTCTGTGGCTAGCAGTGTCCCCCAGGGCTCAGTACTGGGTCCCATCCTGTTCAACTTTTTCATCAGTGACCTGGATGAGGGGACGGAGTGCCTTCTCAGCAAGTTTGAGGATGATACCAAGCTGGGAGGAGTGGCTGATACACCAGAGGGCTGTGCTGCCATTCAGAGAGACCTGGAGAGGCTGGAAAGCTGCATGGAAAGGAATCTCCTGAGGTTCAACAAGGGCAAGTGCGGAGTCCTGCACCTAGGGAGAAATAACCCTAGGCACCAGTACAAGCTGGGGGCTGACCTTCTGGAGAGCAGTTCTGCAGAGAAGCACCTGGGAGTGCTGGTGGATGACAAGTTGACCATGAGCCAGCAATGTGCCCTTGTGGCCAAGAAAGCCAATGGTCTCCTGGGGTGCATTAGGAAGAGTGTTGCCAGCAGGTGGAGGGAGGTGATCCTGCCCCTCTCCTCAGCCCTGGGGAGGCCTCATCTCGAGTCCTGTGTCCAGTTCTGGGCTCCCCAGTCCAAGAGAGACATGGAGCTACTGGAGAGAGTCCAGCATAGGGCTACAAAGATGATCCGAGGGCTGGAGCACCTGCCCTATGAGGAACGGCTGTGAGAGCTGGGCCTCTCCAGCCTGGGGAAGAGGAGACTGAGGGGGGATCTGATCAAAGTGTATAAGTACCTGAAGGGAGGGTGTCAAGGGGATGGGGACAAACCCTTTTCAGTTGTCCCATGTGACAGGACAAGAGGCAATGGGCAGAAATTGAAGCACAGGAAGTTCTGCCTAAATGTGAGGGAGAATTTCTTCCCTGTGAGACTGACAGAGCCCTGGCACAGGTTGCCCAGAGAGGTTGTGGAGTCTCCTCCTCTGGAGATGTTCAAGGCCCGCCTGGATGCAACCGTGTCTAACATGCTCTAGGTGACCCTGCTGAGCGGGGAGGTTGGACTAGATGATCTCCAGAGGTCCCTTCCAACCTTACTGATTCTATGATTCTATGATAACTTCGGGGCATGAAAAGAGGCTAGCAGAAGTCAGATTCAGAATGAACAAGAAGTGGCATTTTCTTGTATAGTTAAGCTGTGGAACTCATTGTCCGCGATGTTGCAAACACCATGGTTTAAATTGGTTCAAGAGGAATAGAAGTAGTTCAAGGAAGAGGGATCAACTGAGGGTTACTAAATACAGAGTTGTATTTGGCTCACAAAATCCCTGTTTTTCAAATGGGCTGTGCTTTTGGTCACTCTTAGATACTGAGCCATATTGACTTCTGGTCTGACTGTACAGCTCTTTTTCTGATCTTGTGTGTAAGATCAAATAGAGGAAGATTCTTATTAATATGAAAGAACATTTTTCAGAGTGTGATGGTATACTTTTAAATTACTAGATAGTATATATAATTCATATGTAAGAATGAATGCAGAAAATATGCAAAGGCAATTGAAACAATATCTAAACTATGTTTCTGTAGGACATAGAAATCTCCCTTTGATTAAAGGAAGAAAATAGAGTATGAGTAAATATATCCTAAAAACACATGTAAAACCCCACCACTGTTTTGAAAAATAATGTAAAATTAGTCATAAATATTTGTAAGATATTAGGGGAAATGAGTAAAAAAATGTAGTATTTTGAAGTGCACAGTTCCAAACTTCCTGTAAATTTCAATAAATTCTGTATCTAACAATTATTTCAGGAAATTCATGTTGCTTAGTTATCTCATAGCAAATAATATTTTCCAGATGATTTCCACGTTTCTCTGTTTCTCCCACTCCCAATTTGCTTCTTTCTCAAGTTTCTTTTTCTCTTAGAGTAAACACTTGGCTCTAAAAAAAATCAAGAAAAAACTGCCAGAAATATCTTCTCTACGCAGTTCTTCCAGTGCTCCTGCTCTCCTTGTAGAAAAATAGCTTTAACTGCTGAGCTGCTGACATTATTTATTTGGATTTATACACCAACAGATAGCTTGAAGATGGATAAAAATAGCATGCATTCCACAAAATTAAAATATGGGTTCAATTTTCATAGACATACATTTTAAAAAATGAAGTACTACAGGTTGTAATTTTACTATAAAATTTCAAACACAATGCACCCATAATAATTAAAATATATATATCATTCTGAATGTACAAATACATTCTGCCCTGTTAGCCTTTTATAGAAATGCCAAGCATGCACTTCTTCCACAGCATATGACTGTTCACTACCTAATTTTTCAGATATGAGAGTATACAAATGCTTCTCCCTCTTCAAGCACCTGAATAGTGAAACTTGAATATGTATGTTTTTGATGACCAAAATAGTGTTGTGTCTATTTACGACATTATTGCAATAAAATCCCTGTCACTAAGGTCTCTGAGACACTTTAAGCATTTGTACCAAAGGTGTCTCAGACTAGAATTGTTCCCATTAATCTTGCCTACCTAAACATTAATCATGTAATGTAGTAGAAGATACATAGCATTTCTAAGGACACCACATCCCCTCTAAATTTGAAATTATCTACAAATTACACACCAGAGTAACTTTAGTCATCACTGAAATGTTGCTGTTACTAGGGAAAGTCTGTGGCAGTTTGTTTAACAACAGGCATCAAGAAATTTATCCATGTAAGATGTACAGAAAATTGAATTATATTCTATGTCATTATCTTTCTAGAAAAGCTATGGCAAAATAAATAGGATTTGACCATTATCACCTACCATTCCACCTTAGACTGAATTACATACTCTCTTTCTTTAATAGCATTGCACTCGTTTCGATATTTAAGAAGTTGTTGCCTCATTTGGGAAGCTTCACCAGCAGATTCTTCAGGGAACTGTCCTGCTTTTTCCAGTTCACGTTGCTGCTGTTCCAGTTCAACACTAAGATGTTTGGCTTCCTGTAACAGTCGGATCTCAGATTCCTGTAAACTACATTAAATAGAAAAAGTAGGCAATAAGAAGCATAAGAGATAAACTTTATATCTTATTATAATATTTAATACAAGGTTTTCAAGACTAGACTGGATAAAGTCCTGACTAACTTGGTCTGAGCAGCTGACCCTGCTTTGAACAGGAAGTTGGACTACTTTCCTCCTGAGGTCTTCTACAGCCTGAATTATCTTGTGATCCTACGATCCTATGAGAGAACAGCAGAGTCTGCTCTGGGTTTTTTTCTGCATGTCTAGACTTGGGGTGGGATTCACCTCATATAATTTTAACCAGATGAAAGACAGTTAGTTAGACCAACTTACTTATCTAGGACCTTCTAGAAGCTGAGCTAGGTGGTTCATTTTATTCTAATAGAGGTGCCTAAAAGCTAGTTTCAGGTTGTCACTCTATTCATGTGGAATACAAAATATGTGGAATATGGAAAATTTTCCCAGTAACTGGAACAGTCTGAATGAATGAACACAATATCTAGTTTCTAGCTTCAGTAAGCATATAGCAAAGATCTAGCATCTCACGTTTCTCGACATGTGAAAAAAAGGCCCTCTCACTTATTCATGACCTTTTATGGCAGAGGAGATAAATAAATATGGAGATGAAAGATGGTACTAGGGCTGAAATCCCAAACAATTAAAATGAATAGCAAAACTTCCATTCAGTAAATGCTGCATCATCCTCCTTCCTGGCCCAGGTTTACTGTCCCTCTAAGAACAAAGACCCTTATTTGTAATTTAGAATGTTTATCACTCTCTGAAGTTAAGTTTACATTTTAGTCCAAAGGTGCAATTGCCTTTCAGGGGACTATATCTCAGTTGGCTCTAAATCAGTGTGGGGGCCAATAACAGAGAAGTATTCAGCAGTACAAGGCCAAGTCTCGGCTGTAAAACACTCTTAAATTCTTAGTAAATATCTGGACACCTACCTAGCTCTGAATTGCATGTTGCTATTGCTGTAGTGTTATCAGCATCTGGAAGTAGCTCATTTAATGATACATGAGCTGCAACTACATTTGTGGACTGCTGTGGAAACACATTGTAAGACTTGTAGAATTGACAAACTTTCTGCTCTCACTTGCATCATCAAAGTCTACCTTCACAGAAACAACGAACTGCAGTATTCTGGCAATGTTAGAAGACTGTTTTTCATAGTATACTTAGGAGCCTATATTGTGATACTTGCAAAGCAGATCTTTGAATAAGACCGCTGTTAAATACATTGCTTACTATGGAAGAGTCATAAAGTGAACTACAACATGAAAATTCATATAAAATGCATAACGTGTAAACCTATGCATAGAAACTATATCATAGTTTCTATGATATAGATCATAAAATCATTGTGCATCCCTTCTGAATATTAACTACATTATAAATTTTGTAAAATGTTAAACTAATATTAGCCACAAATTATGTGAAAGGATAAAGAACTCTGTTAGCTGCCCTCTCTTATTTAAAAATGTAGGCCAATGTAGTATTTTTTTAAAAAGGGAATTTATGAAATCCCATATTAAGAATCTCTATACCAAATTTTAACTCAAAGATGACATTTGTGGATATATTATAAGCTTAGCAACTGAATACATATATATGACTTATCTAACCAAAGAATAGGAGCTCAAATGAGATGGCAACTATAAAAACACAGAACATAAACTGACTATACTGTACAAACCTAGCTGAAATAACATAGCAGAAGAACTTTTGGTTTATGTAACTTTTCTGTAACATTAGATAACCACTTCCTTTTTTAAGCTAGAAAATAAGAAAACCACATACTTCAACAGGAAACGAGAGTGTGTCTTTATCACAAACAAATAACTTCATGTGTTGCTATAACAACATCTTCATTTTTGAATGGTAGAATAAATTGAGATAAATTGAAGCTCTTATATAATAGTTAAAACACGTAAGTCATACAGAATAGACATTGTTCTGGGAGAAGATATAAATGATTGCAGCAACATGCATTCATTTAAAAACATAAAATATTATTAAAATTGTATTTTTTCAAGATAATAAGATAAAAATAGAAATAAGAATTTAGTGTTGGATCTAGACTAGATCTTGTACACCATAGTTGGCAACAGGTTTTCATGGGAAGATGTGTTGAAGACAGTTAAAGACTACTGAAAGTAATGAAGAAATAATGGGACATTGACATAAACTACACATCTAGAAACTCATAAATGCAAAAATTTGCTTGCCAAGTCTTCATGCAAGTATTCATGCAAATCAGTAACTTATAAACCTTTCCTCTGTGCTTTTCTCCATATTAATACAGCCCTAGCAGTGCTGTAGCTCTAGATACATCTACCCCTTTCTGGAGATTTATCTGAAGATTCACAGTAACCTTCCAGCTTGAATGCTGATAAACAGCTTTGCAGTATATTACAAGAGACAATGCGACTGCTTTCTGAGTTAACAGGTAGAAACATATTTAGGCACTGGCACTTTCTATTTTGTATGTTTCTTGCATTCATCTAGCTAGTAAAAAAAACATTGGATCCAGCACACAACAGCTGGTTAGTTCTTGCCACAGGACTGCACTGAATCAGAACACAAATACATAAGGGTGAAAGAGAGAGTGGAAAGGAACATTTGATGAACATGACAAGTTGTGGAGGGCAGGTCATTCAAGGATAAATAAAGGCACTCATTGCATGCTAAATATTTCAGTTGGATGCCCTCATGGATACTATGGCTACTCCAGTTGTAGATCAGTGGTTTTTCCTATTGCAGCTAGAACAGAATGGTGACATGCAGTTGTGGTGAGAATGAGTCCAGAATTCTGTTTTGAGGAGTTTTACCCCTATCCTACAACACTAGAAAATACAAATGAAGAACACATAACAACATACAGAATGAAGAACTGCATAACAACCCAGAAACAGGCTGCAGCAGCCTTTTGGCAGCAAGCTACCCTTAAGGTGTTTTAATCTGTGTCTAATTGTTTTAGTATTGGTCAGCCCAATAGTTGCCTGATGTGGTAGGTTTCAGATTTATGAAGTGATTAATAATGTAACATAGATATTAGTGCACATATCAAAAAAAAAAATCTGACTTAGGAAGACAAGCTTCCCAAATTGTCAATGGACCACCACTGTTATCTGATGTATTTATAGCTTGGTGTATGAGGATATTTATATTAGGTTCCTAAATTTAGATACTAGAAATAAAAATTCAAGATTGGACCATATGATTGCAAAAGCAAATGGTTTTCAAGGACCAGATATGAGCTCAGGTACATAAGATTTATGCACAGCCTCACTGCAAAGTGGACAGATGAGAGAGAGACCAGAAAAAGATGGCATCTATTGCTCAGACTTTCAGCTGTGCAGCAAGCACAAATTCAACACCTTGAAGAAATGTGTTGAAGTTGTCATCCGCCAGGTGACATCTTTTGACTTCCTGGAATGTCAAATTAAGACCATTATTTACCAATAAGTAAAGGGCCTCACTATACACTCATAACTCTGTTTACTCTAGTAGCCTTGGGAATTATCTGCATACATATTAGGTGCATTCATTACATTAGAAATGTTTGTATTGCCTACAAGAGAGATCAGTTGCAACAGTCTGGTAGAACTATTATATTAACCACCCACGGGCAGCTATGCTGCTTAAGGCATATAAAAATTTCTCCCCAGCATCTTTGTATGTGACCAAAGGAAGAGGTACACACATAGCCTGAAGACCTCATCCAACATCATTTATTTCCACATGGCATGTAGCAGCACTGGGACATAAAAGAACATTCTGTCATGGAGATTAACTAAGGAAGAGAAAAAACTCAATTGTAATATGTAAAATAAATTTATTGCCCCACGGAATTGTGCTGCATGTGTAAGGATGAAGAACGAAAAATTAAAAAGTGGTATTAATTCTGTGATGTTTGATTGTAAGAACAGAACAAGTGCTTTATAAACCTTCACAAAGGGTCATGCTCAGTACAGGTGAAAAGGCAAATCATGAGCATACCGTATCTTCATTTAGGATCTTTCACTGGGGTTTCCTGTTCTTGAGAACTGTGACTTCTTCTCAATTTGAGCAGGATTTCATCTCAGTTGACTTAAACAGTATAAACACATACTGAACGTATCATCAGGACTCCCTTTATAGCCAGTGGGAAAAAACAGACACTTGCAAATATCTGTATAAGGAGGAATTAAATTGTCTCTATTTCTTTCTATTTTTTAAGGGACTCTAGATAACTAGACTAGATGTTCATGTCTGCAGATGTTAATATATGGGCAAGGTAATCCCACCTTTCATGTCTGAAAAGTCCTCAAAATATACCAGAAATCATGATCAATTGTGGTATTTGATTTCCCTTGCTTTTTTCCAGCAGTAAGAGAAATTCCATATGAATCAGCACTCAGTTATGCATTGGCATTTTGCTCTGACGTATGACTACATCTAGGTAAAGAATGTTACGTGATCCTCTAATAGACCCACAGAAGAGTGACAAATATGCATTCCTACGAGAGGCATGGAAAGAATGAGAGATGTAATC
Source organism: Rhea pennata (assembly GCF_028389875.1). Taxonomy (NCBI): domain Eukaryota; kingdom Metazoa; phylum Chordata; class Aves; order Rheiformes; family Rheidae; genus Rhea; species Rhea pennata. The sequence goes on from NC_084663.1 coordinate 13,568,051, forward strand.
TACGATCCAACATTTTTTAATTTTTGGTGCACTATGTGTACAGTAGTTTTATGTGTGAGAGAAAAGACAGCTGAGTCTTTCCCATTCTCCCTCAGGCCATACCCCACTCAGTACAAATATAAAGACATTGTCTTTATATAAGAATGTTTTATATAAAAGAATGCTTTATAAATATCTAAAAGCAAATACTTAATAACCTGCCTGTACTTTTTCCAGCCAAAGACTGGTTTCAAATGAACACTGGCTGAAAGTCAGTCTAATTCACAGCTCAGTGAACACTGGCACAGTAGAAAGCTTTTCAATCAACTAATCCAACATTCACACAATATGTTTAGTTCTGAGCATTAAGTCACCATTTGGGGGACAGAATTAAGGATCTTCCAGTGTGTTTCCTGTTCTTCAGAACTGTGACTTCTTCCGGGATTGGGCAAGGTTTCATTCCAGTTAATTTAAAAAAACAGTATAAACAGATACAGAACTTACTGTCAGCACAGAGCACTTTCTAGGGAGTCAGTCTGGTTTAGGTATACCATTTTTAATTTGCTCCCCTAAGTATTTACCATGTGTTAGTCTGAATAAAAGTCAGATGACCTTTTACACAACCAGATTTGTGAAAATTTTGTAATTTACACCAATTTTATAAAAAAGAAATTAGAAGACTCAGCCTTAAGAAAAACTGTGTTTTCAGGACTTGGGAAACCCTTTTCAAATTACTTTTTATCACTTTCCACTACTCAGATTGCTAAGACCAAATTTCAGCATAACTGAAGTAAGCAGGTATGACTTGAATTAGTTTTAGAATCCTTAAATTAGTCCTTAGCTTCAACAATAGAAGAATCATTGTTCTCTTATAAGCAGAATTATCATAATAGTTTTGAAGTGGACTGCCAGGGAAATTGGGCTAAAATACTGGCGGATATTATGGTACATATTATAGAAATTTTACAACAGTATCATGATGCTGATTTTACTGATGACTATGAGTGTACCATAGACAATGTCAAAATTATTCTACACAAATACTACTTCAGTATTGCAACATCTACAATACTATACGTATGTTCTGTGGCGCACTAGTCTTCTGTTCAGCCTAGAGTTATCTATCCCTGATTTGTCCCTGCCTCTTCCTTTCCTTCTGCACACACATCTCCTGCTCAAACCTGGCATAGAGCTACCAGCACAGTCTTTTCCCATCCCTTCCCTAGAAATTCTCTCTCCTTCAGCAAGGTACCAGAGCAGGGCAGACTCACAGCTACCACATCTAACTTCAGATTTGGATTTATACTTAGAAGGCTAAGGCTACAGAAGGCTTATATAAGGCTTTAGAAGGCTATAACCTTCTAAATCTCTTATCAGTTCTGTCTAATGTGACTGCGAATATTCTCTGAGGATAAAATTCACACCTAATTAGATGCAGAAGAGTCTCATTTTCCTTCCTAGTCTCTTTCCGTCTTACCTTCAATTGCTTTCTATTATGTTAGCTCTGCAGTTCACAGTCTTTTCATATGTTATAATTCTGGCTACATGCTCTTCAAATATATCTTTTTCTATTCTAAACTTGCATATTGTGTGTTTTAGTTTGTACTTCCTTCCATTGCCACTATTATTATGTCTATATTAAACATAAAGATGTTATTCAAACAAGCAGTGAAATATTTCAATTACCCTGAATCTTCCTATTTATTAAACAAAACTTTTTCATCCTTGTGTTTTTGCTTCCCCTTTAACAACACTCATATTAAATGATAATTAGGCCTCAGCTTTAGGGAAAATTTACTTTAAATATGTAATGCCTTGGCTAATGAAACAAAGTTTACAACAGAACTATGACAGAGGATAAGTTGTCAAATCAAATATTTGCGAAGAAGTAAGGGAAGATACCCTTAGAAATCTGTAGATATTGTACCTTATCACAGTCTTATGCAGCAGGGCGTACTTTGCCTTCAGCTCAGCTACTCTGTTGCCTGGAAGTTTTCCAGAAGAAAATAGCTAGAGAAGGGAAACAGACAATTTTAACATCTATTAAGTATTAACATTTCCATTATGCTGAAAATTTTTATAACTATTGTTGGCAGTCTCTTAGTTTATTCATTTTTTGGTGATATACCAAATTGAATACACAGATGAAAAATACATTTTCACATAAGAATTGAAAGTATAAACAAAACAGTATAAAGACTGTATCTGCCATAACTACAATATTGCCTGCACTCCTATCTCTTTTCTGATTGCCCTTCTGCATTGAAATTTCATGATAATTCTCTCTTGACTTTGTATTCAGGCCTTCAGTCATCAGTTTTCCATGTTGCTTATATGATGGTTCAAAAAGGAACTTGGCTCAAGCTAGATCACCCCCGGGTCACAGAGCTCATTGCCCTGCATGGCTCTGCAGGTCCTTCATGGCAAACACCAACAGCAAACCACTCTACATATTTAGTACTACAAAAACCATACATATGTGATGCAGCTTACCCATTTCTTAGGTGGTTCCTCAGGTGTCTTGAGGGAGGTAATTTGGGCCAATGAGGAAAACTAGTCTTTCTTAATACAAATAGGAAATACAACAGAGAGCCTAGTTTTGCCACTGGGAAAAAAGTCACAGTAGCAATATGACACTATCTCCTAGGACATTTCTTTAGAAACCTTTCCTTCCTTTTTTTTGGTTACAGGTAAGAAGAACCACATAAATCTTGCTCTACAAAAGTCCATATCTAGCCTTTTGGAGCAGCATATCAAATCTGCAGTCTCTTTAATGGGAACCGGTCAAGAAATGAAGTTGTGTATGTCTCAAAGAAACAAAGTTACTACTGTACCCAAAGAAGCCTAAAAGACATACTTCAATCCTTGGGTTTTGACAAGGCCTTCAAGAAAAGGCCCTCCTTCTGGGCTGAATTAAAGGTAATGTAAGAGATTCATATGTAGGCTATTCTGTAGATGCCTCTTTCTTGAATATCCATGAGAAACTGTCCAGGACAAATCCTATGCTCAGGAAGCAGAATCCAAGTTAATATACTAACAGAAGTATCTATTTTGTTGGTAGATATTTGTATTTTTAAGATTTGCTGCAAAAGATTTCAGGGCAGCTAAGCCTCTCTGATTTTTGTAGCTGTGAGAAAAGGAAAGCAGATCTGTCTTTTGTTTGTATGAGATTAAAGATAAACAGCTCTCTAATATTTACTTTGGCATGCTTTATGAGCTAAAGATACTGCTCAATTAAGCTCATATTACTAACTAGCTCGTCTACAAGAAAGAAAATATTTCCCTATCTGAGCCCACTTACGAGCCTCACGTAGAGGTATAGTTTTCCTGTTTGAATGGTATCTCACTATCGTCCTTCCTCTTGAATCATAGAATCAGTAAGGCTGGAAGAGACCTCTGGAGATCATCTAGTCCAACCCCCCTGCACAGCAGGGAAACAAGTGGCACATACGGGGATTGAACTCATGACCTTGGCATTACTAGCAACACGCTGTAATCAACTGAGCTAAGTTTGACCCCCATAGCTACACCTGTAAGTTCTATTTTTCCTTACTGCTTAGTTTCTCACTGCACATGCAGGCCATATTTGACAACATTCCTGAAGAAATAAATTTATTTGGCCTTGAAACTGAGTGCTTTATATCCATAAACTTTTGAAGCATTTCACATTTCAATTTCTGAGTTCAGTTCAGAGTTAAGAGCTCCATGTTGATATGGCTGGACCTATGCAGAGTGACCCCTGCTCTGTAGACCTGGGAGAGAGATTGTATGGATAGCATAACCAGCATGTCAAAAGGGGATGAGATTTCTGTGAAAAGTATCACAAGATCATCCTGGTTATCACAAGCGCAGCTGGAGAGCCATCAGGGAGTCACTTCTGGGCTACCTCGATCCCAGGTTTTGTAATTAAATCCCACCACACTGTTTGTTCCAAGATTCTTGGAAAGTGGTAAGAATAAGAAGGGAAGGTAAGAGGCTGCAACTTGAGAGGAAGAGAAGTAGCTAATTGTGGGAGGAGAGGCTTGTACAAGGGAGGAAAAGCTTGAATCAACTGCAGAAAAACTGTATTTGTGGATAAGCCCAGATGAAGGATGATGCCTAAGATACACAACACATTTAAATCTTCCTTCCCACCAATATAATATTGGGTGATGCGGAAATAAAATGAACTACAAAAGCTATATTGTCTGAGCCAATGCATGCTCCCAGGAATTCACCAAATGCCTACAACAGGGATAGAAGTTGTGACTCTTGCCTTGCACATTTTTATCATGCTGACTAACAGCAGATTTCCAATCCCTGAGTACACTGACTACTGATAACAGAAATTAGGGACAGGACTGGAATGAAAACTGGTACCCATTTAGACATTAGAACTACGGTTGTGCACAGTCTGCACTAGCTCTTTGCAAAAGATACTGAAAATGGGTAGCAGTCTCACGCTGTTAGAGACGCTCTTCAATGGATAGTACAGAGGACAGAGTCCTTGTGGTTTACTATCAGATAGGCCAAGAAGTAACCATTTTTCTAGCCAGAATGACTTTGGTTCCCACTGATATTTAGGTTGGAATTAGGGCCAAGAAACTACTTGTCACTATCATCTGCAAAGGCTACTGACAGTCCTAAAGGAAACCTCCAGACATCCAGACATGCAGACATCCTCCAGCTCAATGGCAACAGCCTGAAAAGGCAACAAGGAAGCTGAATGACCAAGGCAGACAGATTTTCTTTTATATAGTGCATAATGGCAAGAGATGAACATACTGAACTAACCTATTGTCATGGAATATAGAAACAAAAATACAATAGCTAGGGAACAGTAGTTTACTCCTGCCAACTGTAGCTGTAGGTGGATGACACTAGCTTAACTGGGGATGAGCTAAGACCTAAAATGCTGAAGCCCAAGCTTAAATATACAGTCACTAAAGACAGTATGGACACTGTACCTAAATAAACCTTCTTTGCATCAAGCCAGCCCTAATGCTTTTATCTGTGTAGGACTGAATTTTCACTGCTTCCAACAGTTAGTGATGCATCTAAATCATATGTTCCTCACCCTGCAAGTCTGACTGGACATCTATATTTTTTTCTTTAGAAATTTATGATTAATGTCATACCATGACAGTCTGCTTCAAACAAGAAGGTTTATTTGAAAGCTGGAAAAATGCACAAGCAATATCATCTACACATACACAACACTCACCTGAATTTACTTTTGATTAAAGACTTTTATATGGGATTTGCTTTTGAGTGACAGGAACAGCACAGAGCCAAATTACTTTTATTTAACCAACAAATTTTGGGGATGTAGCCTGTCTCAATTAACTTTTTGGAGAGTGCTCCTGCCAAACTTTTTTCTCTTTCTCAAGAAACATATTTTATCTTCTAAAATTGCATCCTCCTCATTTGAGTGTGAGTTAAAATTACTATATATTTCAACGGTTTTCAGCAGAGGCATAAGCATTGCTATTACTCAAGACTGGATGTGCCAGTGAGCAAGACAAACATGAGTTTATCTTCAGTTGAAAATGATCTTGGATTAAAGTTCAAAATTTAAAGTGCAATAGGTATTCTAAAAAAATTTTCTTGAATAGTTCTAGAACAACAGGAAACAGTAAACAATATTCCCTCATATTCCCTCAATATACAATATTTTATTATTTATTTCATAGTATGCAAACAAGTCAATTTGACCTTCCTGGCTTGTAATCACAGACCTGGCATCTGTGGGGTTATACTGAAACTATCTTTTGCCTCTGACATTCTATTCCAATTCATCACCTCACATACCTTTTATATTTTTTTGTTTACAAAGAAGAGCATACTTTAGGGAGGAGAACAGTATCAGTTACTAAGTTTCCTTTTAGCCATCAGAATAGCATTCGGAAAAATTTTCTTTAAGGGCAACAGTCCAGAACAAACCTCTACTCATGAGAATAATCTTTCAGTTATATAAACTGACTTAAATAGGGACACTTTTAAGAGTGAGCATTATTTACTCAAACAATGGCTTGAAATACTGAGTCTTACCATGCAACCTTCAAATTAAAATATAAAGCAATTCACCTTTTGCTCTTTTGTTTGCTTTGGAAGAAGTTGTTGGAATCAGAAACAGAATCATGCCACTGATTTTATGTGTCTACGCTTACAGTGGATTTTGTCCTGAATGGTAGATAAGATATAATGGGTATTTGGTCCTATTTAGCCTTTAACAAAATCTGGTATAGCTAGTACAATTATCAACAGGAAAAAAGATTAGACTTTGAGTAATTTAGCTGAAATTTACAGCTCTGAACTGATTAGCCAGTATATGATTAACAAATACATTGTAGAATGAATCCAGAATAATTGTAATGAAATGAAAACAAATAGCCTCAACTCTCTCGTCTTCTACAGATTTGTACCAGGCAAGGTTACTTACCTCTGCATGCAACTGAAAAAAACTCTACTATTTGGACTTTGCAGATCACACAGGTAATACAGAATTGTGCAAGGAAAAAAGCACACATTGATGCATATATATCAATAAAAAAAATTTTTTTTGCAATAACTTAGAAAAAACAACAGTTTGCAAAAGACACTAAAGTTCTTACATGAATGCTGTTTTTGTGAAGGGAAAACGTGTCCCAGATATGCATACTTACTAAAGTTTACCCCAAAATACTGCCACGAGTCCTGATATAGCCTAATCTGCCTTTTGTGTACAATCTTCCTTCCATTCACTCACAGACTCATTCTATTCTGAAATCAAGGAAATGGGTAATATTTCTAATAGGACTTACAAAGTAGTAAAGTGTACAATATTAATTATTCTAAAGACAGAGGAGTTACATTGGTGTAAACAGTTAAAAAGTCTACTGGGAAGATTATATGCATTTATTGAGTTTCTGGATGTCATTCGCCTGTCTAAACTACAGGTTTCACATTTGGATCTCAGATTCAGCAGAGAAGTGTATAAAAATTCCTACAACCAGGTGCTGTAATATAAAATAGTTACACAGCTTCATTTCTCAAGCACAGCATTAGCTTTCTTCTTTAAAAAAATATTGCAAGCTAAATTGGAACTGGAATTCAGAAATATTTCTCTTTACCTCTATTTCTGGATGTTTACAATAGATGAATCATACTTTCCTTTGATATTCAGTCTAATTTGAAATATCTTCATCTTTCTCTTCATAAAATATAAGGCATGTCTTAACACAGGATGAGTAACAAATTCATTCTTAAATTGCAATAGAGACAAAGCATAATGATTTTACTTCTGTATAGCTAAGTGATGTTGGCCATGGGCATAGATAGAGCTCTTCCTCATCTTTAACTTGAAGAGCTCTTTCCTAGCCACATCACAGTAAAAATTACAGATTGCTAACATGAGTTAAAAATACAGAGGTTTAAATACACAAATATATATAAATCTCAGGTATATACACACTTTCTTTTATTAACCTGTATCTACAGTCAGATTCTAAAGTCCTACTCCATTTCATTTATCAGTAAGAACTATGACACATAGTCTGATCATTGCAATCGTAGTGTAAATACAGACTAGTCCAGCTGCTACTATTCACCAGTACAATTAAAAACTGGATCTGACTTGGATCTGACTATCTTAATTCTGTAAAAATGTTTGTCCGGTATATCTATCAGGCATTAAATAAGATCAATACTATTTTCAAAATATCCATTATAAAAATCATATAAAGAACATTACTACAACCATGTTTTACAACATATTTACACACATATACACACAATATAAGTTAATTCAAAAATCCAGTTGAAATGGATTAAGCAAATATTCACTTCCCTGATAATTTTCACCTAATCCAAAGTAAGTTTGATTTTGGAGGTAATTTTTTCATATAAAATGTTTAACAAAACATAGCAGTACATTTTACTCAAATATATCAAAAGTTAGACTTTCTACAAAGACATTAGGGTCTGTTATAACTCACCCTGAGAGCAAAAAAACGTTAATTGATGGTTTAAATCAGTGATAATCCACCTCACAATGATCCTGGTCTAGCAGCATTTATAAATAAAGCAACAGTTACAGAACCTTTAAAAGATTAGTATTCTAAAGCTGAAAGCAGCTTTAATATACCCATCCAGAAGCATAAATTTTAGTATAAGAAGGCTTAATGGAAGTTCAGAATTATGTCACTGGATCTTAATAAATGCCCATAAAACTACAGACCCCGGAGATAAAAAAAAAAGCCATTGTGACTAAATTGAGGTGTAATAGCAATAAAAACATATTTCTCTCTATATAAGGGATAGGAGAAAAAGATGTAAATTGAGTTAAATTATGGTATAAATTAAAGTTTGAAGGCAATAGATAAGGGAAACCAAGAAAATCCATGAAGCATCTTCGATCAAAGGAAATAGAAATAAGAAGGGCTTTAAACACATATAAAAAGAATATCTGAGAAATCCATGGTTCAGGTGCACTAGTACATCATGATAGTAAAATTGTAAGTTGATATAGGGTTACAGAAAAGGCAAAAACATCCAATGACTGAGCGACATTGTGTACAACAAGATTAATTCTTGAAGATTTTTTAAAAACTCTTGTTCTGACAAATTCTAAAGCCATAGTATATAGAAAACCATATAGAAAAAATATTCCTATATCAAGCAAATCAAAATTTCAGTACTGTACGAAATTTATGTAAGAAAGTAGTATAAAAATATAAATATGCATGACAGAAGATGATATGGAAGTAGATACCAGGTATCTAACACCTCTGATGTCCAGAAGAGAGATGCTTCCACGTCTTGTGAAAGCTTTCAGGTCTTTGTGAATCCATGAGCCAGCAATGTGCCCTTGTTGCCAAGAAGGCCAACGGTATTCTCAGGTGCATTAGGAAGAGTGTTGCCAGCAGGTGGAGGGAGGTGATCCTGCCCCTCTACTCAACCCTGGGGATGCCTCATCTCGAGTACTGTGTCCAGTTCTGGGCTCCCCAGTATGAGAGACATGGAGCTGCTGGAGAGAGTCCAGCGTAGGGCTACAAAGATGATCCGAGGGCTGGAGCACCTGCCCTAGGAGGAACGGCTGCGAGAGCTGGGCCTGTTTAGCCTGGGGAAGAGAAGACTGAGGGGGGATCTGATCAATGTGTATAAGTACCTGAAGGGAGGGTGTCAAGGGGATGGGGACAAACTCTTTTCAGTTGTCCCATGTGACAGGACAAGAGGCAATGGGCAGAAATTGAAGCACAGGAAGTTCCACCTGAACATGCGGAAAAATTTCTTTCCTGTGAGAGTGACAGAGCAGTGGAATAAGTTCCCTAGAGAGGCTGTGGAGTCTCCTTCTCTGGAGATATTCAAAACCCTCCTGGATGCAACCCTGTCTAAAACGCTCCAGGTGATCCTGCTTGAGCAAGGGATTTGGACTAGACGATCTCCACAGGTCCCTCCCAACCTCAACCATTCTGTGATTGTAAATTCAGCATTAAAGTCCCTAGATTCCTGGGAAGTCTAGTGTCAATGGTCTTACAAAGATTACTCCCCTCAAAAAACAACCCTCAAAATGGTCCATCTTGCCTAGGCAACGCAAGACTCCCCTTGTGGAGGAGATGAACTACTGCAATTCTCAACAATTGTTACACAGAAATTAAACTTAGGAAATTCCTAACTTGTTTTATTTTTGGTAAGAATGCTTGAATTTAAGCAATCTACATTTGAAGAAGCCCTAATGTTAATTAAAGAATACAGTATACTTCGGCAGCAGTGACTCTAATGAGTACTACACCTTCTAGATTTCAACCATGGTAAGTACGCTTGGAAATTAGTTTTAAAAATGTCATCATTCAAGAACATACAAATAAAACAACTAATGATAAAATAGTCAGTGGTATTTACATATACACATACATTCACACACACATAACATTTCTAAATTAGAGTTTGTGATAATTTTCATAATTTTAATCTGGTCTGTTGGACCTGCAATAGTCACATATTTCTGTGAAAAGGATGCCTAATAGACAATATTTCAAGACTAAATATCCAAAGACTAATATTCCAAGCTTAAAAAAGAAGTTACATATCACCTCCCCTTCCATCCTTCCCACCACCTCTCTAATATGTTCTTTTGAAGATGCTCATCCATAGTTCATTTTGTTGCTTGTAAGTGCTTGTGTTGCTGGAGTAAGTAAAATGGTAGTTTTCTTTAGTTATCCTAATAATCTGCTACATTTAAAACAAGGAAAAGAACCAATGAAGATGGAGAAATGAGAAGAAAAGAACTTGTGTACCTGACAGGTCTTTTGCAGTCCTGTGTTAACTACGATGCTCAGGAAAAAAATGAGGTAATTTTGTTATACTGGCAGTGGCACTCTCAAGCCTGGAGTTTGGAATATAGTCGCATAATTAACTGTTGATTTTTCCAAGCTCTTCCCATGTGAGTTGCTTTTCTCCTCTCCCTAGTTTTTATTATTATTATTATTATTATTATTATTATTATTATTATACAATGAACTGGAACTCCATAAATTTTTAAACACACATGAAATTGATAGATCATCTTGGTAAACTAAAATAAATTTTCCATATTTAAATGAAGAATTATTGGAAAGTTGGATAGAGATTTGGCTGCTAGTAGGTGGTTGCTTGGCAACTTCTTTTTGCTTTCTCCTTGTAGTCCCATAAATGTAATTACATAAAAATTGTATATCCTATTACTGGGTTGACATGCATCTTTCCTTTTCAATATAACTTTTCTGTTATGTTTACTTTAGCCTATTAAGCTGCTCCTTCTTTTACTTTACACTGATTTTAATTGATTAACACGTTACACTCCACTGAGTGTAAATTTCTAACTTGCATCTTTTCAGGCAATCTGGCTACTTTCTACCAGAAAATAAAATAATAAATAAATTTGTTTTTTTTCAGTCAGTGAAAAGTCCATGAAATAACGGTACTAAGAACTCTAAGAACTATAATGTTCTCAGTTTTGAATTATAGGTTTTTTTCATGTCTTACTTCAGTGCTCTCCAGAAATGAAAAGAATTTAGCCAAATTTCAAACTTAGTAAGATTATGTAGTTTGAATATTGGTCTAGTGCTTTGCATGCTTCTGAAGAAACACACAGTGAGAAGTACAGATCAATATAGCTGCCATCAAGACAATCTGTGTTAAAATCAGTTACTCATAATCATTATGAAAGTGAAACATTTGAAGGTTTCCTAGGAAAGACTTAATTTTAACATTTCCCAAAACTTCTGCATTTCAGAGAAATGATGGATCTAACATACATTTCTAATCATGTCTGCAGATATTGCAGAATATCTGAAAGGTATTCTAAATATCAACAAAATAATCTGAAGTGCCTGTATATTGATGCATGCAGCATGGGGAACAAACAGCAGGAATTAGAAGTCTGTGTGCAGTTGCAGCATAGTCTCATCGGGACCACAGAGACATGGTGGGATGTCACACACAACTGGAGTGCTGAGATGGATGGATACAGGCTCTTTAGGACGGACAGGCTAGGAAGGTGAGGAGGGGGAGTCGCCCTTTATGTAAGTGAGCAATGGGAATGCATGGAGCTCTGCCTGGGGATGGGTGAGAGGCCAGATGAGGGCTTATGGGTCAGGATTCTGGAGAATTTGGTAGTGGCTACAGAGATCTGCTGACAAAGGACACTTAAAAGGACAAGGTAATGAATACCTTCTTCACTTCAGTCTTTGTTACGATGACCACTGGCCTTCAGGAATCCCAGGTCCCTCACAGGTGGAAAGTCTGGAGAAGGAAGACTTATCCTTTGCAAAGGAGGATCAGGTTAGGGAACACTTAAACTGGACACACACTGTCAATTGGACCTTATAGGATGTACCCACAAGCACTGAGTGAGGTGGCTAACGTCATTGTGAGGCTACTCTCAATTATCTTTGAAAGGTTATGATGATTGCAAGAGGTTCCTGAGGACTGGAAGAAGGCAAACGTGACTCTAAAAGCCAAGAAGGATGATCTGTGAAACTATTGGCTGGTGACCTTTACCTCGATCCCTCAGAAGGTGATGGAGGAACAAATCCTAGATACCATTTCTAGACAAATGAAGGACAGGAAGGTTATTGGAAGAAGTCATCATGATTTATGATGGGAAAATTGTGCTTAACCAACCTGATAGGCATCTGTGATGGTACCAGTGATGGTCATAGCAGTAAAGACTGAAGTGAAGAAGGTATTCAATATCTTGTCCTTTTGTCACCAGAGTCTCTGCCTCACCTATTGGAGGGCCCACATATTCCCTAGTCTTCCCTTGGCTGCTGCTATTTCTGTAGCTGCCTTTCTTGTTGTCCTTCATGTCCCTCACCAGATTCAAATCCAGATGGGCTTTGGCTTTCCTAATGCTATCCCTGCATGTTTGGAGAATCTCTATAAGCCTCATGGGTTGCCTGTCCCTGCTCCCACCTCTTCCATGCTTTTTTCTTATGTTTGAGTTTTTGACAGTTTCCCATAACATCCTTTGAGACAAGCTGATGACATATGCACTAGATAGGTATACAGTGTGGTGGACTGAAAACTAGCTGAACTGCCAGGCTCAGAGGGTTGTGATCAGCTGCACTAAATCCAGTTAGAGGCCAGTCACTAGTAGTGTACTCAGAGGTTGACAAAGGGGCCAATATTGTTTAATAATTTCATTAATGACCTGGATAATGGGTCAGAGTGCACCATCAGCAAGTTTGCACATGATACAAAACTGGCAGGAGTGGCAGATAAAGCAGCTGGTTGTGCTGCTATTAGGAGGGACCTTGACAGACTGGAGAAGTGGGCAGGGAGGAACCTCATGAAGTTCAGCACAGGGAAATGCTCTGCATCTGCGGAGGAATAACTCCAAACACTAGTACACAGTAGGGGATGACTGACTGGAGAGCAACTTGTCAGAGAGAGACCTAGGGGTCCTGGTAAATAACAAGTTGAACATAAGGCAGTAATGCACCCTCATGGCAAAGCACGCCAACAGTATCCCGGGCTGCATTAGGCAGAGCATCCCCAGAAGATTGAGAGAGGTGGTCCTTCCCCACTGCTCAGCCTTAGTGAGGCCACATCTCTAGTACTGTCTCCAGTTCTAGGTTCCCTATACAAAACATCATCATACTGAAGCAAGCTCAGGGGAAGACTACAAAGATGATTACGGGACTTGTGAATCTCTCATATGAGGAGAGCTGAGAGAGTTGGGACTGTTCAGCCTGGAGAAGAGAAGGCTGAGGGGGGTCTTATCAATGGGTATAAATATCCGATAGGAGGGTATAAAGAAGTCGGGACCAGACTCTTCTCAGAGGTGCAAAGTGATAGGATGAGAGGCAATGGATACAAATTGAAACAAAGAAAATTCTTTCTGAACAGAAGAAAACATTTCTTCACTGTGAGAATGGTTGAAGAATGGATGGAACATGTTGCTCGAAGAGGTTGTGGAGTCTACATCCCTGGAGCACAAGTGTGATCCTGGACAACCTTCTCTAGCTGGCCCTGCTTGAGCAGAGGGATTGGATCTAGAGGTCTGGATTCTGTAATCATATTTTCCACCTTTTATTTCTAAGTTGTAGATTGTGTAATTATTTATAATAAGATAAAATGACTACACTTACAGTTATTTTAACAGAGAATAGCCCAGTAATTTCAATTAATGTTGTTTATTTCAAGCATCTGAAAGGTTTCCTCAAATGAGTCTTTTGTCTCAAAATAGAACACAACATGTGCTTGTGCTTAAATAGTGCAAAAGGGAGCTCAGCTTGAACTTAAATCACTCTCCACATAGAAAACAAGGATCATCTGCTCCAGGGTCTTAGCATCAGTGCTGCCACTCCTGCCATCAAACTACCGCCAGGTAACCGGCATATGCTCTTCCAAAGAGCTGCGTGTATGTGAGGATGAAGCTTCACAGATATGCGACATTTGGAGCAAAAGCATATGTGCATTTTGTAGAGGTCCGAACTACAAAACTGATTTATCTGCTTGTTTACTTCTTTATTGGCTTTGGACTTGAGAATGTTTAGACTGCATCTGGTTCATATTTCTAAGCTTTCTTGTAGCACCACAATAACTTGTTTAATTGAATACTGAGATTGTTTTCAAGGGTTTTAAGGAGCAGAGCAAAAATTATGCACTCAAGATAACATTTCAGACGGGCAAACAGATTGTTTTTAACCTTAGAACATAAAAAGTTTACAATATTGAAGCAATAAGCAACCAATACCAATTTTAATATCTAAACTACAGAGATATTTAGAGAAAAAATACTTTCCATTCTTGAGGAAGGAGAAGCCAAAAGCAAAAGAACATAAGATCTTCTCCTCAAAAAACTTCTTATATCCTTTCAGTTAAATGAATAGTTTTAAATTTTTTTAATGTTTAAAATGATGTAATATATCATACTAAACTTCGATTATTTAACATTTAATGATGTTTTTCAATGAAAAACATCAACTGGAATTGATAGGGATATGCTAGCGATAAAATGAAGAAAAATGCAGACTAATAACTTGGTTTCTAAATGGCTAAATATGGTCTTTCAGAGTGTTCTCAATTTCTGAGAACTTCTGTGACTTCTCATTACTTTTCAAGATCATATCTTGGCTCCTTCAAGGTAGGTCATTCAAAAATGAAGAAACCCCAAAGTTTAAGAAAATTTTAAAAATATAGAGCTGGCATTTGTCACCTGTGAGGCAAGGAATTTCTTTAAAAACACAAGAAAACTGCTCTAAAAATCCCCAATCCAGGTTTCACAGTTTAATGCTCTTCGGATTTCTGTGATAATTTCATCTGATTTCCTCAACAATACACAGGATAACTTTTACTTTTTTCCACCACTTTTGGCATAGTATTTGAGGAATGGACTTTAATACTCCAAGCCCAGACCATATAGAACACAAAGCTCAGTTTTGGAATCAGTGAGAAAATTCACACTGACTTTTACTAGAACGAGTCCTAAATCACTTAGAGCCAAAATCACCTACTTAACTCTGAATGCTGTTGGCAAATAAACTAATTTAAGGATAACAGTTTAATGGCTTGCTAGATAAACAAATATGTAAAAATCAACTGGTATTGCTCCAAATAAACTTTCTAAGTTTCTTTCTTTAATTTAATTCAAGAAAATGGTAAAAGAATAATGTAAATTAGACCAGTTCAACTTACTAAATGGGCTTACTTTTCTAAGCGATTAACTTTGGTCCAGAAAAACAATGTGAAAATTTCCCTAGACACCTATGATGAAATTCCAGTTCCATCCATTTTCAACTAAGCTGAGATTTCTCCTGCAAATATTCTTTTCTAATATAAGGTCAAGATCAAATTTCTTTCAAATCAGACTGCATTAGAAAACAGTTTTCCAGGTAGGGGAAATAAAATAATAGCCCTTTATGCCACATAGGGTAGTTCTCTCCACATATGCTCCATCTCATTTGTAAAGTCTGAAAGGCAAGGAATTAAATCAATTATTTCAATCTTTTTATTTTGTTTCTCTTTTCTAACCTGTGAAGAGCCCTTATAGTCTGGAAAAACTCATTCTTTGTATTTTTTTCCAGAAGTTTTATTTAAAACATTTGCATTGCAACTACAGTAAAGCAAAAAGTAAACTCAATGTAATACAGGAGGAGTAGAATCATAGAAAAATCTAGGTTGGAAGGAACCTCTGCATGCAACTTCCAACTCAAAGCAGGATTAGCTTCAAGGTTAGACCAGGCTACTTCAGGGCCCTGTCCTGTGAAGTTTTGTAAATGCAATGATTAAGTAAGAATGCAGTGATTAAATGCAGATTGTACCAGATACAAAATAATCTAGTGCACCAACAATTCTCTCTACTTTTTACCTTAGAGAAGATACTGATGGGTCCTGAAATAGAGTCTACACAATGACTACATCATTTCATCTCACTTCTGGATTTTTTCCAAAGCCATGCAACTAAAGACTCTGCAGCTCTTAGAATATCTGCATGCCACATCATTGAATATATTAGAAAGATAACCCAAAGACATTGAAAAAGAAAGCACAATGGCAAGTTAAACTATAGTACATGACTACAATCTATTGTCTTTAAACTATAGGAAGAGAAAGGAAGACAAAAAAAATCCCAAAAAAGAGGAAAATAATTATGTCAGTGTATTTAAGGTTCTAATTCTTTTTAATAATCAAATTTAATTGATTAAATTATTTCAGATTGCTTTCCAGAGTTTACAAGAAACAAGAAAGTTGCTGAGGCTGGCTTGAGTCTTTGGTCATAAGAATTAAGCCCTCTAGATATTTGTTAAATGGAGAAATCCTCTTACTTGACCTTTGAGCCATCTCCAAAGTAGTGTCTACTGTGGGCCAGCCCTTTGGGTTTCAGGTACAGCTAGCGAGTTCCCAGGGTGTCCACCACAGACACCTATTCCCGCAGTTGGGATGAACCTCCTTTTCAACGAGCTTCTAACTCACCTTTGACAATAGAGGGAGCCAAAGATGATTAACCAGCTCAGACTAGACACCAGATACTTAGATGACCAAAGTTTTGCTTTAAAGTGAAGTATTACATCAAAATCTATATATGTCCAGTAAATATATTCATTACACTTTCGGGAATTGGGAAACATGTAAAAGCACAGACAGGAATAACAACATAGCAGATTTTTAGGGAAGAATATACATTGTTTAAGTAATCAGTCATTCTTCCAGAGAGAATGGTTATAATGGTAAAAGGTAAAGAAAAATGTGGTGTGATTTTTAAATTAACGTTGTCAGTAGAATTGACAAATGAAGGCAGAATCCCTCTCACCTCTAAGTACATATCTTCTCAGAGAGTAGATTTTGTAGGATAAGGATTGGAAGTCCACAGAGAAAGTTTTTTTACTAGCCTTTCTGAATAGAGAAAGATTTGACACTAAGTTTTCTCAACATTTAATTTAAGCAATAAACAATCATATCTGAACCCAAGAGGCTATTGGTTGAACAAATGATTAAAGAAATTACATCATTTACAGATTTTCCATTTTAAAATTTAAAATTTTCCCTTCTTTTGAAGAGGATCTCTGCGAATTTTGAAAAACAAAATATGGTATCTCTAGAAATCCACAGAAGTAGATTTCAAAAATACCCCAACTCCTTAAATAATGCAGGAGAATGGTCAACTGAATATTTCAGATAATCTTACAAATAAATTGTACAAATAAAATACATTTGCTGTCAGATGGGAAAAAATAGAGAATACTTATATATACATAATTTAAGTTACCAAATAAGGCCAAAAAGAGGTCACACATATGATCTAACTTGAGATGTCTACAATATAGAAATGTGTGCTAATCGTATAAGTTACTTTAAGGTCAATTTTTGACTTCCTGATATTTGCCACAGACACCATTTCCAATTCATTCAGACATTTCAGACCACTCTTCTATTCTTTCAGCTATCTTTCTGTTCTCTCCTGATGTTTACGATGAGCAAAATTACCCAAAGCAATAAATAAAAAAAATCATATTCATATGTAAATCTGTCCTCTCATCAAAGTGCTACTTTTACAGAAAAAATAAATCACCTTCCTGAGCCATTTTTTTGTAAGCTAAAATAATTTAAATGTTTTTTAAAAGTGTTATTTATGCTTCACGAAGTGCTCCATGAATTATTTTGCCCTCTTTCCCATGCCAAGAAAACATAACGAAGAAGATTATATGCGCTTTTAAAATACATCATACACACATGATTTAACAAAGTGAGCATGTAAGCTTTATGACACTCTCACTGCGTTGTCTGAAGGAAACTGACTGAGTAATGTAAGTGATTTGGTATCATGGATAACACTACAGTTAGTGTTGGTTCCACATACAAAAAAGCCAATAACTCAGTAGAAAAAAGTCAAACACTAAGAAAATGAGCCTGAGAAATGATGGTACTCACTTGTATTTTGATATAGAGTCTTTTATACCAATACAGTACCATCTCTGAAAGACTCACAGTCTACTATAAAGCAAAGCAGTTCACATTAAAAAGCTATATGCAGATGATGGTACATAAGCAAGACAAAACTGAGAGTGGGGGTAAAGTAAGGGCATACATAAAAAACATTAACGATATAGTCCTAACTATAGTTATGATAGATAGAGCCCCGTATTGCATTAAATGGAATTTCTACACTTTTACTTGTTTAATTATGCATGGATCAGCCAGGCATCTTATAATGAAAAGCAAACTACTGAAATCCTTATAAAACTAACAAACAACTAACTAGGACAATAATATCACAAATTCTTTCCCACGATGTAGTTAATACACTGTGTCCAGTTCTGGGCTCCCCAGTATGAGAGACATGGAGCTGCTGGAGAGAGTCCAGCGTAGGGCTACGAAGATGATCCGAGGGCTGGAGCACCTGCCCTATGAGGAACGGCTGCGAGAGCTGGGCCTATTCAGCCTGGGGAAGAGAAGACTGAGGGGGGATCTGATCAACGTGTACAAGAACCTGAAGGGAGGGTGTCAAGGGGATGGGGACAAACTCTTTCCAGTTGTCCCGTGTGACAGGACAAGAGGCAATGGACAGAAATTGAATTACAGGAAGTTCTGCCTGAATGTGAGGGGGAATTTCTTCACTGTGAGAGTGACGGAGCACTGGAACAGGTTGCACAGAGAGGTTGTGGAGTCTCCTCCTCTGGAGATCTTCAAGGCCCGCCTGGATGCAACCCTGTCTAACATGCTCTAGGTGACCCTGCTGAGAGGGGAGGTTGGACCAAATGATCTCCAGAGGTCCCTTCCAACCTTACTGATTCTATGAATAACAGTAGTTTCATACTGTAGTTCATGGGAAAAGCCAGTCCCTATATGGAGAATATTAAAGTCAGCCTCCATCAAGATGATATAAAGGTCAGAAAATGCTGCATCTGGCAGTGAATTACATTTGACATGGCTGAGGTAAGAGCGGGGATAACAGCCTGGGAAGATAGACTCTAAGACTTCCAAAGTCCAGGCTAAAACAGAAAGAAAGGAGATGACTTTCCTGCTGTCACCTGATCGGCCATGAGCCTCAGGGGCATACTGAGTCTTCAGGACAGTCTTACGCTAGCTGGTCTCACTGGAGCAGGCTTTTGCAGGAATCAAAAAGGAATTTCCTGAAAAGGCCACACAGATGCAGCAGGGAAGGGCTTTTGCCTTAGGAATGCCATTATTCTTAGATTGTCTTCTGGTTTATTTTGTCCATGTATTTGATCAACTCCAGGGTCTTCTGTGGCTGTAGATAAAGGAGAATGCTCAGCAGTGACGTCTAGATTTGGGGCAGGAAGATGTTCAGATCTTTGGGGGAAAACAGAATGAAAATCCGGGAACTTGTCATCATGGATTTCTTTCTTTCTTTAAAAATATATTCCTTCTCTTAAAAGAAGGATGTGATATTCTTTGACTGTATGTATTTTTGTGGTTCCATTACACTGATCATTAATCTTTAACATTTCTGTAACTGATGTTACGGAATGTACAGTTAATGTAAGAAATTAACGGCTGTAGCCCAAAGTCTAATTTTCAAGGTCTTTCTCTTTTATAAAGACTAATTTAAATAGATAGTCAATCCATGCAGTTACTTGTGCTATGTAATCTGTATCTGAATAATCACATTAAAAATTAAACTCATATGGAATAAGACTGCCTCCCTTTCAGTCCTCTGATGTGTTCTCATATAAGAAAGTTGAACAGGCAGTCCCAGAATCCAGTGCAGAAAACAGGGACTGCTTTCATAAAGAAATACTATTGAATAAAAGAAAGAAAATAATTGAGTTAATCAGAAGGAATCCTAAATCAGAATTTTTTTAATATGGGGTTCTAATAATATCCCACATTGTGAGAAAATTACATCTGTGTTGAACGCTAACACATCCCACCTCTGCCACCAAACTGGCTTATATGAACAATCCCAGATCTGCTTCAGGTTCATTCATTTAAACTGCTTAAACAAACATTCTGCAGCAGCTCTGCTGCAGGAGATGGTAACTCACAGCAGAGAGCCAACAAACCAAGCAGATGGCAGGCGGTAGTATTTAAATTGTCATAGTCACTAGCTAAATGAATGTCTGCTTGCAGTCTTACCTTTTGTGTTTTCTATTTGACCTGTATTCTATTATCTGCTGGGAAAAAATCCTTGCTCTAAAAAACATGGGAAATGGTTCATGCTACTATTGATAAACTCTGAATAAACAGTTCTAACACAAGTTTGTTAAACCAAAATATACTGCAGTCTTAAGTTTGTTTAACCTTCCAACCAGTTAGTAGTTCTGGGAACAGAATTAAAATATGTAGAATTTAAGAATATCATGAGCTCTCAGTTATTTTCTTTATGATTGGGAAGATATGTCTTTAAGATTAAGATCAGTTCACTGAGGGAAAAAAATAAATCATTTAATAAAGATTAAAAGAGATGAAAAGCTATAAGAAAGAGACCTTTAACCAAATATAAGACCTTGATAGAAAATTCTCATTTGTGGTCATCAGCTGTTAACCAGTCAGGTCTTTTAACAAATTGAAAAAAAAATCTTAAAGATTGTTTCTGCTTTGGTTTAACTATCATATATAAAAGACTCTGGAAAACTGATGTGGAAAAAAGGGATCTGGAAAAGCCCCATTTGGGAAAAACTTCATGCCCATAAATAAGCTCTGCAGTTCTCAATTTTGATCTGATCCAATATTTCTGCCATTAGTGAAGCTGCACCAGTGTCCTACAGTATCAGATTGTTCAGTGACCCTTTCAAGGGCAAGGATTTCTTGTGAAAAACTCAGTTTCAAATGTTTGCTTCTCTTCTCCATAGGAAGCTAAAGAGGCACGAAACACAAAAGAATGGCAGGGGCATAATACTACGTCTAGCTTCTGAGGGAGGAACAGATACTGGATAGATTGGTGTGAATGGGAAGAAAAAAACAATCCTCAATTACAACACTTTTCCAAGTAGGAGAAGCATACAGATACCTGATGGAGAAACAGGTCTTTCAGGCTCCAAATAGACTGCTGACAGCATCAGACTAAAAAGATCAGAAGGACTGCAGAGCATTTCAAGAAGAATACAGAAATCTCATCCAAAGGAAGAAGTTAAAATCTCAAATCAAAGATACACTGGGGACCAAGAAACGATTTTCTTAGGACAATGATGTTGAAAAGGCTTAGATACTTTGGTGCCATCTGAACCTCCTTTCCCCTTTGACATTCACCATTACTAGAAATTTCTACCCTTCTTGAAGATCTAATGATTTTTAGGCTTCCAGGGCAGCATAATAATCACAAAGGATAATGATATTGGATATGCACTTAAAGCCTTTCAAGCCAATTCATAAGACATGGGCTACCAAATATCATTGTTACTAATTTTACAGATACAGAATAGTTTGTCCAGTACGAAGTCAAACAAAAAACAGGCAGCAGAGCTAGTAGTAAACCAAAAGAGCAACAGTGGAGGGGAGCATGGCTTCCCAAACAACGAAGGATTTCAGTCCTATAGGAACTCTGTCCTATTTCTAAGGCCCCTCAGAAGACACTAGCATAGTTTTCTGCATTACACAGTAACAACCATGCAGGAAAACAAGGCTCAGTGAATAACTGTTTTTAGATTGATGGAAAAATGTTTAAGATCGGATCAGGCAAAAGAAAATGTTAAAGATTTACTCTCTGAAATTAAAAACATGCATTTCATCTACAGTGACAAACATTTCGGTTTCATTTCTATTTGATGCATTTTTTAAAGAAACAAAGCCATGCCAATGTCTTATGCCAAAGTTGCAAGATACGTCCAGTGATGGTCTTTTACCTCGTAGTTGGGAAACTACCATGACTGGAAAAGGGCAGAGGGACGGTCTGCACAGCTTTGCCACATGAAGTACTATGACAGGTTCTGGGATATCCACTTAGTGTGTGAGAGAGGTAGATTCAAATTCAGCTTTGCAAGAAATTGCCCGGACCATGGTGCTACCTAGGATCCTGAAGGGATTGTTGCAATAGGTTAGACAAAGTATCTTTTCACCAAGCCTGCTTGCTGCCTTATGGATGTGTGCCTGTGGTCTCTATAAAAACTAGAAACATTCCAGAGATCATGAACTTACAAAGTATGTGTGCGACTACTGCCTGTTTAATGTTTAATTTGCAGTATGAGTAATTTCAAAAAGAGGTTAGGGAAATAAACCATTCGGACTGGACTAACTAAACAAAAACTAGTGTTAATATCCTTTACTCATGCAAGGTAGTCAGCTCTCGACAGAGCTATGAATGCACAAAAGACATACATTCAGTGACGCTTTGGAGCACGGGGAAGAAAGTCATATATCATTGAAACTGTGTAGGCCACGTGAGAATGGTACAGGTAACTGCAGGGTACAAGTGAGTAAGTGCGTGGTAGTTGTCATCCACAACTGAAGTATTTTGTCTGGTGGATTAGTCATGAAAAGTAAATAATTAACTCTTGAAGCTGATACAAGGTGCAATAAAAAAGAAGGAAAAAAAAAAAAAAAAGAAAGGAAAAGAAAAGCAGGAATTTAGAAAAGAATGCCCCAAACAGGTAAACCCATAGGAGTGACTTCCCCAGCTTCCAGGTTAGCTTTAGATTTACAATTTTGGGGCAGGATTCAGAATACCAAGCTTTGCCTTAGGTTTTCTTCACAACTGACCCGATATTTAGGATGTCAAAAAAACTTGGAGTGGGCCTTAATAACTTTTTTTTTTTTTTTTTTTAATCTAAGTGACTAAAGGGTGCAATATGAACTGCATTTAGATTTGTTTTGCTTGTAACTTATTGTTATCAGAATCTTAATTGCAAGTCTTAAGTCTGACCTTACGTTCTGCTTAATAAGTCTTCTGTTCGTACCAGTCTTTGTGGGGGAGTTCTCCCTTAAGGACAAAAACCAGTGCCTCTTCTGCAAGAAGTAGATACCCAAGAGGTAGCTTATAGTTACCCAGAAATGTCTCTTAGTTTCTTCTTCTGAGTGTTAAAAATTCTTCGTGCCAGTGAGAACGCACAGGTCTGAAGCCTGCTGGCCAGGGCACTCCACATTACCCCCTCTCCTCTGGCCCAGCAAATGTTTAAGAGGCGAAAGGACAGACCAGGAGACTGAAGAGCCTCAAAAGGAAAGGGTGACAGTGCTGATCTGTCTCAGTATATCCAGTAATTTGCTTTGGATAGGACATTCTCCTAAGGAAAGCCTTTCTTCAGACACCAGCTTAGAATCAGATAGGAGTGAATTTGAACTGTGATGTCCCATATAAATCATGAATATTCCAGATAACTATTCTAAACACTGTTACGTAAAATAGGAAAAAGAAACAAGCTGCTCATCCTGCTTGGCTTGTGATCCTATCCTGATAAGTGTTTGGAATGAAAATTAGGTGTATTTTGATATATTTGATATATAAATCATTTTTATGAATAAATCTATTCAATTAAAAAAAAGCTGTAGGAAGGGGAAAACTCAGTGTCAGTATCTATTCCGGTGAAAAGCATCACATTGGGAAAGGGATTGATTTTCACCTTTTCCACCTGCTGTGGTAAACCTATGGTCTAATTTTAGAACACTCAGATGCTAAGAGACAGATGTTAGCAGACTATTAAAAAAGAGAGCTAAGTGATCTTTCCCCTCTCAAAGAAAATCCATGTAAAAAAACGAAAATAGACTGCAAAAATGACCAGCACACATGCATTTCATCATTTTGCTTACATACACAAGCTCTGAGTCAGGAATACAGACTGAAATCTGCTCCTTTTGCCAAGCACTACCTACTTTGCTCTGCTATTAATATCGCCTGTGATGCAAGCACTCCCACCCATTTCTGAGAACAGAGCAGGCACTCTGATAACTCACAGGCTTCAAGCTGCCCTTATAAAGTTGTTCCACTTTTACACACTTCCTCATACTGCTAGTTTCTCTGCGAAGATGAAGCTGCTCGTGTACTTAGTCTTGCTTAAGGCAGCACTGCTTGCTTTAACGAATGTCTTTGCAGTAGTTTTAGAAGAGGCAGAGGATGCTGAAGAAGGAAAAGTTACTGATACTTGTCCTATAAAGCTCAAAACTAATGGGAAATGTGATGAAGGAGGAGAGGATTGTCCGTACCAGATAAACCTGCCTCCAATGACCATCCAGTTACCTAAACAATTCAGACTGATTGAGAAGACTCTCAAAGAAGTTCAGACCCTTAAAGAAGCGGTAAACAAGCTGAGGAAATGTTGCCAAGATTGCAAGCTGCAGGCCGATGACAACCAAGAAAGAGACAGTAGTAACGAATTCCTACTACCTGATGCAGAAACTCCAGCAGAAAACAGTAAAATCCAAGATAACAGAGTAAAGGAACTGCAAAGCAAAGTTAACAGAATGTCGACCAGCTTAAAAAATGCAAAGAGTCAGATACAGACACTGCAGGGTCGCCTAGAGAAAATGAGCCTCATAAATATGAACAATGTAGAAAATTATGTTGACAGAAAAGTTGCCAATTTGACATTTGTCGTGAACAGTCTTGATAACAGATGTTCTTCTAAATGCCCAGCAATGCAACCAAGACCTGGTACGTAACCTGTTAATTCTTTATGCCTGTATAAGCTTCCTGTGCATTCTACAATTACCTGATAAATTAATTCAAATATATTTTAATCAAGTAGATATGCTATCCACTTCACAATATAAATATTTGCTCCTTTAGTGCTTATATATACTCCTGTAAAACTTTTCACCTGCCACTAGAGGGTTGCTAAGAGTTGCAGGTGTTCAGTTCCTCCTAGAATTTGACCTTATGATAGGCTTAAAGCATGAATTTTCAAAGAACATTTTCTGTAATTTAATTAATAAATATGAACAATTAATGTATTATTTTACACCCCATACCTTCAGTAAGATATACTTCATTAAACATCAGTGAACTACGTATATTTTCTGCTTGGATGAAGAGGACAAATATCCTCTTTAGCTGTGCTTTAGACAATGCAATTATTCTGAAATGGTCTGCAAATCATTATTACATATGAAGTCAATCTAGTAAAATGTTTATTTTTTATCAGATGGGATAACAAAAATATTAATAAAAACAGAATAAAACACTAACAGTACTTCTCAAATGGGTAATACATGTATCATACCCTTTGCAAGAATCTAATATATAAGAAATATCTAATATAAAATAAATAATAATATATCCGATATATAAGAAATATGAAATGGAAAATAGGTGCTACCTCTGAAAAACACATTTTTTCTTTTATTTTTTAATTTCCTAACTAAAATTGAGAAATACTGAAAACAAGAATATTGAGAATAAGAAATATTTACAGGATTGTCAGTGTATTCTACCACTTAGGTATCATACATACGAAGATAGGGCTCTGTAGAGATAGAACAATGAAAGATCAGACTGCATTGAAGTTTTTGAGCCTCTATTGCTCAATATCCAGATTTAAAATAAAACTGTTCTTCTGTCTACTCAAAATGAAAACTGAAGGATCTACAAATTGTACAGTGCATGTACAGATGAAATTCTGAGAAGTATGAAAAGAGCAAATGAATGATAATACAAGAAATACTTTTACTATATCAGCAATCAGCTTAAATCAGTATAAATCAAATAGTTTTAATTCAGATCTAAACCTGTCACAAATAGAATGATTATTATCCTGTATATTGATAATGGACAACAAATAGAATTCAGGTACAGTACTTGCTAATAGAATAAATTCATTTTAGTTATTTCCTATACCTCTTACTGAAATATTGAGTGCTGTTCATACCATATGATCCTGTGTATATTGCTTATATTTTACAGTAACTGATGCCTAAAAGTGTTCACAGCAGCAATATATACATTATATATATAGCAATATATACATATTATATTATATATATAAAGCAATATATACAGCTTTTTCCTATATATGTGCTATTCCTGCTTCCACTGAAAGTAATAGCAAAACTACTGTTTACTTAAATAGGAATGGAATTAGATTATAAAACGACTTTACCCAAAATGGGGATTCTCTGTCAACACCTGCTCTGAAACCAAAGATCTTACATTAAGTTCAGCAAACTTAATGAGAATCTTTTAGTTTGGGACTTAGATGCAGCTTTTAAGCCTTTGGTTCCTACACTGACACATAATACCTGACCACAGACATTCATATTTGAAAACATTTACCCTGTTCTCTGGACAGCAAAAGAAAATGCTATCAACTATCCCCTTCTGGAGTCTTCTTCCTCCACTCCAGGTAACATTTACATGAAGGCAAAACAAAAAAAAAAGTTATTATTAACTAATGTTTTTTTCCTGGGTTTATAATTCCCTCCAGAGGAGAGCAAGGGATTTTATTTCTAGTTCAAGACTCTCCTTCAGTGATTTGCATCCTTATGTCATGCTAATTCCCATGCTACAGTCTCTCACCTACAAAGCGTGTACAGTATAAGAGCACTTCTAAGAACTCAAAGCTAAAGACGTATTTAGGTTTGCCCATAAAGAAAAAAAGAACACTTTTCTCTGTGTGTTAAAGAATTTGTTAGATAGGTAGATTTCTATGAGAAAATAAATTCTCATAGGATGACTCAAATCTACATGTGATTTCTTACATATTTAATAACATCTACAATAATCTTCAGACATTATTTTCTTTCCAAAGTTGTCTTATCACATTCCTTCACGCTCTTACAGATGGCCAGTTTACTGTACTAGTAAACAGGGAGTCCTGAGTCTTATGCCCTCCTGCAATCTGAGAACATTTATTCCTTTCAGGAAGTAGTTTAATTATTCAAAACTTTCTAGAAATAACCTGCAGATGAGGTCTGCAAATGAACATGGCCATAAACTCAAATCTACAATAGAAATGAACATCGTCAAAATGGTTTTGACTCTTAACTCAGAACTTCTGAGAGCTCACTACCTCTTATTTAACAACATGGAATTACAATACCATGCATTCTGAAAACTGTTGTACACAATGTTGTTACTAAGTTAGTGGATAGAATATGGATTTATATTCTGCAGGAAACACCTGGGAATATTTTTCTTCCATGTAAAATACATACAGAGAAAAAGCTGTGTTAATGGTAGATACTGAATCTTTTCCTTACTTTAAAGCCAGCAATGCCAGAGACACAGGAAAGCACTGTCACATTTCTAGCTTTATCTTTCTCGGAATTGCAGTATTATGACAATAGGTGAGACAATTCTAGTACTTTGTTTCCTGCTCCTAAAGTGCTGTAAAAAATTAATCATTCATATGTCAAAAACTCCAAAGGATGTGATATTCTATATCCAATGATGTTCACAGAGCAACAGCCAACCTAAAGTCATTCCTGCATGTACACAGCTTTTCCTCTGGCATACTTCCACATGAAGATTTCTATAATAGACATGGTGTGATGGTATACATTTAAACACAAAAGGGAGCAAGCTTATGAACATGAAGCATTAGAAATATCAGGCTGGAGATACGAGGCTGAATCCACAGGAGGTAGGGATGGGATGAAGAAAAAGTTGGAAAAAAGAAGAAAAGAAAAAGCAGTCAATCACTATGTCCCCGTCAAGCAGTCTTCATACAAAAGCCATTAAAACGGTTTGAGAGCCATCTGATCTGGACATCCTAGGTGGTACCCGTTACAGAGTAAATCGAATGGAAAAAAGCTGTCATCTCAGGAGAACTAAAACTGCTGTAGTACTATTTCATTTCGAGAAGTCTCTCTAATCCAAAAGGCTGAATACGTGCTTGTATCACTTTAAAATAGCTTTCTTGTGTTTGACTCATTAGATATATTAAAGGCAGAAGCAATACAAGTCCAATATGACAATATGATGGCAAAGTAATGCAAAGCTTTGATTAACTTTTGGCTTTTCCTACTTAACAACAACTGGGGGGAAAGAAAAAAGCACTTGGTAAGAGGCTCTCTGAAGCACAGACAACAGTGCAATGGAGTCTGCACTTGACTTAAAATGTTCCTTATGCCCCAGTCTGGAATGATGCTAACAAATTTTGTTTCTTTTAAAATTCAAATTGTATTTATTTTAACACTATCTATTTTTCCACCAGTTGTACAAATTATGCAGCGAGACTGTGCTGACTATTATACAGCAGGCAGAAGAAATAACGGAATCTACAGAGTTACCCCTGACCCCAGAAATCACAGCTTTGACGTTTACTGTGACATGGAAGCACTGGGAGGTGGCTGGACAGTGCTGCAGCGGCGTCAGGACGGTAGCACTAACTTCAACAGAACATGGAATGACTATAAAAATGGCTTTGGAAACCTTAGCAGGGAGTTTTGGCTGGGGAACGATAAAATTCACCTCCTGACAAAGAGCCAGGAAATGCAACTGAGAATTGAACTTGAAGATTTCAATGGTATCAGAGAATATGCTAAATACGAACATTTCTACGTGGCCAACGAATATCTAAAGTACCGCCTGAGTGTTCACGGCTATAGCGGGACAGCGGGAGACGCCCTCCACTACAGCAAGCATTACAACCATGATCAAAAATTCTTTTCGACGCCGGACAAGGACAACGATAGGTACGCATCAGGAAACTGCGGTGCATACTACAGCTCTGGCTGGTGGTTTGATGCATGCTTGTCAGCCAACCTCAATGGCAAATACTACCACAAGAAATACAAAGGCGTCCGCAATGGGATTTTCTGGGGTACGTGGCACGGTGTTTCTGATGATATTCCGAGCGGTTATCGGCAACCCTTTAAATCAGTAAAGATCATGATCAGACCCAAAAGTTTCATGCCATAAATCTAGGCCTTTCTCTTAACTGGTTTGCATTGGATTGCACTCAAAATCACACTTACTCAGTATTATACTCAGAATAGCTCTAGACAAAATAACATCTTTCCACATAACTTTTTAGAGATGGTTTGCCCCGCATAAGGTATTAAAAACAGCATTAATGATTCTGAATAGTTATTGCTAAAACTTAGCATAGGTTAAGTCATGGTATTGCTATGTAAATATCCTAAACATTGCTGTTGGTGCTTTTACCACTAGTTTGTGGTATACTAGATTTTATAATTTAAAAGTTTTAAATGGTGTCCTACAAATCATATCCGAATTAACACCTGCATCTTTACTTGAAAATAACTCAAAAGCACATCTGATAAGATCTATCTGTTAGGCACTTAGAATAAGACTTACTATCTCTTGATATGGCCCTACTTTTTGTATCATCTATGCTTCACAACTTCAAATGTATACCATGGCATAAGTATGACTTAGGAAAGTAGTGTGAATTATTATTTTAAAAGGATTAGGAAACAAAAGACCACAGAGTTTGCTCAAAGATGCAAAAGAAGCCGTGTGGAAAAATTAGAAAATGAATAGGACTCCTTTTTTCAAACAAATTGGTGAAAGAATTGAACAAGGGAAAGTGGAAATAATGTATAGAGCACGTAAAGAAAGAAGACCATTTTTTGTTCCCATCGATTCTTCTGCTGAGGACCAACATCCTATTCCTGCTCTGTGGGAGAAAGGAATGGTTATGTAGCTTATCACAGACTTATATAGGTAGACAGGCAGGTAGGAAGAAGCAGCAGCAAGGATGCAAGCCCTTACATCAACGTCTCTAAATAAGTACAAGAGTTTCCAGAACCAAATTATTTTCTTTGGAATCTTTTAGGTAAGATAAATGTTACAAGATGACTTATGCAGAGACCCAAGCTCACTCGATATACCATAAGAGCTTAAGTTATTTGTAAGAGTATATATATAATAAAGTAAAATTAGAACACCCTTTCCCCATCTCCTTAGTAGCCCTTTTTAAAGTCACAGAATCATGAAAAATCCAGTGGCAGTTACCTACAGGAAGAGACTAGGTGAAGTACCTTTTTTTCCTAAAATATAACAGATGAAAACTAATCAAATGTTCAAACACTTCAGGGTGGACAAACCAAAGATACTATTATTACAGCTCTTATTGTTGATAGCAAGCATAAATTTGCCTACATAAATCTTTTGCCTACATTAGAAAGGACATCTCTCTACAATTAGAGTGAGTAACTCTAATTCTGAGACAAGATGCAGCTTATATTTGCAAAACAGGCATATACCAATTTTCAGAAGAACATAAAGTACTAGGGCTGTATTTCTTTACCAGTAAAAGTGAAGTCTTTGCTGGCATAGGCTTGCTGGTTAAAGAAGCTGCTCCTTAATGATGCTAAGCAACTTAGCGATGCCAATGAAACCTGTGAGTACGTACATGAGCTAATACTTTACAAATACAAGCTTTACTGTATTTTAAGATAACCAAAACAAGTTATGTAAAACGAGCTACAGTGGCAATTACTAAACTGTAAAATATTAATATATATATTTTAAGGGAGTAAATACTTTGAAGGATATTTCAGTGTGAAGTGTAATTTGGTTTACTATGTTTCATTTTTAAAGATAAATGGAAGATTTTAACTTTGAGATGTATAATCCTTTCTTGAGAACTTGTTTTGAAGCCTTACAGTATTTATTTTGGGATTAACAGCAATTGCCTAAACCAAAAAAACCCACTTATGAAGTATTGGTTAGAAGAACAAATTATGATTATATTTAAACATTTGGCATGAAATGCACTATTTGCTCCTATTCATTTTATGGTAACTAGTTAAGTATGGCAATTACAGTATCTACAAGATTCTACTTGAAAATGTCTTTTTCCTGCTAAGTTTTTGGAAGAGCAACTGTTACGCTTGGCATATCTGTGTATCTTGTTTAAAGGAAATTTTGTAACAAATTTTAACAGAATACGCAAATGTGACTAATATCACCTACAAAAGCCTTGACTAATCTCTTAAAATGGGAAGAAAAAGGCAGTGAATGTTATTACACAAAGCTGAATACTACCTACGTGGAACTGTTGTAGCTGAGTCTCCATTAATATGTACTAGTTTTACAAAGTGTAACTCTCTATCTACTTGCTGGATCAAGCATTATTTTTAAATTTTCCTTGGTGTAAATAAAGATTAAGACACACTGCTGAGACCATATCATAAGATTTTAAGTTTCTTTATGTGGACTATAAAAGAATCCTCAAAAACTGTTTCATTAATTTTATGTAAAAATCAAAGCAATACACACAGTGCTAGTAAGGCAACTTCAGATGGCCATGAAGACGGCTATGTGACATGACAACAGCGCCATGGGATATCACAATGGTGGTAACTGGAGCTCATAAGACATTCAGTTTATCACACTTCAGCTACCAGATAATACCAAAGGCTGAAAACTTGGACAGCCACTTGAGACGACTTGTATTTTGGATCAGAAAAAAATTAATTGCCCATCAGGAGTTTACAAAGGCTGTATCTTTAATACAAAAGGAGAAGCAAACTCATTTTGTTTATATAATACATACAATCTTTCAGATCACATGCAGAAAACACCTATGTAACAAAAATGATCATAGGAAAATCTTTGTGGTTTTGATCTTGCTAATATTTAAATGCTGAATTTAAGTAAAGAAGATTAGTAGTTAGTTATAACAGCAAGCTTGCTAGCAAAATTCCTAAGAGATTTTTCCACAGAATAAAGGCAAAACTCCATCTGTTGAATGTGATCAGCCAAGCAGACTGTAAGTTCTTGGCTTTCCATGCGTTGTTTAAACAACAACTGGAAAAAAAACTGAGAAAAGAAATGAAAAAGATGGTTTGAAAGCAGTGATTTATAAGAAAAATTTTATCTGTACTTTTTCATGGAAATACTGGTAAGTATCAGCTCAGGGAAAGGTTTTTCTTAAAGGTTTTTTTCTGAGAAACACTGTAATCAAATCAGACATCTATTTAAGAGATTGAGCTGAGAACAACATACAGTTCTGCAACAGGTAGTTTGACACTTCGGTAGAAAATAAATATTTGCATTTATGTGATATTTTCAAAGGAAATTAAGATGATTCTCAAGACCACACCTAGAACACTGTGTTTATAACCTAAACCACAACCTGTATTTTAAGGGAAAGAAAGTCAAATTTACCTACCCTCTATGACATAAATCACACAAAAAATCAAAACAGCAAGGATGTTATTTAAAAGTTTAAGTTCCATAGAGAAAAAAAAAGAGACAATCAGAAGCAAATAGTGGCTTACCAAAAAGAGATGTGAGATATATTTTTACAAGTGTCTCTTGTCTTCTTTTTTTCAAGGGATGAAAGTAGTATGCCTTATAAGGGCCTGAAGAAATTCACATAAGTTTCAAAGAAAAATGGCTAAGCAAGACCATTTCTATAGTCTCTGCTAAGTGCAAGCATTCCACTTAAAATGTTGTATTTCATTCACAGCTTTAACAAAACTTTTTTGCAGTTACAAGCACTTCTGGCAGAAGTGAATTGGCCCATGATCCTCAATGTCAACTAGAAACAGAAAACAATGTTTTAAGATGATGTGTCAGATCCAGTCATAACACAAGTCACGGAAACAGTATATGAATCAATATATCAGTAAAAGAAGAATCTGTCTGGAAAATAATCAATAGCTGGAAAAAAAGACAACACCCTATTACCGAATTCATATAATCAAGACAAACTTTAAGTCTAATTAACACTACATGTCTACCCAAACAGTATGTTTAGAATTTCACAGTAAAAAAAAAAGTATATTTTACACACTTAGTTCTGAGCATTTATACTGTATCAATGACTTTTATGAAGAAGTAGGATCTACTTTGAGAAACAGAAATTTTCATCCTCTGCTTGGACAGACTATAAATGTCCCTCTGCAGCTCAGACTTTAAGTGCTAAAGCAAAAGATAACGGATTCTTCCTTACCCAGGCCCTTTCAGGCTCATTCATTACTCAGTATTTGAACAGAGATTTTAAGAGTAAGTAAACTAGAAATATTTCTCATTTTTAACATCCAAGGTAACCAGATCTGTAGAACAGATGATTCTCCATGAAGGGACATTTTTATTTAAAGATTAAATTCTCATTTAAACAAACATTAAGTGATGAAAGGTTTCTGGCCTGTGTTACACACAGAGACAAAATGATTGCAATAGTCTCATAATCCCCGAAAGCAGGTTGAGTTAACGTTGCTCTGGCTTCACCACCATACTGCTATGCCAGTAAAAATATCAGATGCCAAGGCCAGATAGACTCACAATTTCAGCACAATTTCTCCTATTTTGGAATATCAGCTCTCGGATGCATATTTCAGGTGAGAAAAAGGGAAGAGGGAGGTAGTTTTGGAACAAAAGACAATAATTTGTTTGTTTGTTGAAGCCTCGTGAGTCTTGGAAATTTGCAACGAAAGACCAAAATGCAAGAAAGAGCTGCAATTAAAGGTTGTTCTTTCTCCACACCGCACAGCTTTAGGGAGCTGGGTTTCCTCTGTGTCCCTTCAGGGCACCTGCACTTGACTTTATAATGGCAGAGGGGAAACAATACATCATAAACAGTAGCTGCTTTCAAACGTGCTTTTCAGAAATCAACTGAAACGCTACCTGCTTTGGGGTCGTTCGCATATATTCAACAGCTTCCTGGCTTTGTCTACTCACAGTCTCACCTGTATAGAGGTAAAAGGAATCTCTTAATAGAAAAAGTGTATTATGGTGACTCTGATCCCACTCCTGCTGTTTAAGGTAATTTTGTATCTGTAAATTCTCCCCACTGCTTTACAGCTTTTAATAGGAGCTGCCACCAATCAGAATAAGCAACTTTGCTGTCACAACAACTAATCAGAGTTTAATCTTCAGTATTCAAAATATTGGTTACTTGCTGAAAGCTGCTACAATAAAACACAGACTCTAGCTTACAAGCACATTATTGTCCCTAGCTGACTTCTCAAGTGACTAAGTCAACAAAGTTAAAGAAAAAAGAAAAAAGAATTAATTTAATTAGCAGTGAGATTCCTATGGGGGCATGTAGAGGCAACATCTGTCTCCCATCTGTGCCAACATATTTATATAGCTTTCTTGCTGTGCCAGGAGCATTCAAGACATGTAACACACAGAGTGTGCCAGGATCAGCTTCAGTGTGAAAAGGTCCTTTGCATCCAACAGCTGGGTTAAGATTTTTATAGCTTTGATAGAGCGTATACACATCTTCAGGGTACTGAAACATAGCCACTGTTATGGTTACCACGAAAGACAACACTGAGCATCATACTTTAGAGGAATAGTAAGCATGGCACATGTAAGCTAACAGAGATTATTTTAAATTTTCAAATGTTTAAATTTGTCCTCTTATATTAAAAAAAAAGTATTCTTTAGTCTACCAAGCTAGGTTTTCGAGAAAATTTTCCTTTGAATAGTTATATAAACATTTTCTTAAAAAAAGAAAAGTTGGTTACAGCTATCACGTAATCTAAGTAAGGAACGAATTAAAAAATATTTTGCTAGTAAAAGAAAATTATAAAAGTCTATATTTGCTAGAGAGCGGCATGTCAAAATGCCATCTGAGAAACATATAATATACTAATTCTTGGTATTTATATTTGAAAGACTGTAGCCAAACCTGAAGTAACTTTCTCTTCTTTCCCATAGCATAGAAACTTAAGAAAAAAAGAGAAAAATGAAAAGTAATTGCCATTTACCCTTTACACTCCATTCAAACTCTGAACAGATGCACCATTCTGTGACTTTAAAGCACTTCCAGGTAACAGACCAACATGAACCAGCTTTAGATCAGGAGAAGTAAAATTTGCTTGAGCAGTCTCTGTCACCGTATTCCTCTTCTTTAATATGCACACCTCATCTATCATTTTGAGCTAGAAAAGCGTATTTCCCAGACGGAGACTTTGCTCTATGTTTCTACTAGGACTAGGATTGTGGTTAACATTTTTATTAGCAGTTCACCATTTTTCAGCCATTTTTCAGGTAAGAGGTTCATGAAACTCAGAAAGATCGCAAGATTCAAAATAGTGATGAAAGCCACTCTTTACTCCTCAGTCCGCTGAGGCTGTGGTGAGGCGTTCTTTCCGCTTCCTTCTGGTGCTGCTGGAGGTAGGACGTTTGCACGTTGACGAAAACAAATGTCGGTAACAGTGACAATTTCAATCAAAAAAACCCAGCACAAATGAAAGCAATGCTGGCTTCAAACAAGATTGCACTGTGCGTGTTATCTTCATAGGTTATGGAGTACACCAGTCTGCAGCAGAAAGTCGCTCGAAGGAGTTCATTCTTCTTCAGGTTCAGATTTAGATGAAATGGGCAGTGTTTGTTAGCAGAAGGGTATTACACTGGTACCTACTGAACAAGGTATCGGATCACTGAAACTGGCAAATAGCAAAGCACCTTTTCCTCAGAAGTAAGGTATTTTATCGGAACAAAAAGCTCCCTAGTAGTGCCCACCTGAGACAGAGGGATATACAAGATAAAAACTGTCAAATGTTTTTCTCAGTATTGTTTTAGAAATAGATGTGTACATTTGAAAGAAGCAACAACCATCTTTCTAACCTAAGAGCATATCCACAGAAGGAAGAGAAATAAAAAAGCACCACATGGTAAGGCTCAAAGACATCACTCTTGAATAAAGTCTAGCAAGAACTGCTGGCCTATCATTAACTGAAAAAGATCTGGAATTAGGGAAGGCTACCCTCTTAACATTTGATTTCTCCTCTTTTTTGGAAAAGAAGGAGTTTGTACAAAATTTATAAATGAACAGGATTTACTGAACAGAATATGTATGTGTATGTATTTTTATCTATCTATCTATATATCTATGGGTATATATATTGTGTGTGTGTGTTTGTGTGTCTAAAAGATACTTGGCTCCGTAATTAATTTCTCATTCTAACTGAAAGAACCTAAAGAATCCTAAATTTTGGAGAATAAATTGAATCAAAAAGGTGAACTATATGGTTTTGTGAGCAATTCATCAATTTTATAAGATCTTTGAAATCTTGTAAAAATATAGTGGATGGAAAACTGTTCCTGGAGCACGGTTGTCGATGACTCACTCTTAGATTGGAAAGATATGTAGAGAAGGGCTCTTTTTAGTGTCTGGGATCATACTATCCTTTTAATTGCAATTTGGTTAACAGAAAGATTAAGCATTATAAAAGCATTTGAGAAATATAAATAGATTGTTATGACAACTGGTCTATTTTTCATCTGTTTATGTTCTCATTAAAAGAGAAAGACTAGATCAGGTGGAGCGAAGGAAAGAACAATTTGTGTATCCACAGGGGAAAGAAAAAACTACTGCAGGGTAGGGAAGGGCAAATGGAATTAGAGTGGGAAGGAGGTGATCTGTTTAACAGCCTTTTTTATTTTCATTCTGCCTAATCTAGTCATCATGAGCATTTAATCTAGTTTTATGTCACGTTTTGTATTTTTTCAGATGGCAATTTCAGTATTTTCTGCTGTTTTAGTGGTAATAGTAGTGTTGCAGTAAGGATGATCTAAAGATAAAGGGAGAAAGTTGTGCAGAAATAAGTAAAATCTTTTATCATATCACCCACTGGAAAAAAAAATCATGCAAAGGACAATTTTGCTGCAGCAATTTGCTAGTAGAATATTCATTTTACGTAATTATTGGTATCTCTTCAAGTTTGATAATGCACATATCTAATAAAATTCAATATAATTAGTTTTACAGGGTTTAAGAACCCAATTGCATATACATTGTCTAGAATGCACCCAATTCAAAATGACAGCAACATAGATTATTGTATGTTAATATAGCATTTCCCAAGTAATATATTTATTTCATCATAACAGATACCAGACTATGCAGTTTTTCATTAAAAGTAATTAACATCATCCACATTGATTTATTTCTCATTGCTCGCACTGGAAGAAAATAGAATACCAGGAAAGATTCATTAGACAAGAAATACAGTTTCATTTGTTTTGTGAATGTATGATAGTTCTCTATTCAACAGCAGCAGAAGCACTGAGTTAGGTTGATATCATTTTGGTAATAAATTAGAACACTTGTGAAAAGAAGCAAGTCATGATGGACTGAGTGGCTGTTGTTGAAATATCTATTCCCCTTTTAACATTTTTATCAACCCCAACAAGGTCAAGTAATGTTACCATGTGCTATTAGAAATGAAGAAGAGACATTTGTGCCAGTTAGATTTTTTTCAATTATCTGCTATTTTGCAGATCAAGACGGGTTTGAATGGAAGGTTTACTGCCAGAAGGACTATATCTAGTCTCAAATAAATCTTAAAATACTAAAAGGTGTCCCTTCCAGTAAGTATTTGCTACTATAAACGGCTAGCCAGAAAACCAGAGACAATATGATTCTGTTTCAGTGGAAAGTTCTTGAAAGCTATTCGAGAAGGCTGAAGCCAGTATCAATGCAGCAACCCCTATGGTGACACAAGTCATATATTTATTTCTGATTTGTGCATAAAGTTCAACAAAGGAAAACAAAGATGTATCAGTGAAAGGGAAGAAATATGAATAGGGAATGAAGTGCCCAGCTGACTCATAAAGCACTAGTACTAACTGTTAAAAGAATTACAGTAAGAATAAATGAGTCAACTAGTTCCCCTTTAAAAAAATAATTAATGACAAAATGACAGAAAGAGCTCATTATGAAATCTTATGCAAATTACTTACTTTGGTTTTCTACTGCAAGTATTTTCCTGAGTTGGGAACAATTTCTAATACCACGCTTACCCTGTATTTCCTATTAATGGCTTATGATGTTATCAGAGTTAAGCAAGTTGACCTTAAACTTTACATGCAGAATAACCTCCTTGGAAAGGTTTGGAGGGCAGAGGGAAGGGGAGGAAAAGAAGGAAAAAAAGAAAAAGCCAAATGATCTGGCCATTTTCTAGAATGAGGCTAGAAAATTGTTTTCCCCATGATTAAAAAGAACAAAAACAAAACAGAAAAGCAGAACATCTTTTAGACTGTTATATCACTTACGGTATTTTTTTCCCCAAGCTTCTTGTTGACATATCAAAAAATTCCACCGTAACTGAAAGTCTATAGAAAAAGTATGCAAGTACCTGGTGGGAAGAACTCCCCAAAATGCAGTTTCTATAGCGCTTTCAGTAGACAGGAGCATTTCTGTAAGGTGAAACCTTGGGAGTTTACTGCCATGGACTTTTGCAGCTGTCCTGGACTGAGGGAAAGGGGTTTCTTTTGCAATTACAATACTGGAAACTGTTGACATACCATATACAGGCACTAGACGGAAAGCGAGACGCTCTCTCCCTCCTGTATACTTCACTTGAATGCACAAGAGAGGTTGAAGGTGTTGCTTCCCACTATGTTGAATATGATCCCATTGCAGGATAGGAAAGGGGCAGTCCTATTTTCAACTTGGGTTCAAGGCAGAGATAGAGCTGGGCTGCCAAACTGATCTAGCAGATCTAAGCTGGACAGAGTCCATGGGAAAGTAACTAAAATAGCAAGAACTTCAGGAAAACATGAAGCATGAAGAAAGTTTGAAGTGCTTGGGTCTAATTTGGATATAAGAGATGTACATGTTTATTACAAAGCGGGCAGAGATTAATTGCTCTCTATTGCCACTGTGGGAAAGGCAAGAAGAAAGCAGCACAATCCACTACAAAAGAAATTTAAATGGGCTTTCAGAAAAACTTTTTAAAATTCTAATGATTATGAAATGTTGGAAAAAGATATGCGAAAGTGGTTGTAGAATCTCCATCAGCAAAGGTTTTAATAAACAAGATCGAAAAATACCTGCAGAGAATCTAATTCAGTGTTAAGTTTTGGATTAGATGATCTCTTGAGGTCTCTTCCAGTGTTATAGCTTTATAATTTCATAAAGAGATGATGGAACAAATGCAAACTGCATAACGCCAGTATTCTGTAAAACAATCAGGTCTGACCATACCAATTTGGCACCTGACATTTTTTTCTTAAGTTTCTCGCTATCCCCTGCAATCTAGGAAAATAAGCCCTCTGACCCTAAAGGATGTGGAGGGAACATATACCTTTCTCTGGCATCTGAAATAATTCACTGAGGGTAAGGCTACACACTGAAGAACAAAAACAACAAGTATCTATAACTACATCTATAACTTTTCCTTTACTTCTCCCAACTCCCTCTATTGAACTTTGCTACAGTTAAAATTAAAGTTTTATCTTAATTAAAATGGATCCATATGAACTAGTTAGGCAAGCTCACTTTCTTGAAATGCACAAATGATGCTTTGCAATGCATGAAATGCAAACGATGCTGTCTGGTTTTAGTATTTCCAACAGAGGCCAAATACTAAGATTAAGAGATTTCTCTGAATTGAATAAGGCATTTGGAAAAACTGCATATACTATATTACTCCATATTTCTTTTGATTCTTTAAGGTTCTTTTTACTAGTGTGTGCTCTTTGCAACATGAAGATTCTATATTGCTTTAATAAATGCAGATGATACTACAGTTTTACTTGTAGTAAATAAATAACGTGTAGAAAAGCAAAACTCAAAAATCTCTTACAATTTTTAGTCCAAGACATTAATTATTACCAAGTTAAACCTCCT
The DNA here is from genome assembly GCF_028389875.1 of Rhea pennata. Classification (NCBI taxonomy): domain Eukaryota; kingdom Metazoa; phylum Chordata; class Aves; order Rheiformes; family Rheidae; genus Rhea; species Rhea pennata. The sequence continues at coordinate 13,607,368 of NC_084663.1, forward strand.
TCAAATCATTACACTATTCATTGCTGTAACAATATTTTAAATTCTAAAATATTTCTGTTACTCCAAAGGTTTTCTTAACTCAAAAAATTTGGCAAAAGAAACTAGGTTCCAAAAGATCTGTTCAGTAACTAATGCTTCAGAAGCCACTTAGCTTGAATTTTTCCTGCAGCTATTTAGCATTTCCAAAAACTACCATGCGTTTGCCTCTACAACTAGAATACAGCAAACAAGCTCACTCTCTCAAGGCCATGTTCACTGAAGGAAATCACATGGCCCTCTCTTATGCACACCACCCCCAGCAAGATGTATATAAGCCCTGTGTATGCTTCTGCTTCACAAAACATTCTATCACCTAATAACTAGAGAGGAGGGAAAAAGGAAGCTATAAATAGCATATAGCAACAACCTTCAACTAACAATGAAATCTATATATTTCACATTCATTGATTTTGAAAAAATATGTAGTGCTAAAGACAGAGAAAGTGTACATGGTACCTCATCTAAACACTGAAATGCAGGACTTGCTGTCATATCAATGGATCCTTCATCTCGAGTATAAACTGTTGGAGCTAGAGCATAGAGAGGTTCCTCCTTTTCAGCTTCCAGTTCTGTGTCACTGGAAGAACTTTCTTCACCAGCTTGACTCATTTTTTGAAATTCTAGGAAGTAACAAAAATATCAAAATTCTGTTAATCAGATGCCGGGATACAAATGATTATTCAAGATAAATTATGTGGTGAAGAAAAATAAAACAAATATTAACATGTGAGACTGACATGCATGCAATAGAAGTCACAGTGCAAGCAAGACAGATTATAACTTCATGAGACACTTGTACGTGGCTGTACTATCATTCTATTGTTGCATGACTACTATAAAAATCATCTAATATTCAGTTCTGTTATCATTTTGTAAATGTTAGTGAGTGTTGAACATAGTATCTCTTAAAGAATAGGCGTTGAATTATAGAAAGATTTAGGCTAGAAGAGACCTCTAGAGTCATCTAGTTCAGTCTACACAAAGCAGCACTAACTTCAAAGCTAGATCAAGTTTCTCAGGGCTTTGAGCAGCTAAGTTTTAAAAACTATCAGTCATCAGACTTCTCTGAGGTGTGTGAAAATGGTGAAGTGGAATGGGGAAAGGGAGATGGAATACAAAGGGACCCAAAACTGGCATCCTGATGAGACACAGCAATGCCAGACAGGTCAATAATCATTATATCAAATAGCCAATTAATAGTTGCCAAAAACACCTTCTGGCTTAACAATATCTTTACAACTTTGTATATTCAAGTGCATTTTAAATGTTAAATTTAAATGTTAAAAATGCATTCTACATGAAGGTAGCAAACAAGGCAAACATTTCAGGAGAAAGACATAAGAGATAGAATGGTTCAAGAGAACATGCAAGAGAGACGTGGAACATTTTACAGAGGGAAGAGAAGGAGAGAATGACTTGTGCAGCACATAATATTGCCATGACATAATAAGATTGACAAGTCATAGTGTATTTGTAGAGTAAAATAGAGAGGAAACTGTAGGGAGGACTTACATGGAAGAATTCAAAAAGTCCTTCATAAATTCACTAAAGTTGACCTTAAATGCAATGAATAGGCAACTTCCCCAAGTATCAGTGTTTTAGCTCAAAATTTTAGGAAGAAGACTACTAACTCCTGCAAGTGTACACCTGGCAGCAGCAGATCTTTCTGGAGTAATTGCTTTGTAGAGAACTTTGTATTCTGCAACAGTGCAAAGTCACCATAAAATCTGTACCAGTTGCCAGAGATACAGAACCCTCATCAAACTAGCTAGTCTTGATGTCTTTTCAGTCTTTCACACAGTATATGAGAGATTTTTGTCTTTTAAAATGGAACTCTTAATTTTGACTCCCATTGGTTTACAATAAAAATTGTAGTAAAATAGAGAACAAATCAGAATATTTCAAATAGCATATATTAGATTTCTCCTATGAAACAACAGAGATAACTTCACATTTCAAAGCTGTAAGACTGACAATTAAAAAATATATATAATTTATTTTTCCAGTTATGGTGGGAAAATTAATATAAAAATGTTATATTTTGTGTATCCACCTTCTGAAGAGTCATTGCTGTCTATACAGATAGTGAAATTTAGACTGGTAAGCTTATGACTTTCTTCAGTGCTGTTTGGAATTCCTTCAAGAACATTTTGACTTTTAGAGAGATTTCAGCAGCTGTATTTGCTTATGGAAAAAAAAAGCAATTTCATGATCTCTCCTGGAGAAGTCAAAACATTGTGAAACAACTGTAAACAGCATAGAGGCCAAGAAATAAACTCTGAAATATTGTACATAAACATGTATACAGATTTATAAATAGAATTATTTTTTATCTATGAAGATCTGCTAAATGTTTTGGAATATGTATTTCATGTTCATGGCTGTTGCTGTTTTGCTTGTGCCTCTAAACATATGGGAGGAATTTAGAAAGAGGAAAAAGCACAGGGGGAAGAAGTTCTAAGCAGAACAGTGCCAAAAAAAAGAGAAGTTAATGGGTGTAGGCGTTTCTGTTGATACTTGTATATGAAACACACAGTTGACACCAGTCAAAAAAAACACTCAAGTATAATTCTTTTCTGTACAGTCGTACAAAAGAATCCTCCTCAAAGACTCCAAATTGCTGGGCATAAACAGAACAAAAACAACCTTCTGAATCTGAAAAGCTTATATGATAATGGTAAGACAAGAGACAGTGACAAGTGAGATGGAGGAAAAGACAGAGACAACCTTAACTAGCGTGATAAGCACTGGTCTCCACTCCTACTTAGGAAGGAAGGGAATAGAGGTGCCATTTCAAAATATTAACAAGTGGTACTACAGCAAGAGGTATGTACCGTACGTGACACTAAGTTTAACATTCTTCAATTACCTACATATAATTAAATTTAAAGACTAGCTTATAAGAAATCAGATACATACAGGTCAAAAAGCAAAATGGAAAAAATGTATTTTTTGCTATAGCTGGTAAATAAACAGTCCAATTCAAATAGAAATGAAAGTTAGAATTATTTCTATGTTTACATAATAGTTCAACAAATATGGATGATATCAGACCATAGACCTAATAAATAAATAAATAACCCCAAGGCCCTGCTCTGACCCAGAACTGCAGAGAGAGGGAAGTAAGAGTCAGCTTTGGAAGCCAGGTCAAACCAGGCAGAGAACCACCATGTGAAACAGCTTCAGGACATAAGGAACTGAACTGAACTCAGGCTCTTAAGACTACCTCCACCGCCTTTTCTTCAGTATCTCTCTAGCAAACAGCAGTGCGAATGTGTAAAACAGCGCAGAATCCAGCTAGGCCGTTCTCAGCTGACAGTCGCAATAAGTAGTAAAATCTCATTTTAAATACGAAAAGATACAGCTCCATATATAAAGATACATCATCTAGACTAATTAAGGAAATGCTAAATTTATAGAAGTCTCATTGGGGAAACTGTACTTAAAGGGTTCAATTTCATTAACATAGACCAATGAATCCTTTTAACTTAATCCCTTGCATTTACAAAATTAAATAGAAAAAGATTCAGGTTCAGAAAAGTATCAGTAATGTTTTGCTAAAAATGCTAGTCATCCAGTTTTTATCCTTCAAGGATAAAGTCGGATATGCTTTTTTTCCCCTTTAAATTAAGCACAGTGAAAAAAATCATTAAGCACGTTAATTTTCTGTTGTTGCCATGCAGTTAAAAGCATGAATCTCCTGTTAGAATAATATTCTATTACGTACTCTGTTGTTGCAGGAGGTGAAAAAACCTGATGGATGCTGAAGACTGTATGCTAAAATAATGCCCTGTTTACTTATTTTATTATTAAAATGTTCTTACAAATGTACATTTAAGGTAATTTATAATTTCCATCTGATAACACCAGGCCAGTCTGTGAAGTCACGTAAAACAAGAAGCAGTTACTTGTGCAAGCAGCCTGATTAGGTCTGGTGCAAATACTCATGGAAGTAGCTACTTGCTAATATCAGACATAGGCTCTGGACTGGATTTACAGATGATACATTCATTACACACTGACAGGTGTGCCACTTTCCTTCCTGATGGAAATGGTAAATTCGTTAATATATTCCTTCACTCGTTCTTTGTTGTTACCATACAAAACTGATCTGTTTCAGTTAAGCCAAGTTAGTTAACATTTGCTACTGAAACAGCTAGATATGGATATGTTTGCATCAATTTAGATATCACAGCTGCCTATTATTTCCATCTTTTACAGGAAGTGATGTCTTCCTTCCTTCCTGATCTGCCAGATTTTTCTCAGGCAAAATCAAGTAAGAAAGCCTTAAGAATTTAAATCAAGGATCTGAGCTAAATTGGCTAATTCTGCCAGAAGTTAGTTAACGTATTCCCATCTGCTCTGCTGGCAGAGAGATGCTGGCAGGCTCCAGAGGCAGTTCCCAGGGTGGAGAGGCAATGAACAATATTTCAGCTGAAGTCTGAGCATGGTACAGGATGTTTATCCATGTCTTCGGGCTACCTCCAGCACACAAATCTTATCCAAATAAAAGCAATTCTGAAAACAAGATGACTGTTTTAGCTTTTTACACTGAATTAATTAGAAAAAAAAGTTAAGTAATTTAGTTAGAACATCAGAATGGCAATATATAGTCAGACCTAAAGCTAATCTAACTCAGCATGCTTCCAGCCAAAACTGGGGAGGAATAAAAGTATACACCAACCTCAGCATAGTGATGCTTCCCTGAACTTGTTCATTCTGCCCTGGAACTCATGGAAAACTTTCAATACCCACACAATCAGGAGAAAGGGAAGTCCTCATTTTACTCCTCTCTGCCTGATATGGATAACCAGCTTTTTTTTGTTTGTTTTGAATCTGGTTCCCATCAGCTTCTTTTGATGCCACCTAGTTCTTGTACTGGAAGAGCCAGTGAACAATCAAGCCCTTTCTAAGCCACCAAGTGTTTTCTAGCAGCGTATTTTTACTTGTCGGCCCTTTTTCTAGGCTGACAAATCCCAAGTTACCTAGCTGTTACTGGTATGAAAGCCTTTCTCTACCTTTTACTGTCCTTGTCAACATTCTGATTTTTTCCAGTTTTACCAAATCCTCTTCTAGGAACAGAGAAGGGGAGAGATGAGAACTAAAGACAATATTGAAAACATAGGAGTACCATGGGTTTATTTAATAGCATTGTGATTTTGTTTTCATCCCCTACAATTCTATGTCCTAATGCTTCTTTCTGAAAGTTAAATTGATCCAGTATAACATGTAAGCCACCTTTTAAGTAGAACTTCTGTTTTAACTATGCAGAGCCTTGTGTTTCAGCTGCATGGACTGTGTCTTTAAACTACAAAGCCCTGCCAACACTAAATGATAAGTGAAATGACATGGTACACAGTTGGCGATTATGATATCCACATAGTTCAGAATGGACTGTTTGATTAGATAGACTGTACCACTTCACAGATAACTATTTTGGAGAAATGACACCACATCGCATAGTTATGTTGCTTCACAATTTCTATCGTAAGGTCCATTGTTTCCATCAGTTTGCAGGAAGTCTTTGCTACTTGGAACGGGATCACCCTGGGCTACATGTACACTTCAGCTTTGTCTGCTGCAGTTCTACATAGATGTGGCTAAGACATGCAGGAATCGAATGCTAAGATTTCCCACTTCCCTTTTGACTTGGTTTCTGTGAGGAACTTGCTTGCCTCAGATAATTTCTGATAGCACGACAAACAAAAAACCCCTGAAATCCAAACCACTGTGTGTTCTGGAGACAACCTCACTCTGCTATCTCAGAGAGGGAACTGTTACCATCACTACACATACACATAGAACACAGAGAGGAAAACAAAGAAAAAACAAGGTTTGCTACCCACTGAGCCCTGAACACAACTTGAGAACTTAAGGCTCAAGGAAGTAGTTCCAGAAAAACGTTACTGAAAAATGTTATTGACAAAACAAACAAAATTAATTAAAATAATGTAATACAATGTAATATTGTAATGTAATATGTAATGTCACATTTCATAACAGAAATGCGTAAGACTAATAAACTTCACATAAAAATCCTGATATCAAAAATCTTGAGCTTTAGGATATGAAAGAACAGTAAGAATTAACTAGTCATATGCATGGTAAATCTTGCCCTAACTCTGGATGGTAAGTTGAAAGGAAATGTTCTTGCATTTGCAGGTAGTAACGTCAGCATGAACATAATTCCAACAAGAATACTCTTGCAGGGCAGACTCTTTTTACTGAGTACTGAAGTCGCATTATTTCTTTATTATAAGTATGGCAAACAGATTACCTTAATTCTGCCCAAGCAGACTAACTAATGTTTATATCCTTTGGGTATATAAAGCTGTCTGATATTGTTCTGTACTTATTTCAAACTGTCGAAGTGAAATGCGTATTCCTTCTACAGCTTCTCCTGGAGGACCATTTCTTTTAATTCCTTTTCCCTTAAGATCTCTCTTGGACTTCCTTTAGCCTAAAAGCTTCTCTTATAAAGCTGTGGCTTTAAAATCTATTTCATAAAGCAATTTAAAGTCTACTTTTTATTGCCTTTTGCATGAAATACAGGATATTCTGGTAAATTCATTGGCTTACCACAACATTCAGGTACGTAAACATCCTACAATGATGACTAAGGACTCTAAAAAGTATTGTAAATCATTAAGCACTCACTTTCACACATCCTGGTTTAACTCACTCTATTGTATAGACATAGTCATCTTGAAATTGGAGATCTAAAAGTGAAAATAAATCTCATTTTATTGTTGAACAGATGGTAAAACACAGTTATTCTGCCACACTCCATACCGGCTGATCAACTGGAATTCTGTCAAGAGCATGAAAGTGAAACTGAATTGACTCTATAGCTAAGTAGAACATTAAAAACATGAAGCTTCATATGTGATGAGAAAAGAAAAGGAATAATCACTAGGAAAATGCTTTCCATTTTCTTCAGTATTCTTAAATGTATTTTAAAGTGTGTTTTAAACAGCTATCTAGTGGAAAAAAAACACAGAAAGGTAAAATATATAGATAGGAAAGGGTTCAGCATCTTTGAATAGTTCCTCAAATCAAGACTCACAATTACAAGAGACATGCCAATATTAAAGATGATGCATAGATGATGCACAGCACCATTTGGAGCCCAACCTGACAAACCTCTGCTCCAAGAAAACAGTGGCAAATGCCCTATCAAGACGCTGCAGAAATGGATGGCAGTGGGGAGGCAGCACTAAGGTTTGAGAGGAGGCATGAGACTGATAAGAACATATCAGCACTAACTTCGGCAGAGATGTGTGGCAACAGCCAAGTCCCATTTGTGGGAGGGGAAAAGGGGGGGATTCCCTGGTTTGAACAATAGGAAGTTAATAGAGTTATTTGTTGAATTGACTGTCATCTAGTGGAAGCACAGCACACTGCACCACTAGTTATGGTACTCTAGTGCTTCCCTGTCAAATTAAGCAACCAACAGTTAAATTCAGTATTTGGTTTCAAGGTGGGAATTCGGTACTATTTTTTTTCCAAAAGCAACTATTTCTGAAGCCTTGACAATTTTAACGTACACCTCTCTTCATGTCCCAAGATATTTCTTAATACATTTTTGTCTTTCTAGAATTCTAGCATATTGCAGAGTGCCACTTTTTTGTCTTTCATTTAAGGATTTTTCAGATTGAATAACATAAACTGATGAAATAATTTAACCTGAAAAGCTTTACTGACCAGCATGAATCCTTAACAGTCTCTACAGTGAAAATTACAGAAGGACAAAAAAGCTAGGACCAGCTTTTTTCCTATTACAGATTTAGATATCATTTTGGACTCATAAATAATCACCCCCAGACACACTGATAATAACAAAAATGAAGATGAAAAGAGCTTCCAACCAAATATAATATTGCACGGCTTCAATAGTTATTTTTGGAAAGAAAAAAAACCACTGCCCCATAGAACATAAAAGCATGAGAAAATCAATAAATTTCATTATTTAAATTTCATTAATTAGATTTCATTATTTCTTGAGTTGCAATGTAGCTACGACAATGCACTTTTCTGTGCCTGTTTCATTACTGGCAGTAAACTACTGTTAGGAAGCCTACAACAGGAATTTAATCCCAACTGCACACGATCTGTGCCCAACCACACCCCTTTTTAAAATTATTGTGTAAAACTCATGTAGACCAAGAGGTCTGATAAACTGAAGTCTGTAGCTCCACACTCATTCGTAAACCCTGCAAGGACTGTTGTTTCCTGAAACATTTGGACAGAATTAAGGAAAATATTTATTTGGCTGCCTTTAGCATGGCTAAACTGTACATTAACGCAGAGTCTGAGAAGCAGTCTCAATAAACAACGTGTTAACCAAGCTATCTTGAGAGCGCGTAATTTTTGAGCTCCACAATACCGTTTGGGAAAAAATGTTTTTTCCAGCATATCTAGCAAACCGCTTCTTTATCCTCTGACCAAGGACGTTTCATCCGGCGAAGCCTCGCCACGGGCTACAGCATAGCCAAGAGCAGGCCGCCACCCGGGGGCCTTGCCTCCCCTCCTTCCCAGCCCCGCGCCGTCGCCTCGAGAGCGCTGCAGTCGTTCCCTCGCGCGGGAGAGGGCCCCGCAGGCGGCCCACGACGGGGAAGGCGGCCCACGACGGGGAAGGCGGCCCACGACGGGGAAGGCCGCCAGCACCCAGGGCCGCCCCGGCCTCTCCCCGCAGTCGCCTCGAGCAGGGCTGAGGTGGCCCCGAGTCGCAGGCCGACCCTCGCCGCCACGCACGGCCCCAGGCTGCCGCTGTCCCTCCAGGCCGCGGGGCGCCGCGGGACGTTGCGGGGCGCCGGGGCCCCGCGCGGCTCCTACCTGCGCGGCCGCGAGCCCGGCCCGCCTGCGCCGAGCGGCGTCCCGCGTTCCTATGGCAACGCCGCCTCCGCGCCTTCGCTCCTGCTTCAACCGCCCTCGTCTCTCGCGCTCGCTTCTCATTGGCTCTAGGATCCCTCCCGCTGCCCAATAGGAGCAGAGCACGGAAAAGCTCCGCCTCCCCCTGCGCTCATAGGCCAATGCTTAGGCGGCTTGTAGTGCACTTCCGCGGAGTGAGGAACTACAGTTCCCAGAGGACCCCTCGGCGGGCGGGGGCTGGCTGGCTCCGGGCCGCGCGCCACGCGCCAACGGCTGTTTACCGGCCGCCCTGGTGCCCGCCGCGCGCTGCCGCCGCGTCACGTGGCCCGGCGCGTGTGGGGCGGGGGAATGGCTGCGCGCCCCGCGTAGCCTCGGGGGTCTCGGCCGCGCCGGCGGGAGGGGGCGGACGCCATGAGGGCGCTGCGCCCGCGCTGGGCGGCGCTGGCGGCGCGGGTGGCGGTCAGGGGGCGGCGAGGGGCCCTGCCGGTGGCGGCGGCCGGGCCTTGCCGCGAGAGCTCGGCGGAGGCCGGCGGCGGGAAGCCGCTGAAGGAGTGGGCGCTGGTGGTGAGCCCGCGGGGGCGGCTGGCGGTGCGGCTGCCCTGCCAGGTGAGCGTGCGCCCGCTGGACCCGCAGCGCTGCCCCGCCGCCGACCGCGTGCTCGTCACCGTCAGCGGCGTCGAGCGCGGCCGCGACCTGGAGCTGGTCCGCGTGAGGTACGACGAGGCCCGGAGGCAGGCGGCCATCGTCTCCGACGGCGTGGACAGCCAGGCGGCCGTGGACGTCCGCACGCCCCTCCAGTTCGGTGGGTGGCGCCCGTTGACCTGCGGCCCCGATAGTTAAAACTTGTTCAGATACGCGCTTTTGTTGTGTTTATGCTCTGACAGCTGATACATGTTTTTTTTCTTGGGGGGGGGGGCGGAATGGAGTGCAGCTCAGGTGGGAGAGAGCAGCGCTCGCTGTGTGCTGTGCACACCTGCCCTTGCAGGCCCCTCCCCAGGAGGGTTTGCCCCGCTAGCGGGCCTTATTCGGAGTGGCTAAGCCACAAGGGGCCAGAAGGGTCTGGAAGGTCACCACACAGGTGGAAAGCCAGGCAGAGCTCCATTTCCCATGGCAAGTCTTAGATGAGCCATTTGAGCAGAAGGCTAAAATCTGCATGGGGCTTCTGGTGCAGAATCCACAAACTACTCCTAAGAGCAGCTGTAGTAGCTGAAATCTGCTGGATTGAACTGAAAGTGGAAATAAATTTGGGGAAGGAACGGGGTGAGCTTGCCAGGTTAATTCCCCTTGGTGAGCTGAGCTTTAGGGAGTTGCAGGTCAGACTTGAATTTCTATTTTTCGGTCTTTGATGAATATATATTTTTTTCTAACATATAGTAGCATCCAACTATGCAGTGCAGGTACTTTTCCACCATGCTGAAAATATTTGTCAGCGTACAAAGAAAAACGCTTGTATTTGTTTCAGGTGGCTGTTTGAGACTGCTGTTTTATTTCATTTGGTACTCTGTTGTAACTGTGCCCTGAGAAATGGTGACTAATCCCATCCTGTTTATCTCTCGTATATGTCATCTGTGTATATTCCAAGGTCTTCCAACAGCAAAGACGTTCTGTACCTTTTATTCTCATTACTTTCATCTGTATCTTCTCAACTTCCTCAGTGTTTTCCCTTTTGAGGTTAGAAGGACCCAACTGTTTATCATCTCTAAAAATGCAGAAGTGCAGTGGACTTAGTGCCAGTATTTTGTTATCTGTTCTTTTCTTAACCACCCCTTTCATATCCATTTCTTCTTCTGAACACTGTTGAGAATTGGCATTTCTCATAGAGCTGTTCACCAAAACTCAGTATCTCTTATGTCCTAACACCTAATCCAGAGATATGCATTCTGTAAATAAAGTCAAGGGCTTCCCCCTGCCCAGCCCCTAATGTGCTTTGCTTTTTATAAGAATAGCCATACTGATTTATACTATGAGTCCAAGTACCCCACTGTCTTGTCTACAGCAGCAACTATAAACACGCTCAAGAAGAGTAAGAACAGAGCAAACAGAGATTATATTTCATCTGAGTGTTCTTAAATACATCAGTAATTTTCAGCTCAGGGGACTCTTCTAAGCCTGATGTAGCTCAGATCCTCAGGGAATCTGTCTTGCAAGTGGTTGTCTATTCTCGTTATGAAACTGTTTACATATGTAAACTTATTGGCAAACTGTATGCAGTTATACGTACTGGCACAGGTATTTTGTCCATTGAATGTCATCTTTTATTTCATCATTCAGGTGTGCAGTATTCCAAGATTTTTCTGCAGTTTGAGTTTGTTTTTAGTTTAACTACTCTGAATAATTCAGTGCTTCTGATGAAACTTTGCAACCTTGCTATTTGCACTGTTTTCCAAATTCATGAAATGTTAAAGATAACAGATTTATTAGTTAAAACATGAACAAACGACTTTGTCAAAGACTTCTGAAAATCCAAGTTTATTGTTTGTAAATATATCAGCTCTTATCTACATACAGTTCACCAAAAGAGTCAATGAGTAGTTGTTCTATAAGATGGGACTTCTCAAAGAGATTCTTGTAGAATTGACTCTTTTTTATAAATTGTCCCTATAATATAAACTTTTTCCTGCTTGGCAAGTACAAAGACTACATTTACTTGTCTGTAGTTTATTAATGGAGTATGTTTCAGGATTACAGATGATCAAAAAAAAAAAAAAAAAACCAAACATCCCTTTTATTACTGTTCATTTCTTTGGTACCAAGCATATTTGGTTACTATAGATGGTAGGCAGCAGTCTCATATTTGAGTTTCCCTATGACATTTGAGTGACTATTGTGTGCGACTCTAGACTTTTTTTTTGGTTTGTTTTTTGGTGGAGAGTGGGAGGGGAAGTTGTCATTGCATTAAGATCCAGAGAATCTCCACCTTCAGAAACTTAAACACATTTTCAGTGTTGGGAAGCTTCCAAAAGGCTTCTATAATATATAACCCTGAAGCATGGAATTCATTTAGCCTTTCAATTGTGGTCTTATCTTCAAGATTCCTGTTATACTTTTAACATCATCTGGCTCTGCATACTGGCAGGTGTCTTGCTTCTGATGTTCTTGAAATAGATTTCATTAGTTTTTTAAGCAAGTCGTTCTGTTTAGTTTTGTGATGAGATCATAAAATTGAAGAATCTTGCTCAGTGAGTGTATTACATTCCCTCTTTATTACTAGCTTATTACTAGCTGGCTATCACAGAATCCCTGTGATATTGATGTTGTTCAGGCAGTTATCCAGAGTTGTATCTAAGGATGTAATTGGAAAACCACCTTATTGTTGGTGTTATGGTGAAGACTCAATGAGGTAGGTTTGTTGCTTGTCAGTGAAGTTCTGCTTTTAAGTGTTTCTTTAATTCTGTTTTTTGGGGAGATCTTCTTTCCTTTTTTTTTTTTTTATATATTACTAGGTTTTTTTTGGATTATTTCTTTTGTATAGGAAAGAAGTATCGATTAAACATCAGTGTTATCATAAGCACAGTATCTTATTGCTTGTGTAACAAATTTCAGTCTAGAAAGAAAGCATCATAGACTACTTTGCAAGCATTTCAGCATTCTGTAGACCTTCCCTGAATGCACGAGGTGAAGTGTGTATGTATTTATAACACTATTCTGTTTAGATCATTTTTATCTGACTACTTCTTCTGTCACTTAGCTGTAAGAAGTTGAGAAATTGATGTGCATGTTTTTACAATCCTAGCTTGTTTCTTGGTTTTGGATATTTCTTAATAGCTTTTGCATTTTTATGTTGGAGCTTATCCAGGAAGCTCTGAGTTAGCTGAAACTCCCTAGAATCTGAAGAGCATGTGCAGAAGATGATAGATGACAAGCTTAAACAGTCATCTGAAACTAAAGACAACTGCTGCTACCTCTGCAGGGAGTCCTATAGGAGTCTCTCTTTCTTTGTATAGTCTTGGCTTGTCTTTCAGTATCTTGTACGGTCTGATAGTTCTTGTTAACACAACATTCATAGATCATAGATGTCAATGAATCACTGTTTAACTTGCTTCTGGGAGTGCACTTTTGGGTGTTGTTTGTTTTCTGTGGATGTGCAACTGTGTGTGTTAGCTATTTATTTCAGGGCCAGCGTAAGCCTATGGCTACCTGTTCAGCACAACAGGAACCCCATGTTTTGGTTTATGGAACAGCATGTGCTGACTAAACCTGAATCCAGCTGTTTGGTTTCTGGTTACTATGTATTGATTGAGTACTGAGAGGAAAACCCAGCTGTCTGGCTTAACCAGAATCTGATAATATTCTGTCCTCATCTCACATTTAGTTCTTATGATATTAGAATCATGGGGTAATTCAGGTTGAAAGGGACTGCTGGAGGTTTTTAGTTCAACTTTGTGGTCAAAGCAGAGCCAGCTCCAACATCAGACCAGGCTGTTCAGGGCTTTATCCAGTCTGGCTTTGAAAATCTCCAAGGATGTAGACTGCACAACTCCTTTGGGCAGTAGCCTGTCGCAATGCTTTTCCGTATTGTACCATCATTAAAGAGTGGAGGCTGCCTAGAGTTAGTCACTTATCATAACTGGCTTAGCATTAGTAGCTAAGTTTGCTGAAGCCCTAGGCCCCAAGCTATGAACTTTCCACCTAGTAAAATAAAAGAAGGCTCCAAATCTGGTTCAAGCTGGAAAGATAAGGAAGCCTAACTGTCCAACAAGGGAAGCTGCAGAGATAAGAGAGGAATTTCTTTATGACCTGCCTACAGGCAATGAAGGGACCCAATGAAACATGAGAAGATCCCAGAGCTAAATTTTACAATTGGTCCGAACCATGGCGTGAGGGGCAGGGAAATTTAGATTGTAAGGGTATAATTGCCCAGGAATTTCTTTGTTTGGGGTCCCTCTTTGGAGGCACCCAGCTTGAGCTGTAATTTCTGTACATGTGCCATTAAAACTTATTTCAGTCTAATTTTGGTTTGAATTTATGTCTCAGTGGGAACCTAGAGTTGGACCCTGTTATGGAGGCCAGCAAGCCTAATTTTCCATAACATCATGGTGAAGAGAATCGAGGCTTCTGTGTCAAGGTCATGTAATGGAACCATAAGTTTTGAAGTAGTTTCCAGGCTTCACTGAGAAGTACTAAAACTGTCCCATCTTCAGTAGTATCAAACACTATACAGGTCCTAGTCTAGGCCTACTTATAAGCCAGGATGTCTTCTATTATCTGTTCTCTTTAGGAGAACTTAACTCTCCCACTTCAGTCTTATTTAAGCCTTTGGGGTCATTCTTGGCAAACTACTGTAGATTGCTATGGATGTAACTAGACAAAAGGAGTGAATGTATGGGTTTTGATGTTAGTGATTCACAATTTCATCATTTTATGGTACCATTTAAGCCATTCATTCCCTCTGCTGATTTGAGAGGAGAAACTGAGCTCCTTGGACTGCTTGTTCCTGCTATTTTTTTTAACGTGTTAAAAGAAAGCAGATTCGAAGGTTTTCAACAGTGTACTTTTCTGAAGTCTTAACATTAATGCATTGGAAACAAGATCATCAATGTCTGCTGCTAACCGTGGCAGACCTGCAGCCTCAGAGTAGCAAACACTGTAATCTGCTGCCTTCAATAAAAAATTTTTCTTGGACTGAATTATCTTAACATCAGTGCTCACTTACTGGTAAGCTTCCTGTGTGGCCAGAGAAATGGATTGTCATGAAGTAACTTTCAGTGGTCCAAGGCTGTTAAGTCATTTTAAAATAAGTGTTTCACTAGTGTGTTTCAAATACTGTGTAGCTCAGGGTGGTATTTCTGAGGCACCTCCCCCTGCATTCTGATACCACAAGTCTCTTTTTCCCTGTACACGTGTCTTTTCTGTAAGAGTCTTCTGTGCTCCAGAGATCTCTATGCATTCTTTGCGGTTTGTGCGGCTGGAGTTGGCTGCAGCCCTCAGCTTTTCTAAAGAGAAATCAAGCTAGCTATTTTTTTTGGAGATTTGGCACTGAAATGGAATATATTCTGTTTCTTCTTGCTCAGTGAAGTTTCTTTAACAATGTTATCCAACTCTTACATGGCCTTTTTGTGGGTCATTTATCCTGCTTTAGGAAGCCTCTTCATGAGATAGTGGGACTCTATTCTTTGTCCACTAGTGTTGCCTATATCAAGGCTAGCAAAGCAGTGTGGCCCTGCAAGGCACAAAGTGTTTCTAGGCTAAAAATCCCTTTTGTTTTTAACAGTGTATTTGTGAATCCCTAGACTTCAGTGTCTTCTTTCAGCACCGATTGTCATTATGCCTGTAGTACACTTCTTTCTGCTTTTCAAATGATGGGCCTAATACTCCTTTCAGGTTCAGATATTTTTATTAACCTTATTGAAGTTTTAAGTTGGTGTCAGAGTGACTTTGGCTAAACCCACCACTCTTCAGCTTTTTCATCCCTTTCCATGGAAGTGATAAGGGCCAGACGCTGTTGTGCTGATTTAATTTGAACATTTGCACAAGGAAACTTGCAGTGTGACCTCTCTTCTCTGAAAGCAAAATTTCAAGAGGATCAGACAGGTCGTCCCAAGAACCATGCAGTTTCCCAGTGAGCTAATTGAACAGTTTTAAGGAAGACAGTTTGTATTACAAAAATAATCTTGTTTTCTTTGTGAACTCCCCAGATTTGCGCTGTGCAAGGGTGCATCATTTCAAACTTAGGTGTTTGGGAAGTGTCTCTATGCATGCCTCTCTGGGGACTACATTTAAACAACTCCCCAAGAAGTAAAATGTTATGAAAATGTTTTGTCCATTCATCTCCAAGATGGCTTCAGAACCTGTAAACCAGTGATCAAATTGAATTAGTTCAGATATCACTGATGGATATTTTTAATTTGGTGAAACTGTCTAGGCTTCACCAATATGAACATTATTGTGTAGGACCTCAAGCCCTTGTTTGTGATGCTTGTCATTCATCCAGTTTGTCAGGTTTTGTGCTCTCTTACATGCCTCAAAGCCTTTTCTAGGGGTTTGTTAAAATTTAGGAAAAGGGCAATTTGGGGAACTCTTGTTCACAGTATCTCTTTCTTGGGAATTAGTATATCTAGCTGTTCTGCAAAGGAGCTGAGGAAAATAATGTCTGCAAGTAAAAAGGTTTTCTGCAAAACCTGCTTATCCAGTCTACCTCCTCTAGCCTCCTTTCTTAGGGAGGTGTTACCTTGCATCATGCTGTGTGCATCCCTTCAGTAAATCTAATCTCTTGGCTAATTGGTAATAAGATTACCAGGTAATCTTATTACTTTGCTCTTACCGCAAAGATGTAACATGTTTTATCTTTGTCTGCTGGTGTACTGGATTCTCCTGCCTTGTCAGTTAGCTCCAAAACTTCCCTTCATTGATAGTTGCAGTTCTCAGATTCTCTCCTTTTCATGATCTACAGGCTGCTTGCATGGTTCCAGCACCTATTTTGAGCAGCAGCATTTCAGTGTTGGGCTTCACACTCTGGTTGTTTTTTTCTCTAACTCTTCTAATATTGCTGGTCACCTTAGAAGACTTTGGAAATGAAAGAAGTGCTTTGACAGGTGCTCAATTGATTTAAAGGATTTCCCTTCCTCCTCCCCTTCCTGCCCCTGATATTCTCCTCTTCTGTGGTCTTCAGAGTGTAAGTGGGCTCACTAGCTGTCTCTGTTAGCCCTTCAGTTACTAGCTTCTCTCAGCACACATTTCTGACCCCTGTTAAAATTCTTTCTCTAAAAGAACAGATGACGGTTTTGCCTGGTGTAAACACCTTTTGGCAGTATTTATTGTAGTCACTAACATACGTGACTGTTATCACAGTCAGAATGCCCAGGCTGCACATTCTCAAACTTCTCTCCAGTTGCATGATCTCACCACAGAGTTTAAGTGGCAGAAAAAATGCTTTTGCTCCTCCTCTGTGTAGAGCATTTTGAGTCCATAAGTTACTCCCTTGATAAGCAAATTATCACACCCAGCGACATTCTTTTAGCTGAGTCTGTGAACAGTAATAAGGTAAGGTGATTCAGACAAGAAAACAGTAATTCATGCTCCTTCATGCCAGGAGGGTAAGTCAGATTTTCCCAAAGGCTGGAGAAGTGATACATGCAAACTTTTCTGTACTCATTTTTTGTTATAGTGCTTGCTGATTGAAGCAGCATAGATCTAAGCATGACAAATTCTAACTTTGCAGAAGTTGTGTTTGTGCTATTAAACCCTCTTACTCTGTATGTGTTCCCAAACAACTGCCACCCCACTCTGCTCCATGCACTCCTGCCCCCCCAAAGAAAAAAGCACTTCAGCATAGCCAGGTGAATTGCTAGTAGAACTGGTGACCAGGGTAGCTGTGAGATGGAGGAAAAGTTTGGGAGTCGTTGGATTCTATGTAGGGTAGAAGAGGAAACAGTCTAGAATTCAGGGAGTGTACTCAACAGGTTTAAAGTAAATAAATACAGCCTAACTGACAGACCACACCCTGCCAAATCCTTGTTAGAGGTTACACTCTGCTGCCACTTCAGATATTCTCTGTTAAAGCTGGATGGTTGTATACAGGCTGACATAGTTTTCCCCATCAGTTGTTGATAGTAAGTAGTCATGCAGTTGAAAGCACGTGGCCAAATTTTGGAAGAAGAGTATTGCGAAACAGTGAAGCTGCTTCTCCCCCTGCCCCATACAGTTGCTATACGTTGTAATTGTGTGCTACATTCAATAGAAATGTTGACTTTATCCTTCTGTTGCTAATAAAACTCTTCTAATTCTAGATTTGGATATCAAAACATCAGGGACTGGCTGCGTGAAGGTTCAGAAAATAGAATGCGATAACTGCAAAATTGAAACTGAGAAGGGGACTAGTGTCGTACAGTCAATAAAGGTACAAACAACCCCATTCTAACCCTGTTTTAAAAGTAATTGTATGATGCGATACAGTATAAGGAAAAGATTGCTGGAGATGAGAAATATTCTAGTAGTTTGAAGTGTTCCTGTGGGTTCAGTACTTCATCTTTATTTATTTTGTACAATTATGATACAAGTCAGTAATCATAAATAGCTTGGGATCAGAAGTCCAGGAACCATTGATGATAGCTGAAACAAGTCAGCAGAAATTAGGAGTAGTGGCAGGATGCCGGTTGACTTTAAGGAACGTTACATTCGGCTTATTCAAATGCTCAATGAGATTAGACCCACTCAGTCAAGACTGTGCGGAACACATCTTTCTTTCTTTCTTTCTTTTTTTTTGATATTCCTTTCTTAATCTGATTTCAGTAATACTGACAAACTCTTTGCTTTAGTTTGCAATCAAGTTACGTATTACGTGTCTTAAATACTTGTCTAAAACATTTCTGATAAATATTATACAGAACATGGTCAAGATCTTGTTTCTTCAGTCTTAAGATTTCAGGTTTCCTAACATAGGCTTTTGTAGAAATAATCAAAATATATCCAACTTAGATGCTGATTGGAATCAATTTCACTTGAATTGAGTGAATTCACCACCAATTACTATAAATTTAAAGGAAAGGTATTTTTTTCAGATAGAGCAATTGCTATGTTTAAGTATTCTTGAAAATCTTTCAGCATTTTTCCTTTACAACAGTAAAGGAGAGATGATTTCATAGCTCACATGTGTGAAATTGAATTTAAGGGGAAATTTAATAAACAGTGGCGTTAGTTCTACTCCATATTTGATAATGGTAGAATGAACCAGAGGCCACCTGTATATTCCAGATTCTCTGTAATTGACCATATTAATCTTAAAGCTAGTTAACATCCAACAAAAAGATAACAGCAGCACTATATGTGTTACTGCTGTTTTAAAGCTTTAGTTAAAGATGAGAACTCTGTTACGTAAGATGTAGTCATAATAATAGCAAACACAAACTTCATAATATAGGGTGTGGGGGGGAAGGTGCTGGCCAGCATCATTGACATTAACCACAGTGTGCCGTAACAATTATCAAGAATTTTTCATGATTTCATGGAAAAAGGATCCTGAGGGAAGACAACTAATTAGTTTTGTAGGGAATCATTTCTCAGACTTATTTTAAGAGACTTGAAAATGTTGAACTTAAAAAAAAAAAAAAAAAAAAAAAAAAAAAAAAAAGTAATAATAATAAAATAAAAATAAAACAAACATCAAAGGTCACAGCACTGTTTCCCTTGAGAAAAGCTTGATATTGTATTTTTCAACTAACCAAACCTCTCTCAATTCACAAAAAATGTCAGGGAAAACTGCGGGTGTAAGAATTGATGTAATGATATTTTCCCTTTGCCTGTACTTCAATGTGTCTGCTGTGTCAGTGGTAACACAGGATTTTTTTTTTTTTGTTCCCTTAAGCACTGGATGAGAGGAACAGCCTTGTCTCAGAAGACTGGGTAGAACACACTTAAAATGTAAAGAATCAAGAGGTGTGAATTTGAATTGAAACAGTTATTTAAAATGAAGCTTGAGTAGACTATAAGGCTTTTGACTTTTTAAACCAAAATAGCTTTTTTTTTTTTTTTTTTAACTACTCATGGTTTCATTGTCTCTGAAGTACTGGGATAATGGTTTGAATAAAAGTTACTGTGGGTGTTTGCAGGAGCGATCCATCAGCTTAGCAGTGACAGTGGAACTAAGGAAACCCTTTAATTTTGTTCGTCACTATGTCCAATGATTGCTTTTGACTGCTATTTGTGCCAGTGGTAACTAGAATTTCCAGGCATCTTGCACGCAAGTGTTAGAATACCTGCCACATTTCCTCACCACAGGCCACATCTGAATCTTATTTATCAAAGATCTGCAGCGCAGCCAGTGGTGCACTTTACCCTTTTGAGTGCAGTTCACTCTTTTGAACTGAAATAATTTTTCAATCTTTCTCTTAATATCTATCACAGACTTCATAGACTCTTCATCACTCAAACCTCACTTTCACTTGCTAGGAGAGTGCCCTATGACAAATCAGTGTATTTTTCTTTGAGCTAGTGGAATATTCTTGTTGAGAAATCTACTTAACCATTACAGCTTGCTTCAGAAAATCTGTCTTGATATCTACCTCTGAAATCCTGTCCTTGAGAGGATGGGAGTGTTGTAGTAAGAATTCCAGGGAAAAAGTTGAGGGACCTGTATGTTCTCACAGAGATTTTTCTATGCTAAATATGATAAGGTAAGATCAAGAGGAGTCTGAGGAAAGAAGGTTAAGATCAAGAGGAGTCTGAGAAAATGAAAACAGTATATAATCAGTGGTTTTATTTCTAATTAACTGTTGAAGGCCAAATTGTTTAAGCCATTGTTATATTGATTCTTTTGATGTCATAACATGAGTTTCCATATTTTCTTTGAATTATGTGCTTTAGGGATTTGCAGTTTAACTGTGAGTCTGTGTCTAACGTGCAACTGTCTGAAAGGAGCCGTGTATGTCTAGCTGAAGCATCGAATTTCACTCTACCATCAAAAAGACTTAGGCGTTACCCTATTTACTGTATATTTATATGTAGACAGAAGCTTACTTGAACGGCCAAGTGATTTACAACCTTTAAAAAAAGATTGTAACACTATAGTAGTCTCAAGTTTGGAGCATTTGATTTTATTCTGGAGAAACTTCTTATGTGAAGAAGCAGCAGCAAAGCTTGGTATGCAAAGATCAGGCAACATTGATTCAGAGTTTGTCCTGTCATATTAAGCCATACGAAACTTCCAGTTCTTGGTGTTTGTTAGAAATATGTATGAGTGGTATGAATAAATATTTTCCATCTTGACAATTTGGTTTCACAGTTTTTAAGGGTTTTGGTTGGTTATGGGTAGGGGTTTTTCTTTTGTTTTTTCGGTCTTAATCTTGTTGCCATCTAATAACAGTTAATACAATTTATTGTGGCTTATCCAGTTAGATATTTAATCATAAAATATCTTGAAAATTTCAAGTTTGCTTGTCAGCTTTGAAGATGATGTCTTAAATACTGTCTACAGGAGTTAGTACCCTCTTCAATAGAAATAAAGAGCTTTGCTATTGAGGTCCATAGACTAGTTAAAATCAGATTTGTTGCAGAAGTTAGTATTTAGGAATGTACAGTTAGATTATTCAAATTTGATCTCTCTTTCTTCCTCACCTGCTTTTCTCCCCCATCTCCGCTACACCCCATCTGATTGGTTTTACATCTCAAGACTTAATTTTTGTCTTTTTGAGAATTGATTTCTCTTATGATTCCTGGTATATTTCATGCATGTCTAAATCTAATTGTTGCCTTTCTTTCCCCTTTTTGATATAGCTCTTCAACTTGTTTTTTTTTGTTGTTGTTTGTATGCAGCAGCCAAAAAGTAAAGAGATTATAGTGTTTTAATTTAAAACTTGGCTTCTTTGTGAAAAATTTGAGATAGCAATTGCAGATGCTGTATCTAAAGTACCTAATTTGAATGATGGTGTTGTTTGAGTAAAACACTAGAGCCTAGTCTCATAATTACCTAGAGGCCTGGGTTTGCACTGGGATGCATCCATAGAAATACATGATTATATATATGGCTCCAAGAGTAAGTTGTGCTGAGTACTGTGTGTGAGTATAATATAAATATATAGATATATAGAATCCTAAGGATAGTTCTGTGACACTGTAGGTATACTGGTTCCAGTATACCTACAAGTTAGTTTCTTACTGTTAGTTCATGTCGTACATGTTAGCTCTACGCTACAGCACTGGGTATACCCATACCTTTATTTCTAGTATAAATAAAATCCAGAGATCCATCTTTCTCTATACTGCTTATTTCAGTGTATACTGAGTGACCCTTTTGCTCAAAGAATTGTGTTGATAGTAAAGGATTCTCCAGCATTATTTTTTTTCTTGCCTTTTGTGTCAAAAAGACAGATGATTTTGAGGCATCAACTCCACTTGAAATAACTGGCATCTTCCACAGTCAGTTCAGAAGAAAGCTAAGTAGTAAAATAGAAGTTTGCAGACTAAGATAATTATTGTGGATATTGTACAGCTTAAACAAGGTAACTCTTCTCCAGTTGTGCGTGTCTTAACTGTATGAATTTTAAACCTTTTTCAGAGTCATAAAATCGACATACGGACAAATGGAGGCAAAGTAATTGGTCTTGGAACGCTCTGTGGAAATACAGATATTCAGGCTACAGAAAAGGGTGTAAGTAAGAATTGAAGCTTTCTGTTCCAGTGAATGTCATTAGTTCAACTTGCGTGTTGCAAAATAACAAACATCCTTCAGGAAATAAATATTCTTCAAAACTTAATGATCATCATAGGCTAATTATCAGTTCATTATTAACATACGGAATCTGTCTGCCTACACTATCTTATCTTATGCTTGGTTTGGAGTAGTAAACAGAGGCTCCACAAAAAATGTAACAAAAAGCATGTTAACATTCCATTAACATGGAGCTTGTAGGATGTAACTTAAGCTTTTATTTTTTCTTTTAATAAAAAAAGTAATATTCCTAGAAGAAGTTTGTGTTCTTGTTCAAAAATATACGAACAGCTAGTTTTACACCCTAATGCATCTTATTGAGTAAAAATAAAACTTACAATATTGCATTAACTAATCTGTCATAAGTACATACAACTCACCAGCCTTAATTATTTAGGCCCTCACAACGGACTTAAATTTACTTGGCTAGTATTTATGCACTTGGAACTCTGCAATAGGCACCTGAGTTTGTTTTCCGGATAGTGGCTTGATAGTTGCATATGCATTACACTTCCAGCATTATACAGTCATACAAAGCCTGCCTCTCATCAGCTTTTATATGGTTTTGCAGCTAAGGAAATGCAATCTCATATAATCTTGTTATGAGAGATTCAGTGAGAAGTATCATGAACAAAAAAACAATTCCAGAAAGGAGTAGCATACTTTTCTTCAGCAGATGGCACTATGAGACAAATCTCATACTATGATTTCCCCCCCCCCCATGGTAAGACAAAAACTAATCAATTCTCTGTTATTTGAATAACGTAGTGCTAGACCCTACATAATACTACAGTCTGAGGTCAATTAGATTGGTGAGGCATCTTCATGAGAAGGTTTATTAGACCAGAAGCATTGCTATCGGAGCATGTCGAGTGAAGTCAAATCTGGAAGTAGCTTGTATGCATGCACTACTCTGTCAGAACTGATAAATGCCTAGCATTGGGAAGAGTCAGAAAAACATACAGTTAGCTCTTCCTTGCTGAGGAAAGAATAGGGCCAAAGCTATAAGACAGAGTCCAAACTCACCTAAATAAAGTTCCATTTGATGCTGTTGTACAGTTTGTAAATCAGATTCTGTCATCACATGATCGTTAATATATTAACTTAAATTCATACTGTAAAGTAAATAATCTGTCATTGGCTTTATGAAAAATTATCGACATTAAATTGTCTGCATTTCTCTGTATTGGATGCTAGCCATCCTCTTTTGTTTGTTTGTTTTTGTTTTTGTTTGTACAAAGGAGCCCTGAGGCTGCTGTAGCTGAGCTGTTCATGTATGTGTGTATGTATACACACAAACTTTTTTTTTTTAATGAACATTTTTTCATCTTAGCACAACCTTCCACCATAAAGCAAACTGGTTAAAGTCTGATTGTGGCATGCCATGTTGATGCCACAATTCTGACTGATCAGTGCTGATTGATCAGCAGTTCCTTTGGGTCTATTACTGGTTAATGGAGTTAGGATTCGTCCTAAGCCACTAGCAGCCGCAGGGACTGGAAGAAGCAGATGCAGTTTACAGCCTTCTTTACATATTACAAATATGAAACAGAATTTTGGCTTATTGTTGAAATTCTAATTAATAGACTTTGCTGTACAGTTAAAGGAGAGTATGAAATGTGAGACTCTTTCCAGTTGTCCCATGCAACAGGACAGGAGGCAGTGGGCACAAACTGAACCACAGGAAGTTCTGCCTGAATATGAGGCAGAATTTCTTTCCTGGGAGAGTGACAGAGCACTGGCACAGGTTGCCCGGAGAGGTTGTGGAGTCTCCTTTTCTGGAGATATTCAAAGCCTGCCTGGATGCAATCCTGTCTAGGTGACCCTGCTTGAGCAGAGGGGTTGGACTAGATGATCTCCAGAGAGCCCTTCCAACCTCAACGATTCTGTGATATATATATATATGTATTTTTCTCAGTTGGCCGCTTCTGTTAGTAATCAGTCTACCTCACATCTCCCATGTGTGATTGCACGAGATGTTTCTTCCATCAGCTGTTGTCATCACTATGTAGTTACACAATGTAGTCAGCATTTCTGTTAAAAACCAACATTGTCAGGGATTCTTCAGTTCCCTCCTGAACGAGGTGAGGATGTGGTGAAAGTCACTAAAAACACTTCAGAAACAAGGTTTTAATGGGATAGGGGGAAAGCAGTGAATATATTCATCAAGTATTTGAGCAAGGATAACACAAAAAACAAAGCCAAGAAATACAGAACATGTGAGGAAGGAGTTGTTCTACTTAAACACAGCAAGACATTAGTTTACATCTTGGAAATGTGTTCAGGTGCAAAAAACAATTCAGTCTGATTTATGATGATAGACTGATATTTTTTTTCTTTAAAAAGGGTAAGGAAAAACTGTCAGAATCTGAGCATGTGATCAATCTGCAGCTCCCAAGACTCTGCTCTCAAGAGAGGATTTTCCCAGAAAACCTTGTGGATGAACGGACAAAATCATCCAGTTTATTTAACTGGGGAGTCATTAGCTAATCTGTGCCACAGGGACTGTTGTATAGCACTTACTTAACTGAGCCAAACGCTTGTATTATGCCAAAAATTCATAAAAGCTAAATAATTTGGAATTAAAAATATATTTAGTCTTAGTGAAAAGTCACACGATCTAGAGTACTTTTAGTCCTGGACTTGAGCAGTCTGATTTTCTTCCCTTCTCCTCTCCCCCTCACATTTTGGTTCCTCTGAAACAAATGTTTGTCATATTGGTAGTTTTTTTAATACTGACTGGCTGCCTTGGTGCTTAATTTTTATTATGTATTAAGATGACTTGCTTACAGCTGTACATTTATAAGAGAGGTAGTGAGGTTGGTAGGCAAGGTGAGTTGGCAAATGTGTTATTTATATATAAGTATTTTAAAATAAGGTAGCTCATAATATATAAATAAGGTAAATCTCTAAGTAGGATCAGAACTTGCATACAGTGGTAACAAATGAAACTTCTTGTGCTTTCCTTTCGTTATAGAGGAGAGATCTAGACAGACAGTTTGCACTTAGATATGTGGACATTTCATATTTGTTTTTTCCTTAAGCATGGCTGCCTGTATTCTTGTTCTGCTCTTAGCAGTGATGACGCTGCAGTGATGCAACGATGGTACTTTGCAGGGTGTTTAACTCTTCAAAATAGATTTAGATTGTAGAGCATAAAATGGCAGTGGCTTTTCTTTTATTTATTGCCTTGGCTATATACCATGGAAGTTTTGTTCTTTGCCATCCTTTATGCTAGTGGCTGAGGGAGTTACGGGGAGCCCTGTGAGGCCGTGGAGGGAAGAAAAAAAAGTGGAGATAATCGCTCATTTTCAAGGCTTTATATAGCTTGGGGGTAACCAAGGAAAGACAAAGTTACACCAAGAGAAAGAGCTGCTGTGGCTTTGTGGTTTTTTTTTCCTTAGTTGTTGTAAACTTTCACCATAGCTATGTTCATGAAGTGAACAAGTGAAAAGTCTGCATGAATAACTACATGGAAGAAGAAAAGCTGTGGGTTTTTTGGTATATGTCACAGTAAGCTGATTACCAAAGCTGTGAAGTGTCATAATCACGTATGAGCGTTAAGTCTTAGTTATTAAGGCTATGATATTTTTTTTAACTTTTCAAAATGAAATGTTTTGGGTTTTTTTTTAATAGTCAAGTTATTCTTTCACTGATCTGTTTTTGCATGTATAGGTTCTTTGCCTGTATAATGGAGGCAATAATTCATAGGAATATTGTAAAGACTTATTAACTTCTTAGAGCTAGATGAAGATGTTGTTTCGTTTATTCTGTCTTGTGCAGTTTTTAACCAAGAACTCAGATCCATTTTGTTTTATACTAAAGCCTACTTCCCATTTGTTCTGTCTTTAGTAGTGTTACTTCTTTATGCCTTTTCAAACTGGGATGACAAGTTTTCCATTATGTTTATTTAAGTTTATTTCTCTTA
This sequence comes from Rhea pennata, assembly GCF_028389875.1. Lineage (NCBI taxonomy): Eukaryota > Metazoa > Chordata > Aves > Rheiformes > Rheidae > Rhea > Rhea pennata. The sequence goes on from NC_084663.1 coordinate 13,633,347, forward strand.
GAGCGTGAGTATAGAGAAGCTGCAGGGGACTTCCATCAACATATCCACTGAAGATGGGCTGCTGAAAACTAAGTATCTCTATGCAGAATCTTCATCTCTGTCTTCAGTAGCTGGTGATATTCTACTGGGAAGTGTTCATGGTAAGATAGGAAAAGAAATACTGTCAGAAATTTAGTCATTGTTAAGATATTCATAATGTCCATAGTAACAAAAGGACTAATGCTATAGTCTAATAATCGTGCAGTACGTGAATGAAATAAGTCAATGCTGGTTAGAGGCTGAATTGATTGAGGATTAGCTTACAATATCACATACTGTATTTATTTCTAAAACAATTTCATAAGTGCACTTCTTATAGAATAGGAAAAAGTGTATGTTACAGGGGAAAAAAAATTATCACATGTGCTAAGGGTATATATTAAAATATTGTAAAATTAAGCACTGAAAAATGTATTTAAAAGAAAAGGAGGAGGTAAAGATACTTCTTCCACCCCCAACTTTTTGTTCATATCCAAGTTAGCTCATCCAGCTCGTAGTAAGATTTCTGGTAGAATTTGGTCATATCTGGAAGCTTTTATCAGAAATGATCTGTGTATGTGCTAGCATCCTGTAGTAATAAAATTGTGACAGTTTCTAATCTTTATGATGAAAGCCACATTCTTTAATCCTTCTACCCTTTACTGTGCTTCATTCAGAACTAAAACTAACTTGAGTGTCTTTCGTATAAATAATAGTCAAGGTTGGAACCTAGTGTGTATCAGTAATTTAATGACATTGCCACTGAACTATGTCTATGCTCTATTGTATTTAGTGATTTCTATTAAGTAAAGCTCTAGGATGTATGAAGAGTGGGTGTGAAGTTGGTATGAATTTCAGGCTTCTAGCTCTGCCCTGTAAAAAAACTTACTGCAATTTCATGTTTTTATCTTGCTTCAGAAATGATTCCTTTCTCCTTTAAAGGAGCAATTCTGTTGTTGATGTATTTTAATGTGAAAACTAGATCATAACTTGCTAGCTACACTTCATTTCAGCACGCATAGGCAGAACTAAGTTTTTTTTTTTTCTCTAACGTGTCGGCTATATTACTTCTAGTATTTTAGCCAATAAGCTGACTTTTTTGTCTTCTAACAGATATAATCATATTGTGAAATGGTCAGTTTGTGAATGTGTTCATGCCTCTGTGTGCATCCTAGAGTTTATTTTTGTTATCTCGCTATAAAAGTGAAATAATAACAGCTGTAGTTAGTGACTTACCTCTTAGTAATGCCACATTATAATTTCACTAAAGAACAATGTGAAAACAAATAAATTTTATCCAAGTTATGCAGACATTTCTGACCTGACTTCAGGGTTATTTTCATGGGCCCTTTATTAAATGGAACTGGAACACCTAACATTATATTAATTGCTTCTTTTAAAAGAACTTGCGCATCAAGATTTACTTGGTATTTCCAGTCTGTTCTTTCAGAGGAATATTTCCTGCAAAACATCATGTTCCTCAATAATCTTTCTGTAATAAGACCAAATATTGTTAGACTTTAAAGGTTGTACGTTAGTGGAAAACAGAATCTTACTATAAGTTAGAAAAATTAAATTGATCACTCATAGTCTTTACCTCATGAGGTACTTCAATTTTACCCTTTTTGGTTTGTAAACACTTGGAGAAATCATTTCTTGGGCAATTAAGCCCACTACTTCCCTTTAGCTGATAGTAGGCCCATATTATGCTTGATGTACCACTTGCACATCCATTCAGAAGACTGAGCTAGTCTTCATTCTTTTCACACTCAAACTTTTGGCGAAGTCAGAGCAGTGCAGGTTGTACAAACCTGCCTCAGGCCTGTTTTGCAGTTGAAACCTAGGCTGTTCAATTCAGCTGCTGTCAGTGGCCAAGCTTCTCTGCAAACTCTGCTCTGGAAAGGCCTGAACCAAATTAAAGGTAACGCCTGAAAGACTGAAGCTGACTCTGTGCAGAAACACTGTAGTGATTCTGTATTGTAGTCTTTAAGCAATTTCTTAGCAGTGATGTATCTTCAGAACTTTTGGTGTCCACTATCTCAGTTTCTGGAGACATGAGTATGTAGGTAGAAGTTAACTTTTTTTCCTCTACTATCACTTAAAAAAAAAAACAAAACCAAAACAAAAAACTTTTCTTAAACCTATCATGGTACAAACAAGCTATAGACAAAAGATTACCTAAGCCTTTTAAAGAAAATGAGTGCATATTGTGTGCATCGTGTGTTTAATAATGCTGAAATTGTCTAGTGTTCTTGTTACAGAATGAAAATTCTTCGTGACTTCTTATAAAATGCCTGTATTTCTGATAACATGATGAATAAAAGTAGTATTTTGAACATTTAATTTTTAATTTAAATTGAGTTTGTTTAATTTTCTAATGTCTGTCAGATTTCATTCCTTCTTCCACTGTGTAAACTGTTTGTAATTTACTAGTAATTAAGGAATTTATGAAAATCTAAGATTTTACTTAAAAATGCTGTTCTTAAACGTTTTCATATAAAAGTGCTTGTCTCTGAAAAGTTTCAATTCTTACTAACACTGCAGGAAATACAACACAAGCATTTTCAAAATAACAAAACTTCTGTATTGTAAGCAATCACACCTTTTAATAAAAAATCTAACTGCTTCAATCCAGTAGTCATATTGGAAATTTTCAGAAATGTATTGTTCCCATTGAAGAAGTTATCCTAAGAATGGGGGATCAAGATCTCTATGGAAATATCACTGAGTGTACAGAATTAAAAAAAAAAAAAAATCTATAATCCAATCCACAACTGAATAGGTTTAACATTTAGCAGGGACTGTTCACTATAGTTAGTATTGCAAGGTGAAATTAAGGTGGAGAAAAGAGAACATGCATGTAGACATTCTTAATTGCTCTTTTGCATGCTTTGTACTTTTAAGATAAAAGAATAATGCATTATTTTGATGAAATTGGTTTTAAGTCATTTTAATCAGCTTCCAATTCATTTTAATCAGCTTCCATAGCAGGCATAACAGATGTCAGATGCCATTGAGCTTGCTAGTTAACACCTTGGGAGGTGGGGAGACAGCAGCTCTGAGACTAAGAAATATGCTATCATAGCTAAGGGCAAAAACATTAGTGAAACTTCTCTCTGTAGAGGCATGTAGAAAGAATAAACAGGGATTTAAACTCTTCCTTTGCAACTGTGCCAAAGCTTTGGATTGATTTTTTTGTTTTTGTTTTTGTTTTTGTTTTTGTTTTTAGATTTGCAGGATAGTCTGGGTTGGAAGGGACTTACGGACATCTAGTCCAGCCCCTGGATCAAAGCAGGGTCAGCTAGAGCAGCTTGCTCACTGCCTTGTCTAGTTGAACTTTGAATTATCCCCAAGGACAGAGATTCCACAAGCTTCTTGGGCAACTTGTTCCAGTTTGGAATTATCCTTATGCTGAAAAAACTTTCCCTTAGATTGAATCATAATTTCCATTGTGGCAATTTGTAGTCACTATCCCTTCTATTTGCTGTGTTCCCTCAATAAGAGCCTGGCTTTCTTCTGTATGCCTTCCCATTAGGAAGCCAGAGACCCACAACAAGATCAGTCATGAGCCTTCTCTTTTCAAGGCAAAATGAACCCAGCTCTTTGAGCCTCTTTTGTGTCTTGTGCTCCAGCCTACTAATCATCTTAGTGCTCTCCTGCAGAGTCCTTGAGTACGTGAATATTGTTATTGACTGGGCAGCCCAAAACTGGACACAGAATTCCAAATGCATCTCAAGTGCTGAATAGAGGGGAATAATCACTTCCCTTGCCCTGCTGGCCCTACTCATACTAATACAGCTCCTCCTTTGCTTACTGATGCTCAAGCTGGTATCTGTCAGGAGCTCCACGTCCTCATCCTCTAAGCCACTTTCCAGATATCCAGCACTCAGCTTATACTGCTCTATAGAATAATTTTATTTCAGGTGCAAGACTTCTAATTTTTCTTTTACCTTTTCTTATGTTGTAGTCAAATAAGGACGACTTTATTTTGAGAGAATCACATGGGAAAATAAATACTGGTATTGCAGTAACTATATATTTTACACACTGATTAATACATAGGAAAGACTGAACACATAGCTGCCTTGTCCTCTCAATAATCTGAATAAGACAAAGTAGAAAATGTGCAGTAAGTAGAATGAAGTACCTTATGCTTGAACTCAGCACTTCTTTCCCAAAACAGTCTGACATACAAAAGTATGTTCCATACTGACAAGTACTGCTTTATATAAAGTAGGCCTGTGAAAATGAATTTTATTGTAGCTACTTTAACTTTTCTAGTTTAGTCTGATTCAAATTTAAAACACAATGTCAAAGTGGTGAAAAGGTGTATGGTTGTTTCTTTGCTTTTCTGTGCATTAGAACAGCACTATGTTTTTTGAGAGTCATCAAAACAAATTGAAGGCTCAGAAATCATACAATATAAAGTGATGTCTTTGTTTTTATCCCAAAAGCCTTATCTTGCCCTTGGTCTTTAATGAACTCTGACTCACAGTACTATAGTTGGAAGTTTTACAGTGCTTATGGAAAAGCAAAGCTTATACATGATAGGAAAGACTACAACTTTTTTTTTTTCCAATTAAAACAAAACATTAAACCACTCCTGTCAGTATTCTATTGAAAAGATTAGATTTTGATCTTTATCGTACTGCGCTACAATGCTGAATTCAGTTGGATATGATAATCAAACCAGTAACCTCTGGTCAGGTTTTTCTCCCTCTGCCCTGATGTATCTGAAAAAGAGTTGGTTAGCTTAAAAATTATAAGTGATAATCTACATGGTACAATTACATGACCAGAAGCATGTTTTTTTGCATAGTCTGTAGACATTGCAGGTCATAATATAGCAGGAAATTCCTATCTGCTTTAAAAGCAGCTTCTCTTCTAGCTAAATATTTAACCTGTACCTATCACCATAATACATATTTGCATTCTCCACTAATATCTGCCATATAAGTTAGAGATCAAACTCCTATTAATCACTAAATGTTTAATGTTCTTCAGGATCTGTTTAACAAAACAGAAAACAAAAAATGAGAAAAATGAAGAACAGATCCAGCATATCTTCACGTTCCAAGGCCTATATTCAGACTGTGTAATGTAGCTTCAGTTCTATGCGACCTGCTAGCTTACAAAACCCAAGGATTTTTTTTATTGTTGGTTGTACAGAAATAAGTGCTAGTAATGAAAAGAGGGAGGGAGAAGGTTGAATAATTATATAGTATGTATACCTCTTGTGCAGGGTGGGGAGGGGAAATGGTAAAGCCAAACCTCTTTTCAACTCATTTGAAAAATGGTTTTGTTTCAGCTCTGGCATGCATAACCACTCATATTTTGTACAGGGTGTGTTTAGAACAATAAATATAAGTCTATTGATAACAGACTGCTTTTCTAACTTCTAGTCCATGGACCATTAAGAAAAACACTGCAGGTCATGTTGATGGAATGCACTTAAACCTAGTGTCTGCTTACTGTTGTGTAGTGGCAGAAGATGTTGGGAGCAGAACTTAATCTGCTTGCAGATTTTAGAGGCCTCTTCCAAAGGATCTGAACATTCTCACAAATGCTATGTATCACTGAATTAAAATTGGACAAAATTACTGTGATCAGTCTGTTTTTTTCAATTTGTTATTCTCCTGGAAAAATGAAGGAGTGATATGAATGAACTGTTGTCATTTAGTTTTTTAATTTAAAGCATTTTGTTTGTAATGTAATTGTACATGTACTATATATATAAAATATATATATATATGGATTTGGAACTATAACTGCTCTACCAATTTTTTTAGGCTGTTGAAAAGCATAGATGGCTTTTGGTACAAGGTATCTCTCTCGTCCTTTCAGATTCTCATGATGCCATAGGTAAAGAGGAGCGTTCCTTTTATGAAAGTTAAGGATGAAGTACTATGTATTACTCTGAACAGGCACTGGCAAGTTCAGCAGGAGGCCATTCTACATTTTATGCTTTGTACACTGTTGTTTGATGTTCTTCAGGGACCCCGGCACACTTGGATCCAGATGAAGTCAGTGAAGACTATTGATAGTCAGTCATTATGCACTTAAGTTTGGAGGGAGTAGCCAGTTTTCAGGGATTCTTTAGGCAGTTGGCCGTGCTTTCACCCTCCAGGCGAAAGCAGAAAATCCCTATCCTGAGGTTGGAGAGATTTTTTTTTTCCGGACTTTCCAGGCTCACATAAACATATGTGTGTGTCTGGATACACAGGTTCTGTCTGTCTCTCTGTATAACTTCTTTGTTACTCATCCTGTTAAACTACTTTTAATCAGCCATAGTGCTGTTGCAGTCCTCTGAACAATTGAAAAAAAAATGGCATAAAATAAAATGATGGACAGTAGCCTCAAAATGCCTCTTTGCTTTTCTCTCTGCCACACCCAGCCTGTGCCTTCAAGTTTTATTCAGTGTTTTTCTTGTCTGGAATCATTTCATTATTACTTATCCACATATGTTGATTTGTTTGTTTGTTTATAAAGCAGTAGTGTTTAAGCAGTATTACTTACTTATGCTGTTCTGCTTTTATATGCGAGTCAAATATTCTACTATAACGATAATATTATTGTGTGTATGAGATCACACTCCTTTAATCTTTGTTATGATTTGAGAGAACAGTTAAATCTGTTTTTAACATTAAAATGCCTCTTTTCTTCCTTTTCTTTCTCTAATAGGTAACACCACCCTACAGACAGAAACAGGGAGTATCACAGTAGGTAGGTTCTGCCTTATGTCTCAGATAATACTCTCCCAGTCTTCCCTTCTTTTTTCTGAAAGGTAATTATTTGCAGGGGAGGAAAAAAGGAGGTGATTTCACAAGGGAAGGAGGCCTTCTACCTTTTGATGCCACAATTCCTGCAGGGCCTGGGATGTTAGGCTGAGCCTAGAAAACCTCTCACAGGTTAGGAGAGGACATAAGGACATGAGAGGAAAATTAAGTGTACCTCAGATGTAATCATTTTGCCTTTTAACCTTCTGTATCTTACATTTGTTATTTTCAAAGACTAACTTTGTTTTATTTTTGTATCGTGTAGCATCATGTAGTCGTGGTGAATTACATACTGTGTTTTTTTTTAAAAGTCAGCTTCTGGGAAAACTTATAAAACAGTATTTCTAAAATACTACAATGTACGACAGTGGTTGTTGTTTTTCACAATGAAATATAGCTCTTAATTTTTTATTTTATTTTTTATTTTTAGTAAATTGAGCTTTTATACAGTGCAATAACATAATGTATCATTAAATACTGCATTATGCTAGAAAAATACTAGGGTTATTCTATTTTACTTTTTTTTTTTTTACAGTGTATTGACACAGAAGTGCAACACTAACTGGTTATTTCTCTGATAGAAAATTGAAGTAACAAACTGTAGACAAGATTCAGTGTCTCTTTAATGAAATACTGAAGGATTTCCTCTTCTGTAAATAAACATGTTTACAGACCCAAATCTCAAAGTCTTCTTCCCAGTATTAAGCATCCTGCAGGAATGAGCTGTACTATTATAACCTTTTTTTATACTTCTAAACAATCTGTATTAATATCCCTGGAAAATGAATGCAGTACACATTCTTATGAGTTAGTCATTAAACCACAGACTTAAATTCAGGCCTGTTACTCTGTTTTTCCTTCTGTTAAATAAACTCATGGAATATGAGAATTATTTAATAATGTTTTTTTTAGCACAGGATGTGATTATTTCCAACCAATGATGATCATTTTCCTTAATTAATCAAGCTTAGTTTAAACATTAGGAAGTATTGTAAAGCTGAACAGTTTTATTTTTCAGATTTCAATTCTGAAAGGATTAGTTATACCTAACCTTTTCCTAGAGAGGGTAAAACCCCATCTAGATTCTTGAGGATTTTTTTTCCAAAGGCAGAATGCCTTTTAAGATCCAGTGGATCAATTCTTAACAAGTTGAGATTAAAAACAATTTTTAATTGTTTTGACAAAGTTCAGAAGTAGAAGCCTTCATGTATGAAGAATATAGGGCACAGGATAGCTTGCTGGATTGCCAGATATTGACAGAAATAGGAAGAAAAAGGCAGATCTGACTTTTGGGCTGGATTTTCGTAGGCATGCAGATACCTATTTCTCTGCAGGCCAAATGTCAACCTCCAGTTCTTAATAAAACTGTTAACGAAAACCTTTTCTTCACTGCTGCAGCCTTTTTACATCCATAGGTTTTTGAATTTCTGCTGCTCTTGAGCTACAAAGGTGTTGCTGTTTTAGCTAATCTGAGGTTGGGATGCTTATGCCCAGCTACAAGGAAGGTTGATTAGTCTTTTAATGAAGATCCTGAAGAATATGATGTATATTTCCAAAGTAGGTCTAAAACTTGCAGGCAACATTGAGTTCATACTGTCATTCACTTGTGTACTCATGTAGAGAAATTCATATTGCATACATCCTATAAAAAGCAGGAAACAGTGTTGCTGGACCTTGCTGGGTCTGAGAGAGTTCAGTTCTAGAACTCCTACCTCTCAAAGCAGGAAATAGAAAAATTATTCTTCTTGTCACCTAGTTGAGGTTGTAATTTTATATCATTAGTAATGCATTTTATTTGTTAACTGGAAAATGTACTCATCTCTAGATTTCAGAGATGTATCCTTAACTTTTGGGAGATTTATTTACAATTCTAATTCATAGTTGAGGTCCTGGGATGTTTTTCAGAGTATTAGCCTGGGAAAAAGCAAACAATTGTATAGATTGACAGTTTTGTATTCTTGTATAATTCTGCATTAAAACTAGAAACGGGTGCTGTTTTTTTCACTCTTTTTTCTGTGTATTTTCTTTTAGTTATAGGTAGAACAAGCTGTTTCATCAGCTGAAACAACTGTTTTATCTGATTTATGTCTGGATATTTTGTATTATTTTTACATGTAAATATATTTTTGTTTTTGAACACCGGATCCAAAACTGTGACTTGAAGTGTCCAGCACAATAAAGAACAAAGTTTCAACTTTGTCAAAAACCTATATAGCAGCTGCTTGATATTTGAATATGGTCCTGACATGAAGGTGAAGTAAGGTGTCTGAGACTATCCATTGTGTTGTGAGTGTGGGGTTATAAAGCAATTCCCTAGTACAGAGATAGAAGGCCAGAATTTGCTTTTGAGAAGGATTATTTGATTATGGAAAACAAAAATAGTGTTCAAAGTGTTTTTTGGATAGCTGAATAGTAAAACAATACACAGTAACTTATCTAGAAGTTATGTTGTATCTGTGATTTTTGCCCTGAGCATTGAACTTTGCATATGTTATCTAGATAATTTTTAAATTAAAACCCCCATTTTTAAGTTCTGTTAAGGACATAAAAGTTTCTTTTTAAAAATACTACTCGTAGATACTTTTTTAACATATGATTTATGCGCAAACTTGGCTCATAATAGAAATTCCTTCTGTTGATACCATCTTTGCTATGTGCTTTAAGTATGTTATGTTCTTGCTTTCATTTTAAAGGTCCTTCATCTTCTAACCTCATATCTCAGAACTTGGTTGGTCTTTGTATTTTGCTAATGACAAACACAGTTCTTTCACTTGTTCTCTTGCTTTCTTCTATGCTATATCCTATACTAAGCCACTCAGCTTGCCTGCTTTCTTCCATATGGTATTTTATAAAAAGTATGCCTGCTCTCCAGGCATGCCAGGCTCAGCTGCCTTTGTTTATTTTTATCCCTCATGTATCCGGATATGAAAAAATCAAAGATGTAAAAAAATTGTGAGAGTCCATTATTGTGGATATATTAATATGTATAGTTACTTCAAACTTTATCATCACCATCCTCGTTTCACTGTTCCCCTACCCTCTCTCTATTAAGGGACTTTTTTCCTTTTGTCTCATATTGAATGTAGGTTGTGTTGTTCTGGACATTTTATATACTGGAGAAAATAATTTTTAAATCGTGAGCATACAGTAAAAGCAGCTGTTGTCTAAGTATTAGGAATTACTCTTGCTGCTTAGAAGTATAAATGTGTTTAACTTCCACAAGCATTGTTTTAGCAATTAGTTTTAGTGACTGCTAATGATTTTAGTTTAATAGACTAATAATGTAATTCTACTTACATTAATGTATTTGATGTATGTAGTTTAGCTTTTTATAATAATTAAATCTTCCATCATGCTTCACATATGATGGAATCTTACGTTTTTTGTTGCCCTTAACCAAATCATAATAAAGATCTTATATTTTGCCATTGAAATTAATGAAGAGTTTTCCACTGATTTTTAACGTGAATAAAGTCAGTTATATACTATTGGGAAAAGTAAAGATGTTTTTGCTTGGGTTAAGGCAAGATCTCTTGTGTTCATTCCTTTGTTCCATTCATTTTTGGTTTTATAAAATGGAGAGAGGAGATACTAAATGTATAGTGCTGTGAATAAGCTTTCATTTGTCACTCATCATTTTTTTTTCAAATTACCTGATTTATGAATTATCCTTTAAACTGTACTAGCAGAAAGGCTAGATGTAGAGAAGGCTAGATGTGGTTTTTTTGTTTTTTTTTTGTTTTTTTTTTTGTTTGTTTTTTAGGCTTCACTGTATTAATGTAAACCTTTCATTGTAAATTTTTAAATGTCTATGATGTCTTACAATTTTCGTAATTCAAAAGAAGGGAACTGCTCTGACGTTTTAACAGAAGAGATTCTGTCAAAGCTTGTCATTTTTCTTGATGTTCCTCTGTGGACTTTCTGTAGAGCACCTTTTAAGATTCATCCATGAAAACTGAATTCTGGGTATTTCTTTATGTGACTATTAATATAATATCTGCATAATACTTCGTCTATCAGTTTGTATAACTTTTATTTTTCTTAATTGAGAATTAACATCTTTGTTGGAACACACTGCTCCAATTTGATCTTGGGCACATACAGAGTTGCCCATCTGGGACTGGAATCAGGCTTCCTCTCTTACGAATTAAAAAGACTAACAAAACTGGTCTCTTTTGTGGAAAAGTTATTCTCCACAAAGCTTAACAAAACATTATCAAGGACATTTTCCTCACTGCGTTTTTTTGTACTAGCAAATTCTTAAATAGCTGAAGTTGCTCAAGAGTGACCATCTGTTCTGTACTCTTTAAAACGATTCATCCTTTTATTTCCCCTTGAGTTGTCAGTCCTCAACAATTTCTGAATTTAAAGTATCCACTTCTTTCCTCTTTTTTATCCTGTTATTCACGTTAGTCTCAGCTAAAGCTAGGTATGTATTTACATATAAAAATAAATGTCCTTACTGCTTTTCTTGTCATATATTGTCTCCATTATTATTTCAGTTATGCATTTTGTCATACCAGACAGTGCTATTTGATGCAGGATAAATTTTCTTGTTGTAATACATCTTTTTTTTTTAATCTAACCTGCTTTTGCATTTGAAAACTGATAGAGAGGAAGGTTTCATTAAATAACCCTTGATCTCTGTAAAGTACTGCCAGCTGATTGTGCTGCATAGACTGTTAGCAGTTGTTTTTCCTGAAAGGGGGTCACTATCCTATCGGAAGTCTCTTTATTTCTTCATAGTGGAGACAAAGAAGCTAATTGCATGTTTTGTTTAAAAACAAAAGTTGGATGTTTCCTGTATCTGTTGCAAGCAAATCTGTCAGGCTTTTGTGGAGACTAATTGATTGGCTGTTACTAAATTTAATGGGGGATATTTGTAAAAATAGCTTTTATTTGAAAACATTGATTGTTACCAATCCACTACACATGCACACACACACACACGGTGTATATGATAATTATCAATAAAATGTTTATTGTGACTTAGCTAAGTAAAACTTTTTTTTTCCAGGTCATTAATTTCGATTCATGTAGATTCTTTTTTTCTTCAGGTTTAGAACAGAAATTCTTTAACATACAAGTTGTTCAGATGGGAAAACCATTCACATCCTGTTCTATTTTTTATCATTGTTTTTCTTGTTAGCCAAAAGACAGTGACAGCTCAGTCAGCTGACTGAACAGGGACTGGCCACTTTCCTCCTCCTCCTTGTTTTCGACTCTGAAGAAATCATTTAAGCTGTGGGGTAATAATTCCTTTTCATGTTTTTAGTGTTGCATACTTTGACCTTCTACATCCATGCTTGAGATCTTGAATCAAAAGAGCTCCAGTTCAGTTTGTTTAAAACTATATGGAAATCTTTAAGGGTATATATGCTAGACATCCTGGTTAGTTATGGTTATTCAAGTGCATTCTGCCATGAATATTTTCACTTCTTAAAATCGACAAAATCCAGTCAGGTTTGATTTTGTTGTTTTGGGTAGCAAAACAACATTTCTCATTGTATTTCTCAATGTACATCCAGAAATTGAGAAAAAAAAGGAAGGAAGATTATAGTAATAATCCTTTTTTTTTTTCCCCAGATTCCTCAGATGGAAGTTTAAAAGCTTCTACACAGCATGGAGCAATAGATGTATATGTCAGTCAATTGAGAAAAGTGGATCTGAAATCCCAGAAAGGTTAGCAAACTGGAACAAATGTGGGTTTTTTTGTGGCAACCTATGATATAACAGAAAGGGCATGAGGGTTTTTTTTTATCTGTCTGGAAGAAAACAGTTTTTAGTGATTGCTGGTTATCTATATTCTCATTTACCTCATCCTTAGAAAATGTATATAAAAACTTACAATATAGTAAACTCCATAGAGGAAAAAGATATATAAGTAGATCTACAGATTTTTTTTAATGCTTTTATTTTTTTTATGACAATCTACCCAGCAGAATTCTGTGGAGCTGAGTTGTTTTGCAGCCTTCTTCTGCCTTGAGTACAGTTTACTTCATGATGCTGATATGTTTGTGCCGTGGCAAATATGACAAGCTTACATTGCTTTTTTCGTGCCTTTTCCTAGTGAAATCTGATGTTATATATTGAGAAGACTCTGAACTTAAACAGGAAGGCCAGAAAAATAGTGATGAGAAGGCCTTTCCTTAGCATTCTCTCTTATTTCTGCTGACTATTCACTAGAGCTTCCTTGTTAAAAACTCACTCCTGAAGTTAGATTCATAGTTTTGACATGCAGAAGATACGGTATTGTAAACACAAAACTCTGATCATGTGTTGTTAGTCTCAGTTTGGCAAAAAACACTACAGTGATTTATACTCAACTTGGCATCATGTTAGATGGTTTGGATACTTCAAAAGAGCATGATGTATGGTAGCCTTCTCTGGCTGTGTATGAGATATGCTACCCTGGCAGTTCCTGGTTAAAAAAATCTAGCAATTAGCTACAGAGAAAGTACTGAAGGAAATGTATTGAAATCACTTGTGAGCCATTCTTCTGTACATGTTCTTCTCATTCCATTTGTGGGAAGAAGTATATTTTTATATTATTTCTTAGTTACCTTTTGAGTCAATAATAACATACATCTCTTTGAGTAGTAAAATTGAATGTATTTAAGAAAAAATAATTAATGTTATTTTCAAAACATTATCTGACATCTCTTCTGGCAGCATAGTTTAGAAAAGGCAAAGTTGATGAAGTTCTGTTTTCATTTACCCTGTAAATTCAGAGTAACAGAGTAACTGCTGACAACTGCTGGGCAGAAAATGTCCCATTCATGGGAGGTCAGCTGCATGTGCATTCTATTTTGAGTAACATCGTTGAGCTAGGCTGAGAGGAATACCCAAAGATGAAGCTCTCTCCCCTTCCTTATGCTAAAGTTTTTGTGCATACAGCAAAATTTAAGTCTGAATTATACTGGCAGTTATTTGCTCTTCAGGAATGTTACAGGCAACTGATTCTACTGAATTCAGATTTCTTAGGTAGGGTTGCTTTCTGACTGCTGCATAAACATTTTAATACCAGTTTTCTGATCATGTCCTGATTGAGTTTATGGGGCATGTTTAAAGAAACTCTTTAATCTTTTTTCTAAAGTAAATGAAACTAGAGAGCATATACACAGAAAGTGTGTTCTGAGTTCTGCTATTTTTAGTTTTAATGTGAGACACAACTTCCAAACATTGTGACTGAGTAATTCCAAATACGGCTAAGGCTGGCAGATTCGTGGCCCAGCAATTGCCTTCAATCTGCTGCATAAAGAGCTCATATTTAGGAGAAGCAAAAGTCAGAATTTCCGTTTTAAATCTCAGAAGTAGAGTTATAAGGAACACTGAAGTTGCAGTGTGTTAGTAGATTACACTTTATAGTGACACAGTTTTCAGGCTCGTTAGTCACTTTTGAGTCTTCATCTTCTGAATCCTATGAAGACCCAGCGCTGTACAATAAAGCAAAGACAACTGCTTGTACTAACAATGCATAAGTGGCATCTGACCGTTCCAGAGAACAGTTATATTATTTATATAACATGCCGTGCAGTAGCTGGGTTAATCATAGAGTCCAGTCCCTTTTCCTTACTCAGAAATGTGGATATATATGACCAGAAGATGAAGCTGGAGCAGTAATACTCTTAATTATATTTTCTTCCTGTCTCAGGGTTCCTTGCATCATCCTCGTGATAAGGTCCTCCAGTAAGGAGGACTGTTGCTAGCAATATACATCAGTGTTAATTTCCATGCCCCCTATGAAATACCATGGCACCATTTTATGCATGTTACGTGTAGTATTCTGGTAATGGTAAATGAAACTATCCTTGTTCTTACTCTTTCAGAGACAGAAAGAGATTACTGTCTCTGAAGACTCTTAAAAATTGGGATGATTTGCCTCAAGTTAGCTAAATTGTTGCCTATTTCATGCTTTGATCTCGATGTTAATCTAACCATCTTTCATTTAAATTTATACCAGGTTCTATTACAGTCAAGGTACCTGCCTCTCTCAAAGCTTATTTACAATTGTCTGGGAGAAAAGTGGATGTGAGCTCAGAGATTCGGTTAGAAGAAACACAGAGTGCCTCCAAAGATGATCACGTAACTATAAGTGGTAAGGCTTACTAATTTTGGCTTTCAGTAAATGTCTGTCTGGCATTAGTCAAAGGTATCTGCATTTTTGTACGGTTTTATTACTCTTGGCCTCTTCCTGTGTCATCTGTTTCAGCTTCAAATGTTTGCTTGTGCCAGTGAACTCCCCTTGTTACTAGATGGATTTTTCATTTTGTTTGGTAAATGACTTTTGAATACAAGTGACTGTTTCTCTAACAAAAATCTTAGAGCCAAATTCATCCTCAGCATAATTCCAGTGAATCTGGGAGAAGTAAACTAGGGTATGAATTTGACCCATGGCTTTTAAATTTGTTTAAAACATTCTTAGAATTTATTGTTGGCCTAGACAATCTATTAAAAATCTAATGAAACATTTTTTGATGTCTCTGTCAAAAAAAAAAAGGCAGAGTAAAAGGTGCATATGGCATATTTATAAAAAAATATTACAAATGTTAAACAGTGCAGGATAGACTGAGAAATGATGGGTGGGTGATGGCCAGGAAAGAACAGGAGGAGCTGGAGTACAGAGGAATATAGGGTACGTGGAAAGGCCCCTCTGGAAACGTTCCTCTACCAATTCTAAAATTGAACTTGGCAGTCCCCTAGTCTTGCTGTTCCCTGCTTTATTCTAAAGTTGTACAGTTCGTTGTCAGGGTGTGTATTTCCATCTTCCTCTCCTGACTGGTCCATCTAGAAGCTGTCTCTTGCTGTTAACAATTACTCCCTCTGCTTAAGAGGCAAGGTTAGCGTAACGGATCTGAAGGCTCTAGCTTTCCTTGTGAACGTGTCTTGTCAGTGTGACCTGATATGATAATAGATTGAATGAGGCTTTCAGTTTCTCTCTTTTTTTATTTTTTTTTAAGAAAACATACAAAACTTCTCTTCCTCTACATAAAAATGGTAATCCCAAAGTCTTCTAAGCTAGGAAATGTTATAAGCATACCTGCAAAACATGGAGTCTGTGTATGTAATACAGTAGTCTTGAAATGTATAGGCATGTCACTTTCTGCCTTCTGCCTTGAACAGTAACTAGCAGTTAAATTTACTAATAGTTATTAAATACAGCTTTTTAAAAAACATGTTTAAAACTCCAGGTAGTAAGCTTGGAAGGACCCCAGATTCAAGCAAAGTTCCATGCAGTGTATCACTTCAGCAGTAAAACAGTACGTTTCCCAGTGAATGGGATCTCTGGCTGGTCAATCATCTTGTTAACTCTGGCAACATTAAAGATAAGAGTAATGTTTCAAATATACACAGCTGAATTGCTTCTCTGGTTTCATGACCCAGTCAGTATTTATGCAGGAGAGTCATCGCTGAAGAAGAAGCAATTTTCCAACCCACCATTCTGCATCCAAATGATTTTGGCTGCTTAGGCCAGAAGTGGCTCTGATTAGTTAACCCTCAAATATACATATCCCGAAGCTATGGAAATCAATGAGAATTGCACACAGACAACAGCCTTTCGCCACTGATTATCGGTTGTTTAAAGAGGTTACGGCATTCCTCAAAAACAATTAAATATAGATCTAAATTTATCCAGATACAGATGAATGAAAAATAGACCCTGAAATGTATTTTCAGCAAGATTCAATTGAACTGTGGTTCTATGCTGGTCTGAAGTTCATCCATCTTTATACCAATCATCTTCATTGATTGCTAGGCTCAAATAATGTAACCAATGACTTATAGCAACTCTGCTGGCATTTTCTTCTTTGCTAGTCAATAAGAAGCTAAAAACTTGAAGGGATGAAATAGATGGCTCTGGAATGTGCTTTGCTCCTTTCTTACCCCTTTGAAAACAGTGCCTGCTCTTTCTTGGACGAGGCAGTAACATCCTTTGGCACAGCAGAGGAGATGCTTCCTGCTTCTCTTTATCCCACAGAGACAGTGTATTATCCCTGCAGGCCAAGCAGTTGTTCCCTCATTCTGGATGATCCCTTCTTCATGGAATTGATATTTAAGCATTTTTTCGTACAAGTTGATTCTGAAATCATTTAATGCCATTCCTATACCATGAAAACCTTATTTTTTTGCTGGAGTCTTAAATACAGAGTCTATAGCTATACTTCTGCTGCAGCTAAAGAAATACGAAAGGGGGAGAGGGGAGGGTATTTTGCAAAGTGGAAAAAAGCTCTGTATCATAAGCAGATGATAATTTAGATTTTTAATGATTCTGTGGTCAAAGGTTCATTTAAAAATAGGCAGCTTTTCAGAAGCTGGCCAGTTCCCATGTGGATAATGCAAGAACTGGCTGTTTTCAAGCTGCTTTCAGACTTTACTTGCCTCTGGGAGTACAGTGTGAAACCGTAGAGTTCTCCAGTGAGAAGATGGGGTATAATTTTATGATTTGAGTAAATTTGCACCTAGTCTATCTCCTGCTCCAGGAAAGCCTCTTCCTTACTGCTATTGTAGCAGCTACACCTTGCTTCCTCCACACTGATGGAGGAAGAAAGTGGGTTGTGAACACACTGACAGTCACATCCAGGATTTTTTGAGGTGGCCAAGAAATAGATCTGGATTTAGTTATAGCAAGAAGATGAGAGAACTTGGAGTGAGGGCTTTAGAGGCAAAGTGTAAAAAGGTGTTTTGCTCCTTTGAAGAGAGAGAGAGAGACTGACTTTCCTGCAGAACTGCGACACTTGCCAAAGACGGGAAGGAATTAGAGAATGCTGCCAGCATGTGTACTCTTTAGAGTAATTTGCAAGGAGAAGGCATCTGTTTTCACTGACATCAGTAGACCCTTTTGAAAGTAGTATGTATGATATAACAGAGTTTATAAAAATGGATTTTTCATGTGAAGCACTGGTCCAGCTCCCTGTGAAAGCATTTATTAGACTGTCTAATTTGAGAGTGTTCAATAAACTCCAAAAATTTCTAATGGTAATCATGTCACGTCATTCTTCTCCTTTCCCTGGCAAAGAATGTAGGAAGAAAGGATTCTGCTTATCAGAATGCTCTGTAGCGTAACTCCTAGCCTTTGCTGCTAGGAGTCTGTGCTGCCCTATTTCTCAAGGTCTGCATGTATTCCTAAATCAGCTGATTTAGGAATTTTAGCCTGTGGAGATTAACTATCTCTGGAACTGTATGTGCTAACAGGAAGGACAGTAGGAAGATATATGTCAAATAATTAAGCAGAAAAGAATTATGATTTGACTTGATGGCCAATTAAACTTAGCTGAATAGTAAGATAAACTTTCTGATGGTAAGTAGTTGTCTGGAGAGGCTATAAATTCTACAGTTCTGCAGATTCTGAAGAACAAGCTAGACAGGCACATCAAGTTAAATATAATGGATCCTCAGGAGATTGCTTTCAGCCCTATTCTCTCTTGTCTTAAGTTGATGTGACCATCTGCTCCTCCTACTCCAAAGCGACTCCAAAGGAGGGTTTTGAAGGATGTGGGTGGATTAATTTGGGGAGTAAACAAATGCAGGCAGTGGGCAGACTTCCCCTCACTTGCATTGCCAATTGGTGTGTCGACAACTGTAAGCTGACTGGAAAAAGTCTTGCAATCATGTAGAGTTTCTTTGGATCCTTGTAGCTCATGGTGTCAATTTCCAAATCAAATTGTCTGGAATATAATCAGGTTTTTACACCATGTAAATCTTCTAGCTCTGGTGCCAAGGACTGATCTGATTCCAGATCTTTTTCCATTCTAGGCTCCAGTTCTAGTCCCAGCTTCATATCCAGCAGCAACCTTTGACCTGATGCCATCAATTTACTTAGTGCCAAGTGAGATTTCAACTTTCGCAGTTGCTTATTACTCCATCTGGTTTTCAATGCTTGCATGAGTTTCCTTGGTGGAAGTCCCACAGTGTCACAGGTGTTCCTTAGTGGCCACAAATATTTGTCTTTGCAAGTTACCATGTCTCTCTATTCTTTCTTTGTCAAATTGGCAAACCAGCCTTTTCCTTTATAATTTTCTGTCCTCTTACAAAGTACGTGCTGTTTGGGGATGGTTGTCTTCTCTCAAGTCAGGAGACATACTTGCTCCATGTTTCATCCAGCATTGTAACATTTGCAGCACTTAACAGGATTTTTAGCTTTTGTTACTAATACCACCCATCTATAGCACTATAGCTTTCCTAAGCTACATTTGAATAGTCCCTCTCAGAGCCTTGCCTTCTGGTGATCATGCACACAGGTAATATCTTCTTTTTCACATCAGTTTATACCTGTTCTTAGATCTTCAGCCTGGGTGTTACTTTCTCTAACCCTTTTTTCCTTTGAAAGTTTCCAGGTAGATGTTGCCTCTTTCTTGCATGGGGTGAGCCAATATCGGAACTCCTTAGGCAACCTTCTTCCTCACATGCCTCTGGAAAAAACAAACTTGCCTAATTTCTAGGTGTTTTTGAAAAGACAGGCATTGTCTCATCTCTGCCTTTTCAGGTTTCTCCATGAATTTAGTTAGTCTTTTCACTCTGATTCCCAGGTAGATTGTGATGAAAGACCCCTTTCTCATTAGGAACAGACACTTATTCAAGCACGGACAGAAATAATAAAGGTTTTATGTGTGTGTGATGTTAAGCCTGGAATCTCCTCTGAAGTGTGTATGGAATTCAGACAGATTGTTTCCTACCATAATCTGCCTCAATAACTGATTTTTCACTGGACACAGAATGGCTCTTCATCCCGTGGTACTGGCGGAGCTGCCTGTGAAATGCTTACCCCTTAGGATTTCTTCAAAGTTTGGCTCACCAGTGTGCAAAAATGATTTGATTGCATGAGTCTTGTGCCAGGCTTTATGGATGTATTCATTGCTTTTGTTATCTGGAATTCGGTGTTACTTTACATGTTTCTACCTACACAAAATTCCAAACTAAACCCAAATACAGTTGAAGGGGCCATGAGTGACATGAGGCAAGCAACTGGTCTTTAAAAGGGAAATAATTGAAAGATTTTTGCATCATGGCAGTGCTTTGAAACTTAATTTTCTTCTGAAATGTAGCAGCTGTCAAAGTGTAGCACTTTGCAGCTTGTCTCTGTTGTATTTGGACTTACTGTTCTGATCCCAGGAGCAGCACTGTTCAGTGCTGTGACTGTGATTATTTTCTGTATTCTCTTCAGAATTTTCCTTCTTTCCTAGAAGCAATTGTTATTGAATCTTTGTCACTAGAATTGAGTGGAAAGAACTTTCTTTCATAGTTTCACGGTGTCCCCCTGAACACTGTTACTCTGCGAAGTCTTGATCCTTTTTAAAAAAGCAAACAATAACCCCAGGTTGTATCTGGAAAAGATTACATTCCTTCAAGTCAAATAGCAAGTTCATCCAACTTCTTAAAAACACATCAGATGAGATGCTATCCTACAGGTTTTTATTGGTTTCAGCTTGCATTTAACTCAAGCTGCTCACAGTCTTGGAGTCACACCACAGTCCTAGCAATACTAGTGAACAACCTTAAGTTTTCTCTGAACAGGGGAGAATATAAGTTTAGAGTTAAAATAACATTTTTTCATCTAACAGTTCTACATGCTTTGAAATTGAAGAATCCAAGGTTTGAATCTTGATTGCAAGGGTTAATTTCCTAATTTTGCACACATTTTCTCCTGAAAAACTTTGTTCTCTTGGGATTCAGAACTTGTCTTGTGTTGGCCTTCCATGTGTTCATGTGTTAAGGATTTTTTGTAAGATTTTTTTTTTTTTTTTTAGATTTGAAGTAATTTTGCTATCAATTTGCATTTAAAATAAGCCCATTTTTATATATTTTATTATTTGAAAGTAGAATTCTTTTTAACTTCTCAAGTCTCCAAGAAAATGAACAAATAAATGATCAATACTTAACTGAGTAAAGTTTCCTAAAGGTATTTTCTGCCTTTCTTCATAGAATTTTTTTTTTCCTAGCTGTTAAATAGAAAATGTGGCCTGTCACACCCTGGTGCATCTAGCTCTTTCTGAACTCATACTGTTGTCTTAACTGATGGGTTTTGAAACAAAATCCTTTCTTTTCCTGTCAGCAATCCAAAAGTCTGCTGGCTTTTGTGCTTTGGTCATGCTAGCAAACTCATCCTCAGAATCCACTTACAACCTCACAGTATGCACAGTAAAGGCAGTAATCAGAGTTAAAACCAAATTCTGATCAACAGTTCTCCAACTAACTCTTGTTGCTTGATTGGAGCCTAGCACACATAACTAATTATGTTTGATTTGAACCTGCTACTGGCAATAGGCTTAACCTTAAAATAGTTTTAAGATCTGCAACCCTAGGGAGTGGAACTTGATACTGACTTAACTGTGAGGAGTTTGATTTTTGCATTCCCTTCACAGGCAAATCGCCAAAAAAAGCATACGGAACAAAACATTTTTCCTAAGTTCACATAGGAAATACAAAATGAGAAACAGAACTGAGACAGTAACTCAGCTTTGAAACAACTCTGATTAATTTGTTTCTGTGTTTCTTTAGAACTCTAACTTGCTAGCTATCCTGTAGCAGGAAGCAAGCAGTGTATGAAACTTTAGTCATCCGTATGACCGTTTCTGTGGTTCAGCATTTGTTCCTTCTACAGAAGTACAAGAGACAGTGACAAAAATAAGAGAGAGGAAATGATCGAGACCAAGCACTTCAATTTGCACTTTCTGGAAATCAGTCTCTGCCCTACATTTGCTGTATTCTTTCTCCTTAAAAAAAAAATAAATAAAAATACATTTTTACTGCTCTACAATTCTGTTAAGGGCCCAGCTGAAATTATTTTCCTTTGTGTTTCTTTGTTAATTCATTTTTTTGACACCTGGAGGTATTTCCTGTTTAAAATTGAGACTGATCTCATGTTTTAAGAGCTATCACTGCTTAAAAGACAGATTTTGTTTTCAATTCTGTTTCTCTGACACAATGCTATTGCAAATCAGTCATTCAGCAAATCTTTCTGGGGAACTGAATTTTCAGCAGTAATAGCTTTCATACATATCACAATTTTCCAACTTTTTGATGATCTTCATAGATGCATTTTGAGTCCATACTTAGATGGAGAATAGAACTGTGGGTTCTACCTTCTTGCAACTGCCTTCTAGTAGGAAGGATACAGTAAGTGTGTGGTATGGTTGCTGAAGGCAACAGGCATCTCCTGAGGAGTGCAGAAATTATACTAGGACATCTGCAAGGAGATGCTTGAAGACATGTTGAGGTCTGCTAACAAAGGATACTGAAGTACCTCTCCATTCAACAGGAGAACTGAACCAGTGTTGGACTTCTCTGAAAATCCTGTACATGAAACAGGCCTTGGCCTTGGCCTGCTAGTCTGTTGATGTGGTTTGGCCCATAATGTTAAACTAATCTCACTTAACAGTACCAAAGAGTTGAAATGTTATTGAAAAATTCTGGCATGTAGAGTTAAGTTGTGGAAACCAAGGCAGTGATGTCAACTGGAGTCTTGCCATTGCTTTTGACATGGCCAGAATTTCACTTCAGCTATGTTACAGGTCAGAGCAGAGCATGTTTGCAAAGTTGCCTCAGAGCGTTGCTTCCCTGCCATCCCTCAGGCTATGCCAGGCTCAAATGAGTTCTAAACTTAGAATATACTCTGTTGCATAAACACTAAAATAGCAATAAAAGACATCTTGTAAAGATAACCCAAAGTGAAGACTGATCTTTTGATAAAGGCACTGATTTGGAACTCAAAAGGTCTCAGTTTAATTCCCAATTTGGTCATAAATTTTCTGTATAAACTTGGAAGGTCACTTAATCTCTCTGGACCTTAGATTTAACTGTAAAATTAGAATAATGGGACGTTTTCTCCTTTGTCCTTTAAGCAGTGAGCTTTTCATAGTATGACACTGCATACTTAGTTAATGTCACACGTGTCGATGATGGAGACCTTTCTGTTTCTTTAAGCCATTAGTGTAGAAACAGTAGCAGCAACATGTCTGGTCATCCTGTAAATTAGATCTTACCGGTGTTTCTTGTCCGTATTTGGAACTGAGATGAAAACTTCTCAAATTACCTAGCCAGATCATTAATATATTCATATTTCCTAGACCATGATAAAAATCTGTGATACTGTATAATAGAAAAATACATCCCTATAAATTTGCTTAATAATGTATTATGGGAAAGGATGAGTGTGAAGAACAGTGTCAAGAAGAAAAAACAAACTCCTGTAAATTCTACCAAATAAAGTCTTGTGATGTATTTTGAGGGAGTTTGAAAAAAGTTGATAGGAAGATGATGTTCACTGCGTGTCACATTAAGCTAAACAGAGCTCTTTTCCAGGTCACATGAATCAGGGCAATGAAACAGACAAATGGATTAAGGCTGAAGCACAAAATGGCAAAGTGTCTCTTAAAAGCCAAAGCTGGATCCAGTCCATGAAGCTGAAGACTCCTTAAAGGTGAAATTAGGCCAAAGATATCAAATCAAGGAATCATAAAGTAACACTTCAGTAATATTATGGAACTTTGATACCTATTCTTATCATAAGATATAAACAACTTTGAAAATAAGAGATTTTTAACCCAGCATTTACCAGTGACAGTGGCTGGTGCTTAATGGCTATACTTTACTGATTTACTTACCATACTCTTTAGAAACTTACATATTTAGAATTTGTATAACTTGACCTACTTACCAAGCCAGTTTGAAAGCTGGTAACTTTCAAACGAAAGTTCAGAGCTATCATAAAAGAAATTTCCAACGCAATATTTGAAAACATGAAAACTTACTTCCAAGGTGACATGCTCTGCAAGCTGTTTTATATTTTTAAGTGAAGTATCTCATTACTGCGCGACCTTTATTAGTTTATGCAAAATGCTGAGAATTTTCTTCAACCAAATTACTTATCATGGATAGGATAAAACTGCTTCAGCGACTGTAATTCTTACTTGGTTTTCTTGTTTGATATTTGACCCTAAGCAATTTCTGCCTTATGTATGGGCACTGTACGTATAAAACTATATTGTTGCATGTCATCATGGGCCTCTTATGGGTAGAAACAAGAAGTCCA
The DNA here is from genome assembly GCF_028389875.1 of Rhea pennata. NCBI lineage: Eukaryota > Metazoa > Chordata > Aves > Rheiformes > Rheidae > Rhea > Rhea pennata. Next base: position 13,657,170 of record NC_084663.1, read on the forward strand.
GCCATGTGTACCACTGTTCATCTGCTAAGAAAAGCTTTTAAAATAAATACAAGTGCAATGGATCTGGCTGATTCCAGGGAGGAACATTCCACCAAATGGACTTCAGATAAAAATCCTTCTAACGTACGAACATTCTCCTAAAGTAAGAGTTACCAAAGAATGGAAGTATTGAGGTAATAGATGAGAGCTATAACCTGAATATTTGCTACATTTGCAGTAGTATACTGTCAGCCTTGCATGACAGGACTGTAAGCTCTTTGAGGCAGAAAAGCAGAAGAAGGATGTGAGGAAGGTTTGTATGCCCTGAGCAAGAGACCATGACTGGAGGTTTTGGTACTATACCAAATGGTAATAAAAACATGCAATAAAGTAAATTGAACCTTTAAAAACTTTTCAATTTATATATTTTCCCTTACAAAGCAAATACTGAAATTTGGTTTTTTAAATCTGAAATGTAATAATTCCTGCCAACTGAGTGGGTGGAGAGAAACAAAGAAGAGTTTGTAGTGTCAACTAAGGTTTTAAGTTGCAAGAATGTTTGTATATACTGTAAATCATAATGGTACATCCTAAAATGACCTTCCCCATGGAAAGTTTTATTACCCCTTGCTAATGCACTTCAGGACTTAAGGGCAGCATTTTTACTTTAGTTCAAATTGTTTAAAGACTATATTCTGTTCCCTATTGCATGTACTGTTTGGATGGGATTGGCACTGATGTATATGGCAAATTATATATATTTTTATATAAACACATACACTAATATATAAAACGTTACTATAACTAAAATCAACATAATATTACTTGTTATTGCTACACTACTGTTAAAAGATTTGAAATTAATAAATGTGTAAAAGTTTTTTAAATTTTCTGGAAATTTTTTCAAATTAATACTTTCTGTGCACTGCTGCAGGTATATGCAAGAAGCATTCCTAAATTCACATTGCACTTGAAAATAAAAACGATGTGGTAGATATTTCACAAAACTGAGTCCTTTCAATTGCTCTGATTTGTCTGGAATACAAAGCCCATCAGCCTCAGTTGAGTCAGTTGGACAGCTGCATCAGCAACTTACGGGAAAGCATGAGAAAACATTATTTCTTGCACTTTCAAATGTAAGCAAAGTAATGCATTCATTTTGTAAAAGTAGTCGCAATTAAATGTTAGAATTGCTAGTTATTTACTTAAAAGAAGTTTAAGCACCAAGAAAATTTGTGCTACCACTAAAGCTACTGTGATTAAAATTCCAAGTTAGATGTTGATACCAGCTTAGAACATTACTGTAAAGGTCAATAATGAGCTAAGGAAGACAAATCTTTGGGAGTTTCCCCAAAGACATATGATTAATGTCTTGTTCTGCTCTAATAAGGTGAAACTCTTTATTTTTCTCTATAAAAGGAAAGATTAGTTGAGTTATCAGTAAATAGAATCTGAGTGGTAAATTCCAGGTGTGCTGTGTGCTCCTTTTCTTTCTACATTTGATGAGAAGATGATCTTAAAACAGGAGAAAATTTATCCTTTACTTTTCTATCATCTGTCATCTTTTTTTTTTTTTTTTTTTTTTTTTTTTTTTTTTTTTGATTCTCTTGACTGTATCAGCTGCCAGCTAGTCCACAATTCAGATCTGAAAATGTAAACTTCAGCTGGCTTGGAGAGTTGAATTCTGAGCCTGGTAAGTCTTTAATGTGAACTAGTGCTGGGGTTGTGCAAGTGACTGCTTAAAAATAGAGAACTGTGCTTATATGTGTATTTATAGCTGTATATTACAGATAGTTATTTAAACACTGTTATTGATAACAAACAGTCGTGTGAAATGTGCAACTCTGGGAACTCAAAGTGTTTATGTCCTAGAAAAGACCTTCATAACAAATGAGAACCTCAAACACATACACATTTATTAACTGTTTACTCTGTATGAGTTTACAAAAACTTCAAATTATTGAAAGATGAAGACAGCTTGAATCAACATCTGAAAGTCAGCAGTGTCTTTTCAGTACAGCTGTGTTGCTTGAAGGCACATATGCTCCTACTAGAAAGATTCATAATGCATCCTTACTCATTCAGCAAGAGTTGTCTTTTATTAAAGGATTATTAATTTTAAGAAAAATATTGTAGTGTCTTGTCATGTTCTATTGAAAAACAAGTGGAACTATAGATGTTGTATAGTTTCTTCAGTTTTCATTTTGAAGGATTTGTTTATTCAAGTTCTAACTGGTGTTATTTGGTGAAGGTGAGTATGTTACCATTTCTGTCGTACCCAACCCAGGGAGGAGGGTCAGCATCATTATGCTCTTGTTTCTCCAACTTGGCTGTGTATTTCAGGACAGCTTGTCTGCAACAAGAGTAAAAAGGGGGGATTTTTTTTTTTAAACAGAGGCTATACCTACAAAGAACAGCAAAAGCTAAGTGAAGTGATGTAGAGTTTCTTGCTTTAACTGAAACTACCAATATTACAAGAGATGTCTTGGAAACTAGAAGAAAAAGGTAAGTGGTTAGATCATCGTTACAAAATAAATTAGGTTGGGAGGGGCCTTTGGAGGTCATTTAATCCTGCCCAGCAGATCTCACTAGATCAGGTGGCTCAGGGCTTTGACCAGCTAAGCTCTGAATATCTCCAGGTATGAAGATTGCACAGCCTCTCTGGGCTCTTGTTCCACCCTCTGACCCAACCTCATGATAAAAAGTAGTTTCATTTCAGAACTCTACGTTATGCCAGCTCATCTGTTACCTCTTGTCCTATCAGTGTGCTCCTCTGAGAAGGGTCTGGCTCTGTCTCCTCCTCTGTCCTCTGATCAGGTAGTTGGAGGGAGCAATAAGATCCTCCCCACCCCATGCCTTCTCTTCTTTAGGCTGAACAAACCCAATTCTCTCAGCCTGTCTTTATAAATCATGTGCTCCAGCCCCCTAAAAATCTTGGTGGCCCTTATCTTAACTTGCTGCAGTTTGTAAGTGTCTTGTACTGAGGAAAATACGGATTTTTGGAACTGATAGTAGGCTATTCCATTGGATTAACAGCATTGTGGTTTGAAGAAGGCTTAACACCAAACAAAACAGATAAACCAGTTATACCAAAAGATGTCACAGAATCTGTCCAGAGTGGTGCTTCCTACTTAAATAGGAAGGATATACTAAATGAGCATGGCCCTGTCTTTACATGAGCCCTAAGATTTTTCTTTGCACGGTCTCTGTGGCACCTGCAAGTATGTTTTTATCCATTCTGTTTTCTCCTTTTACTTTTGTGTTTTTTGCTTGCTTTTGGCTTCTTTTTTGCTTTTACTTTCTTTTTAGCTAACTTCATTGCTTTTCACAGAATCACAGAAGGGTTGAGGTTGGAAAGGACCTCAGGAGATCATCTAGTTCTACCACCCACCTCTTTTTAAAGCTCATTGGTTCTGAGGTTGAGTTGAGTACATTATGGTCAGTGTTAAGAGCCTGATTATTACTCACAGTAGCCCTGAGGACATCCCTAGGCTTTTACCTGCAGGTTCTCTCTTAGCTGAACCAGGAGAGAATCATTTGTGGCATCTGAGAACAACTGTGTCATGTCCCACTGTCCTACTTACCCAGTAGTTATGTCCCCCATTTTCTGTTTGCTTCCTACGTGCGTGTCCTCTGTAATCTGCATCAGTATTTTGTTATGTCTGCCATAGTGTTTTACTAGAACTAGAACATGACACAGAAATAGGAGAAAATCAGGGCTGCTGAGTGAGAGACCCTAAAAAGAGTCTCAAGAGCAAC